>NC_089753.1:35648912-35653912 GCF_040412425.1 Macrobrachium rosenbergii | reverse complement strand
TAACTGAATCCATACGCATGTGGAACATATTGAAAAGAATGCAAGAGAGAGAGAGAGAGAGAGAGAGAGAGAGAGAGAGAGAGAGAGAGAGAGAGAGAGAGAGAGAGAGAGAGAGAGAGAGAGCATTCATCTGGCATTTCAGACCAGGGAGGGGCGTTAAAACCTTTTATAGGTCAGATTAACAGAATATCAATTGCCGCTCTGAATCGTTAACATCAATATCCGGAACTACTGTCTACCAAAAACACGTTCTCTCACACATAGTCTGCTAGAGAGAGAGAGAGAGAGAGAGAGAGAGAGAGAGAGAGAGAGAGAGAGAGAGAGAGAGAGAGAGATAACGATCTTACGCCTCAAAGGTATGTAAATACTGGCAGTGGAAGCCACTATACGCAACAAATTGTTACTGTATTTGGATAACAAAGTAAAATGCAACAAATTGTTACTGTATTTGGATAACAATGAAAAATGCAACAAATTGTTACTGTATTTGGATAACAAAATAATGGAACAAATTGTTACTGCACTTGGATAGCAAAAAAAATAATGCAACAAATTCCTACTGTATTTGGATAAAAAAAATGCAACAAATTGTCACTGTGTTTGGATACAAAAACGCTACAAATTGTTACTGTATTTGGATAACAAAAATGCAACAAATTGTGACTATATTTGGATAAAAATAAATAATGCAATAAATTGTTACTGCATTTGGATAACAAAAATAATGCAACAAATTGTTCCTGTATTTGGATAACAAAAAAAAATTAATGCAATAAATCGTTACTTATTTGGATAACAAAAAAATAATGCAACAAATTGTTACTTATTTGGATAAAAAAAAATAATGCAACAAATTGTTAACGTATTTGAACAAAAAATTAATGCAACAAATTATTAATGTATCTGGATAACAAAAAATGCAACAAATTGTTACTGTATTTGGATAAAAACAATAATGCAACAAATTGTTACTTATTTGGATAACAAAAAAAAGGCAACAAATTGTTACGGTATTTGGATAACAAAAAAAAAAAATTAATAAATACTTTCAATGGTGTAACCATACCATCATGTGTGATAAGGTAACTCTGATACCTCCTGGAAGCCTCCGAAGAACTTGTGAGTCTGTTAGAGATATTGCACATCTGAAGTATGAGATTTATGAAAGCGGTTTTCTAAACAAGCCTACACCAATGTGATCTTTGTGTGTGTGTGTGTGTGTGTGTGTGTGTGTGTGTGTTTTATCACTTACGAACCTCACTTAACAGGATGGTATTTAGAAGAGACATTTATTCAGAAGAATCTACAAGCTTTCCAGGTCTTACTGTCCTCACCGTCTGGTCCGGCTACCTGACGATGAGGACAGTTAGCCGTGGAAAGCTTGTAACTTTTTCTGAATAACTATATCTCTGCTAAATACCATCCTGTATAAATGCGGTCCTGTTAATAAATATACTGTGTTTTCTGAAGCTATCATCATCAGACACATGGGAAAAGAGACTCACCTCTATACTAAAGTAGCCCCTGTCTACGTAGTCCCCGAGGAAGAGATATTTCGTACAGCTTGGTGGACCCCCGACATCAAATAATTTCATAAGGTCATAGAACTGGCCGTGGATATCGCCGCATACTGAAAGAGAAGAGAAATATGGAGTTTAAGCAACTATGCTTCGAGTATGGCTAAACTATCAAAATATGATCACGTCAGTTTGGTATGTGAAAAAACATTTTCTATAAACATATGCATATACTTAGGCTATATAGATGCTTTGAGTATGACTAAACTATTAAAATATGATCACGTCAGTTTGGTATGTATGTGAAACAACATTTTCTATAAACATATGCATATACTTAGGCTATATAGATGCTTCAAGTATGACTAAACTATTAAAATAGAATCACGTCAGTTTGGTATGTATGTGAAAAAACATTTTCTATAAACATATGATATACTTAGGCTATACAGATGCTTTAAGTATGAGTAAACTATTAAAATATGATCACGTCAGTTTGGTATGTATGTGAAACAACATTTTCTATAAACATATGCATATACTTAGGCTATATAGATGCTTTGAGTATGACTAAACTATTAAAATATGATCACGTCAGTTTGGTATGTGAAAAAACATTTTCTATAAACATATACATATACATATATCTATATATGTATATTTACTATATTTACAAATGTTTTGAGTGTGAATATACATATAAAATATATTTTATATATGTGTGTATTACACATTAGTTTGGTGTCTGTAAAAAAATATTTTATACATATATGTATATTTACACATATTTTGAGTGTGAATATACATATAAAATATACTTTTATGTATAATATACGCGCGTATATTATACGTATAAATTTAAATAAGAGCTGGACCCGAAGAAAACCTAGAAAATACGGAGTAACATATACACAAGTTCTTAAAAACTGTTGTTTACTTTTCTATTGCTGAGAGAGAGAGAGAGAGAGAGAGAGAGAGAGAGAGAGAGAGAGAGAGAGAGAGAGAGAGAGAGAGAGAGAGAGAGAGAGAGGAGTGTAAAATACATGCGGGCAGAATTAAGAACCTTACGACACAGGAGATAGCAATTAAAGTTTGTGCAATGCAATAAGGAAAGCGGTGTACACCGCTGCCTGCAATACATTGGCACATATTTGTAAACTGCAAAAAATGCACAATACTTATTGATGTTAAAAAAATGCGATGCAGCACATAATCAAGGCCACCGAAAATAGATCTATATGTCGGTGGTGTCAGTATAATGCCCACGAAACTTTAACCACTGCCGGTGGTGGCCTAGCCTATACCGTTGCCAGAAGCACGATTATGGCCAACTTTAACCTTAAATAAAATCAAAACTACTGAGGCTAGGGGGTTGCAATTTGTTATGTTTCATGACTGGAGGGTGGATGATCAACATAGCAATTTACAGGCCCCTAGCCTCAGTAGTTTTTAAGATCTGAGGGCGGACAGACAAAAGTGCGGACGGAAGACAAAGTATGCACAATAGTTTTCTTTTACAGAAAACTAAAAACGCAATGTAAATATACTCAAGGCCGGACATGCTTCTAAATGCACTCAATACTCGGCACCGACAAAACTTCCCTAACCAATATGGTGTCCTTTCGCCAAAGTCCCATAGAAGCAGGGAGGCCTCGAACCGCAAATGCATCTGTGCAATTACTTCGGAATAAAGCGTAAAAGTTATATAGAGGTTCGAATAATAAAAGACGGGAAATACGAAAAATATTCACTGGGCACTTTTTTTTGTGGGAATTCGTGATTTTTACTTTTTTGTTTGTACTTGGCTTTTGTTGTTGTTCCTTGTTTAACTTTGGAAATTTTTGGTTTCGTTGATTTGGAAATTTTTGTTCTTAAGATTATATATGAGTTTTGAATTTTTTTGTTCTTACGATTATATATGAGGATTCCTTTTTACAGAAACCCAAACCAATACTACTATCAGTAATAATAATAATAATAATAATAATAATAATAATAATAATAATATTAATAATAATAATAACCAAAACTACGCTTTATAATCCCAACACGAACTCCATCGAAAAAAAAAAAAGTTTTCCGAAGAAAAACCATTCCCAATCGACGAAGACACACACTTAATCCTCCAATCCTTCCTTTCAACGTCTTCCTCGGAGGAGGACGGAGGCAGGGGAGGGAAAGGGGAAGAGAGGAAGGGGGAGGAAGTTGGTGGTTCTTGCGGGTATCAGTGTATCTTAAAGACAAGCTCCCCATCTTCAGCCTAATCTTCTATTGCTGGCGTCCGTCTCTGCGGCTAAATTTAGTTCAACTTCCGCAAAAAGCGAGATCGGTTTTCTCTCTTTTCAGGCAATCTCGAGGGGAAATATGCAGCCTAAGGAGGAGGAATATGCAACCTAATACCTTCAACTAGCCCTGGCCGGGAAGAAACACTTAATTGGGAAGGAGGGAAGACGGGGAAGGAAGAAAACTGGAAGTAGAAAGATGCACAAAAAGTTCGCAACCGTGGGAAGGAGAAGTACAATACGAGGTCACCGACTCCCACAGGGGGGAAATGCGAGGCGTGGCGACCTGACAGGCGTTACAAGGCATTCTGGGAATTTACGCTTCTGTTTTCGTTAATACTTTTGAGCATTGCCTTTTTCTGTACCTCCGTTCACAGTCTCTTTCTTCCGTCTTACTTTCCACCCCCTCCTAACAACTGTTTCACAGTGCAATTGCGAGGCTATATCCTCCTGCTAAACCTTTCATAGTTTTTCACTCTCAATTTCCCTTTCAGCGCTGAATGACCTCTTAAGTCCCAGCGCTGGGCCTCTGGCCTAGATTTCATATTCCATTCCATTATTCTGAACATATCTTGAGTGGTTTATAGACCACACACAAGCCACAAGGTTACCGAATATCTAAGCAAGATCAACAAGGGGAAAAAAAAAAGTTGCGGGAGGTTAACTCAAGTTAAACGATGGACAATGAACACCAAAGGAGGAGACATAAGAAAGCTCGTTATTACAATTACAAATACATAATTGCATATACAACTCTGGATCGTTAGCCATGGGAGAGTTCATATACAGTACTACAGCGTCATGTATGCCAGGCACTGCTAACAAATGTCAAGCCAGGTCAACAAATGACATAATTGGTTATCATTAAGTGTAAATCTGAACAGTGGAGAGGAGTAATTTATCAAAGTTCTGAGTAATCTCATTAACAGAAGGACTTGATCAATACAGTCTTGAATCATATAAATATTAAGTCATCAACAGGTCAAGGTAAAAGGTCAACACAATTTTTTTCATAAAGGTCACCATGTTCATTCAATCCTCTGTCAAGCCTAATTTTGAACTTAGATCATCTTACTGATGGTAAATCTTACATTTAACTTCCTGAAGCTTCATATTCAAGGGCCAACTCCGACTCAAGAACCAACTTCAGTTCAAGGATTGATTGAATAGGAAGGAACTTAGAATTTACGCTAAAGGCCTA
>NC_089753.1:35576412-35643912 GCF_040412425.1 Macrobrachium rosenbergii | reverse complement strand
TACTCTCAAGAAAATACATATATTTAAGCAGTTACTCATTAAAAACAAACCTTACGAAAGCCTAATTACAAAAAAAAAATTAAATAAATAAAAAACCCAGAGCAAGAAGTAATGTTAGGGAAGACCTCGAACATAATCAAAACTTATTTCGAAGAATAAAATCTTGTGATACAAAAACATTTCAAAATATTTTAAGACAACCAACGTAGAGCGAGCTCTTGTTTCAAAGCCTCCGAAAGCTCAAAACAATAGTCGCCAGATTCGATTTCCACGTTTCCGAAAAGTGCGCCAGACAAAAGGAAGAAAGAGAGAAGAGAGAGAGAGAGAGAGAGAGAGAGAGAGAGAGAGAGAGAGAGAGAGAGAGAGAGAAATATCTAATCAAAATTATTACGATATTGAGAAAGTAAAGGAAGAGAGAGAGAGAGAGAGAGAGAGAGAGAGAGAGAGAGAGAGAGAGAGAGAGAGAGAGAGAGAGAGAGAATATTCCAATCAAAATTAAAATTATTACGATATTGAGAGAGAGAGAGAGAGAGAGAGAGAGAGAGAATATTCCGATCAAAATTATGACGATATTGAGAGAGAGAGAGAGAGAGAGAGAGAGAGAGAGAGAGAGAGAGAGAGAGAGCGTATTCTAATAAATAAATATATACTACGATTTGTAAGAGTGCAAGAAGCGAGAGAGAGAGAGAGAGAGAATTTTTTTTATTATTCTAATAAAATAAACATTACGATTGTGAGAGAGCACAGGAAGCGAGGAGAGAGCTCCCGACGGAACACAGGAACGATAAGAGAGGGAGCTGCAAAAACAAAAGCCAAACAGGAAACTGTCAACAGATAAAGAGGAGGAGAGGAAGTACGACAGACAACCCGGATATAAGAACGGAAATTATGCGGGATCTTGTACGGTATAGGAAGGAGGGAAGAGTAGTGATTGAAGGAAGAGAGAGAGAGAGAGAGAGAGAGAGAGAGAGAGAGAGAGAGAGAGAGAGAGAGAGAGAGAGAGAGAGACGATTCGCGTTGAAAATTACACATTGAGAAAGCGTAAAACATTCATAAAGATCGGGACATCTAAACGGAAAATCCCGGATTCCAATCAGTAAACGCCTTAATATCCAAGCACTGACTCTTGGTCTTTTACCACAAGCTTAACAAATTTAACAGATCCGCTGAATTAAATAAAAAAAGGCATAGTCTGTAGTCTGCATTGATAATGAAAGTCTCTTCCTAACTTGTAAGTAGATTGAAATGAAAACGCGTAAAACGCCACTAAAACTATTGGTAAGAAAAAGAAAAAATTGCTGTGAACTTAACAAAATGGGGGTTCCCTGTCCTTCCAGACTAACATGTGAGATATGTTTAAAGATGAGCTTTTACCTGGAGAGAGAGAGAGAGAGAGAGAGAGAGAGAGAGAGAGAGAGAGAGAGAGAGAGAGAGAGAGAAATGACATTATCATCTTCAATATAAAATACATGTAAAACACTTTCCAGTACAGCTTACAACATTAAGCGATGGCACTAGGCATACTAAACCAAGCGTTGACCTATTGTATTAAAGTATTGAATGGATCCATCGAACATTGGTGAGCGCCTAACTGGTTGGGCACCTCAGCAATATCAACTGGTGACTATTTATTCAAATCTTGCATAACAACAACAACCGGATTGAGGCAAGACCTATGGAGAATGGTTGTTGCCACTGGACGGACATCCAATTACCCATTTCAGCTCCAAGGTGAAATTAGCAGCTTAAGAGTGAAGCCACTTAGCTTCCGCTGGGACAGATCTGTTGTACTATTCTGTCAACTAAAGTCGTTCCTCGTTGGACGGGTCGATATCGTTCTCGGGTAGCACTTTGCTGGACCCGCGTTCGAGTCTCCGACCGGCCAATGAAGAATTAGAGGAATTTCTGGTGATAGAAATTCATTTCTCGTTATAATGTGGTTCGGATTCCACAATAGGCTGTAGGTCCCGTTGCTAGGTAACCAACTGGTTCTTAACCACGTAAAATAAGTCTAATCCTTCGGGCCAGCCCTAGGAGAGCTGTTAATCAATCAGCTCAGTGGTCTGAACTAAGATATACTTAACTTTTGTCAACATAAGTACCAACAGGTTTTTTTTTTATTTTTTGGGTGGGGTAGGGTGGGGAGGGGAGTCCCAAAAACAAGAAATACTTGCATATATGGCTACCTTGCCTAAGGGTGACCTGAAACAGGTACAGTACACAAAGTAACCTAACTCAGGCGGCTCAGGCCTTTATCCGAAGCCCGGCAAGCAAGTGGACTATCTTCAAGCACTCGAGCTCATTCAGTGTCTAATAAAAGAAAAAAATTAATGTTTCAAGTATTACACGAAAGGTTAAAGACGGACATACAGTAGTTTTTAAGATCTGAGGGCGGATAGAAAAAGCGCCCACGGACAGACAAATAGCCATCTTAATAGTTTTCTTTTGCAGATAATTAAAAAGTATGAAACAGCAACACAACCCTGCTTCTTGGTCGCTCGTGGAAACCATCCAAAATGACCTCACTGTATTATTAATAGTTTACCCCCTTTGCAAAACGTATGGGCAATGAGCCCAAAGACTCCATTACGAAAACAGCCTTGTACGAACAATGAAATAACAGTAAAAAACGAAATCCAAGAGAAATAAAAACCAGGTAAAAAATGTGCCGAAGTTCCTTCGACGCAATCGACTTTTCTAGCACATAATCAAGGCCACCGAAAAATAGATCTATCTTTAGGTGGTCTTGGTATAAAGCTGTACTAACCGCGGCCCATGAAACTCTGCCGGCCGTAGTGGCCTGTGTTGTTGCGCTGCCAGAAGCACGATTATGGCTAACTTTAACCTTAAGTAAAAACTACTGAGGCTAGAGGGTTGTAATTTGGTAAGTTTGATGATTGGAGGCTGGATGATCAACAAACCAATTTGCAGCCCTCTAGCCTCAGAAGTTTTTAAGATCTGAGCGCGGACAGAAAAAAGTGCGGGCGGACAGACAAAGCCGGCGCAATAGTTTTCTTTTACAGAAAACTAAAACTACAGTACATGAATAAGCGAGACTCCCGTGCGCCTGCTACACAGGATAGCACTGTCACTCAGATCGAAATTCTGGAGTTTAAGGTTCGACTACGCAACTGGATCATCACTGAATGATCCGGTCACAGTTGCTGTAAAACTTCTAGGGAACTGCGTGCTACTGAACTTTAAATACAAGTAAAATATGCGCCGAAGTTTCTTCTTCCTGTACAGCCGCTACAGAGTATAATCAAGGCCACCGAAAATACATCTATCTTTCGGTGGTCTCGTTATAATGCTGTATGAGCCGCGGCCCATGAAACTTTAACCATCGTCAGGTGGTGGCCTGTCCTATATCGTTGCCAGACGCACGATTATAGCTAACTTCAACCTTAAATAAAATAAAAACTACTGAGGCTAGAGGGCTGCAATTTGGTATGTTTGATGATTGAAGGGTGGATGATCAACTTAACCAATTTGCAGTAGTTTATAAGATCTGAGGGCGGACAGAAAAAAGTGCGGACGGACAGACAAAGCCGGCACAATAGTTTTCTATACAGACAACTAAAAAGGGGGGGTAAAACTTTATGATAATAGCTGATCGAATCCCATCTCTCTCTCTCTCTCTCTCTCTCTCTCTCTCATCCATTTACCATTAGCTCTCGGGCTCGCTCAATCCCACAAGATGGATTTCAGTTGAATAGTCCCTCTAACTATAAACAAAAGCCCTGATTAAAGATTACATTATACCCAGCCTTCAATAACAGTTCGTGTGTGTGTGTGTGTGTGTGTGTGTGTGTGTGTGTGTGTGTGTGTGTGTGTCTCTCTCTCTCTCTCTCTCTCTCTCTCTCTCTCTCTCTCTCTCTCTCTCTCATAAAATGTTTGATACAAAATTGCTTTATCTTGAATTTATGCCCATTACTATTATTCAGAATATGAAACCTATTCATATGGAGCAAGCCCACCAATGGGGCCAGTGACTTGAAATTCCAGAAGCTTCCAAAGAATATTAAGGTGTTCATTAGCAAGAAGTAAGAGCAGGTAGATGACAATACATAAAGAAGGGATCCCACATATTAAAAAAAGAAATCAGAACTAGTAATCAAAAACTTCAAATGCACGAGACAAAAATTGTTTACAAATGAACATAACACTGGCACCAATACAGGTCTACCATATTCAGCCTTAATAATAATAATAATAATAATAATAATAATAATAATAATAATAATAATAATAATAATAATAATAATAATAGAGAAGATTATTTTGAGTCCTTTTATGTTTACTTGGTTGGAGTGCTACATCAACGCTTCAGATTGAAAACGGGAACCGAACAAGTTCCCGAAAGCTATCTATACTGATTTATCTTTAAATATATGTAAATATACATAACTGTGGATTTGCTTCTCCATTTTAAGACTCATGCTACTATGAGTATTTTTAAAATTTTTTAATAATAATTATGGCGAAAACCCATAAGATTCTAGGATATTTGATATTAACAATTGATGGTATTATCGACGTGACAGTGCATTATTTGCTTCAAAATGGGTTCTCTTATTTTGATGTTAAAAAATAAGTTTTACGACAACACACTTTTCACCGAGGGTAACTGCCCTACGCGCACACGCACAGAATACGACTAATAACAATAAAATTCTTGTTTATTGTACTATTTATTTCGAGGCACCGTGAGTTTATCACCACTAATAATAATAATCATGCAACGAAAGCACTGTATTTATCCATTGGTCCCTGAGAGCGGACCAGGCCAAAATTCTAAAAAAAAAAATAAATAAATAAATAAATGAGCAAAAATTGATGGTTCAATGCCTAAAAAATTATAAATAAAAGCAAGTAAAAAATGCGCCGAAGTTTCTTCGGCGCAATCGAGTTTTCTGTACAGCGTATAACCACAGCCACCTAAAATTGATCTATCTTTCGGTGGTCTCGGTATATAGTTGTATGAGCCCGGCCACTGAAACTTCAACCACGGTCCGGTGGTGGCCTAACCTATATCGTTGCCAGAAGCACACGATTATGGCTAACTTTAACTTTAGATATAAAACTACTGAGGCTAGGGGGCTGCAATTTGGTATGTTTGAAGACTGGAGGGTGGGTGATCAACATACCAATTTGCATCCCTCTAGCCTTAGTAGCTTTTAAGACCTGCGGGCGGACAGGAATAAAAAGGTGAGGACGGACTGACAATGCCTTCTCAAATAGCTTTCTTTTACAGAAAACTAAAAGAAAATGACATTTACGACGGAGAGAGAGAGAGAGAGAGAGAGAGAGAGAGAGAGAGAGAGAGAGAGAGAGAGAGAGAGAGAGAGAGAGATTCGCCCAATTCATCTTAAGCCTGGGGGCTAATAGTAGCCCCACACCTTACGACGCGTTCAAATTACACTCGCAACATGCAAATCAAATAGGACTGGAATCCAGCCAATATTTAACCTGTCCACAACTCCTCGATAAATATTCAAGGAAGATCTACGTCGCATCTGACCAATATTAACGTTCGAGACTAAAGCAACAACTATGCAGTTCAAGTAACCTAAGGTTTTCTTTTTTAATCTTATTTCTTCTTTCTGCTACGCTTTTTCTCCTTTCTAGGTTTTCCTTTTCTTTAATAATTTACCACCTTTCTTGGCGAGGCTTCTACTTTTCTATCGTGGAATATTTCTCTTCTTCAAAAACTTTTTAATTCATTGTGACATAATAGCCTGTCTGGGTTGTACCTTATGGAGGTCCACAAACCTGGAATAACATTACAAATTTGGTAATTTGCATAGAATTGACTTGAATACAGAATTTAGGCCAAAAGCCCAAGCATTGGGACTTACAAGGTCATTCAGCGCTGAAACGGAAACTGACAGCAAAAGGTTGGAAAAATTTAACAGGAGTAAACCCTCGCGGTTGCACTGAGAGTCAGGTGTTAGGAGAGGGTGGAAAATAAGATGGAAGAAAGAGAATATGAACGGAGCAACAGTAAAAGAAATGAAAAGGGTTGCAGCTAGGGGCCGAAGGCACGCTGCGAAGAACCTTCAAGTAATGCCTACAGCGCACCGCACGAGGTGCACTGACGGCACTATTCCCCCTACGGGGAACTTGCATAGAGCCTATAGAATTTTTACCATTTAATCATTTTCCGTGGGAAGGTCTATGTACGTAGCAAATATATATATATGAAACATATATAAAAAAAAAATCTACACCCGATCTGGACCACACCCGAAAAGGTCACTAGTCGCTACCTTGATACGAGCCTGATACACGAACCGGGGAAACCAGAGGAGAAGGAAGAATTCTAATCCTGGAAAACTGCACAACAGGGCCGATGCATATGCACCCACAAGGCAGCACAAATTGATTTTCCCCCACATCAAGGGACTTCCCGGAATAGCAGAACGTTCTCATGTGGACCCTGAGGAACTGATGATAAAATTTCCCCAGATTCACCGAAAAAAGGAACACAATAATGTGATTTCTCGCGACTCCCAGGAGAGCAAATGTTGCTGCATTACTCGAGAGAGAGAGAGAGAGAGAGAGAGAGAGAGAGAGAGAGAGAGAGAGAGAGAGAGAGAGAGAGAGAGGGGGGGGGGCTTTCTTCGGAGAATGACTCCGGAGAATAAAATAAGACAGGATGAATCACTGGCCATTTCCCCCTTCAACGTCGGGACTCATCTGCAAATGTTGCGCGCGCGCGAGCACGTACAAAACCAATTATTCCAAATGATGCATTCTCCTTCAAACTTAAGCATCTATGCCCACTTTCTTCATATGACCAAACCATCTGATACATCCCTGCATTCTGAGACTGCCCTCGCTAATTCTATCGACATTTGTACAATTTCCTCCCACAGTAACTGGAATGGGATATAGAGTTTAGGCCGTTGGCCAAGAGCTGGGACCTATAAGGTCATTAAGCGATGGAAAGGAAATTAAGAGTAGGGTAGGTTTGAAAGGTGTAGGAGGAAAACCTCGCAGTTGCACTGTGAAATAAATGTTATTAGTGTGTGGACAGAGAGAGAATATGAATGGAGGTACAGTAAAAGGAATGAAAGGGGTTGCAGCTAGGGGCCGAAGGGACGTGCAAAGAACCTTAAGTAATGCCTACAGTGGACTCCGTGAGGTGCACTGAAGGCACTAACCCCCTACGGGGTCCCACAATAAAGTTCGTTCATGCAAACACTTCAACTGTGCACTGATGCAGACACCAGGTATTGCATCACCCACTAAACAGCGCTTCATCATTTCAAAAACCAACGTTAATGTATTTCAAAGCATGCACCATTTATTATTTCTTAATTCACTCTGATTTGAAGAAACGCAGGACACTTGACGCTTTATAAACTTTGTCTGCATAAATTATCACATTTCTCTTCCAGGTAACTGTGATGCCAATTACCGGCTAATTTCATTTACGCATGAATGACAATTTTCATTAAAATATTTCTGCACGTGTTTATTCCTTTCCTTCACTGTTCCAAGAGATGGATGGCGCTAATTAGAATTTTAGGAGAACCTGGTCTGATCTCCATTTAAAACAAGTAAAAAATAGGCCGAAGGTTCTTCGGCGCAATCTTGTTTTCTGTATGAAACTCTCAGCCGCGTCCATGAAACTTTCAGCCACAGCCCGGCGGTGGCCTGTCCTATGTCGTTGCCAGACGCACGATTATAGCTAAATTAAAAATTAAATAAAAACTACTGAGGCTAGAAGGCTGCTGCAATTTGGTATGTTTGATGATTTGAGGGTGGATGATTAACATACCAATTTGCAGCCCTCTAGCCTCAGTAGTTTTTAAGTTCTGAGGGCGGACAGAAAAAAGTGCGGTCGGACAGACAATGCCGGCACAAGAGTTTTCTTTAATAGAAAACTAAAAAAGGAGAGGAGGAGGAGGAGGAGGAGGAGGGTTTGTACTTTACAAATCAGTCATAATAACCTCACATGGGACAAATGTTCAGTTCTGGCCCTTTTTTATCCATAATTTGACTTCTGACGAAATACGTTTTTCTATCTCAAAAAATTTCCCACAGAATGTGTAATATGAAATAAAACAATTTTAGATTTATACGCAGATAGCTGATGGCGCTTTTGAGGTATTAGTGGTTAAAATACTTTTTCGTTTAAAGGGAAAAAGTGTGTTTACGTCACGTACGAAAAATCTGAACTTTAACAATTCCTTATACTTGATATGAAAAACAACCTTACATCGCGGAAATTTGAAAAATCAGATTTGAAAACTGCCGAGGTTTGGTACACACATGACAATGGTTTTGAGCTTATCTCCCCCCACACCCTTTACCGTAAAACAACTGGAGGGTACATCAGGAACCGGGCTTACCCAACGAAAACTAAACCTAGCGCCAAAGGACCTTATCAATGTATTCATAGGAATCCAGTATTTGGGAAGTTGAACCACTATACTTCAACTGCGGCTTTTAAAATGGATGTCAGTGTCAGGGAGAATTCACAGTAAGAAAACATTTTTTGACACTGATATTACTGTATTCTAACAAGATCCACGGTGGAGCGGCCACCAATAGCCGAGGCTATTCAACTTAAAGGCGAGCAGGCGTGTATTTCTTGCAGTAGGCGCAAAGCGTAAGCATTACAAACGCTTTGAAACACGAGATCCACTTATGACTACAAAGGCACAAGACAGCATTATAAATGCTGCAAGATATCATTCTGCCAAACAGTTTCGGTGAGAGTTTGTGCAGAGATTCAGGAGAAGGAAGTCACGTATACCGTAATACACGCAAAGGCAAATGTATTTCTAGGAGTTTTCATACTGGGACTAAAGATGACGACAAACGTCGTCAGCTAAGAAACTGCTTCTTAAAAGATCAACGGTTACATATATTTCCTTTAATATTCCTACAAACAATTCTGAAAGAAATTGTTGATGTCACAGAAACCTGCACAAAGTTCCCTGTACGCTCGAAGACTGGTTATCAAGTATGACAAAAGATTGGGCTTTTTCCTTCTGAGCGAAGGTTCGGGTACTTCAGTAAGAGAAAACCATTTTAAACCCCTGTAACAGCAGAAGGTATCTTTATAGGTTCGTGAGAGATTATAACTGCTGAACTTCTAGTTTTATAAACATGTACACTGGTTCAAAAGATGAAGCCAGACAGAGCTGGGCGTTTTAGAGAATCATCAGCTGAAGGTGACATCCACACAAACTATCTAGTAAAAATTACACGGCGCTTTAAATATACCGTGTGGAATTGTCTAGAAAAGTACTACTGACTAGAGAGATTAAGAGTTGTTAATCCTTTCTGCAATTAAAACACTCAACAGAGGTATATCATCCATTACACCACGAGCCCCACTGTCTACGAAAAACCAAACCAAAGGTGAACAAAAATTAAGAAACTCAAATTTGCTGAATTTCGCTAAATATAAAAACTATGAAAAATCATCCTACCAACAAAGCACGTATTGCAAGAGATGTTCCACAGGCAATCACCTGCAAAACTGGTATAAGTGGTCTGGCTAGAACTTGACAACCTCCGAAACCTTTTTGCCTTCTTAAAAAATGGGTTACCTCGCGCACACAGGCCCTCGTCTAACAACCTATGACATGACTATAGCCAAGCTATCATCTCAATTGCAGGATGCAATAAAAGTTTATTTTTTCCTGTGTCTTCAAGATGACGAGAAAACTGTTTTTAGCTCAAGGTTTTGTTCACCATATTTGTGGGCCATGTTATTTTTGTGCATATGCTAATTTGATGAAAATTTTGATGTTTTAACCATAGATTGTTCAGATTACATGTATGGAGAATCAAAACTTTGCACTGCAATACTAATAAGGAAAGTAATGACCACCAAATAGTGTTTTGGCTTATCAAAATTTCAATTCATCATTTCTTACTAGTCAGGCTTTATTGTCATATCTTCATTAAATGATCATAACATTCAATGACAGAAGAACTTCTGGCTGTCATAAATAATCATACCGTGATTAGCAACGGCCTACAATTTAAAGGAAACTGATGCTTGTGTATCATAAAAAAAAAATTAGTACGCAGGAATTAATGATTCGCACCTGAAAGTTTTTTTTTTAATGGTAAAAACATACGCTAAGGTCCTGTAAGTAATCAAATAGGTGTGTAGTCCCATCTGCATCTTCCTCACAGGTTTAACCATTTTCAAATCGTGATTTACAACTGCATTATCGATGAAGTGAGATTTCACTTTATCTATAAGGAATTCGTAAATGTGTTCAGTTTTCACTGTCAAACAATTTCCCGGAAACATGAAAACAAATCACGTTATGACACCTACGTCCATTTCGACTTCACTCGCCATTTTGCAAAATTGTGTCAAAACTAAATATTTCACGATACAGAGGCGGATTTTGTTCAGATATGGTGGAAATTTGACATAAAATCCGAAATCGTAATTCTGTCTTACGCGGGTGTGTGTTTGTGTGTATTATATATACTATATATTATATTTTTAATATATATACTTTTTATTCTTTTTATTTAAGAGGGGTCGGCATATTTTGTAACAATCTAAAAAGGAAAAGTCGAATATATTCACCCAATAATCTGATTAAAAGTCATATTATCTCTTAGGGTACATAACATCAGCTTATCAGTGACACTAAATCACGATTGTATAAACTATCCATGAACATGACTGCCCCCTCTCTCTCTCTCTCTCTCTCTCTCTCTCTCTCTCTCTCTCTCTCTTCCTAAGCAATCCTGGCCTTCGCGACGTCTTGATACACAGGAAGGTGTCAAAATTTACTCGCAATTTGCTAAGGCTACGGAACACGAACACCCGTTCTCACGCTACACCTTCAGACAACCTTATCCCCACCCTTGCGCTCTCTCTCTCTCTCTCTCTCTCTCTCTCTCTCTCTCTCTCTCTCCGGCCAAGCAACCGCCTCGTTTTGCACGATGCAGGTACCTTGCATCATCACCGAGAGAGAGAGAGAGAGAGAGAGAGAGAGAGAGAGAGAGAGAGAGAGAGACGGGGAGGTGGGGGGGGGGAGAAGAAGAGATCCATACCCGGCCCCTAGAGTAGGATTACACCGTTAGCAACGCAGCTTAAAAAACATTTTCGATATCTACTCGCGTCGTCCTGACATGGATACATCATCAGACAACCGACTTCCCTCTTATAATGCCTTTATAGAGGGGGACATCATAAGAGCGTCGAAGCCTAAACCTCGGGCGCAAGCACACACAAACGGACACAGCAAAGCGAAAGCAAAACATCACATATACAATGCACGTTCCGACGAGAAAGGGGGAAAAATAAGAGTGACGGGACTGTGTTCTCCATATGTACAAAGACTGCCACCTTTCTGATCTCGGCCACGACAAACATGCGAGCGTCAGCGTTAATCGCAAAGGTTAAACAGCTGCATACACACATTTCACTTAACTGTGGGTCTTTATCCCTCGTGATGGGTGGCTACAGAGGGTATCAATCTACCCAAACATAAACCGCACCCCCCAACACACAAAATAAGGATGGGGAATGGGGTTCCTTTTCCATCCGGGCTTTAAGGTATACTTAACTTTTTTTGACCCAATAGTCAACTAAACACCACTTGACTAATTAACTACTTTGGCCAAGCTGAGGAGAGGTGAAATTACCAAGAAAATTTTGCTCTCTCTCTCCCTACTGCATGTGGATCAGGTTAAAAAATCCAACAGGTAAGGAATTGTGTGTGTGTGTGTGTGTGTGTGTGTGTGTGTGTGTGTGTGTGTGTGTGTGTGTGTGTGTGTGTGTTGAATTCAACAGGTCAAAATGAGAAACAAGAATCGAGATCCTGAAGGAAGAAGTAAAAAGAAAAAAGAGAAGGAAGTGATATGGAGAAAGGTGGTAGCAGTAGCAGCAGGAATAAATGATGGAGACAGGAAGATGAACAGAAAGTAAACAGGAGGAAGTGGTACAATGGAGAAACGTTCAAGGAAAATTATTTTTAATAATCAGTGGAAAAAGGAATGAGAGGAATATGAATTACGAAACAGAATGTAATCTACAGAACAAGAAAATAAATGGGAGGAGGAGGAGGAGGAGGAGGAGGAGGAGGAGGAGGAGGAGGAGGAGGAGAAAATGAATTAGGAAGACGAATGGGAATGGAACTTTCCTCCCAAAAATTCCAAGGATGCGAAGGACCAAGAGGGAAGAGACCCACATCCTCCCTCGTCTTGGATATCCTTTGCTCTTGCATTCGACATCTCACCCTTTCCTTTATTTCCTCCTTTAAATCGTCGACTTATTTCCTTTTCTTCCTTATACTTAACCTCCTCCTTTCTCGCCTTTGTTTTCCTTCTCTCCTTTACGCACACCCGCCTTTAATCTTGCTCGATATCCGGGCAAAAAAAAAAAAAAAAAAAAAAAAAAAAAAAAAAAAAAAAAAAAAAAAATCGTTTCTAACAACTCCAATCAACATCTCTTGGGAGGATGGGAGGGGGCATGGACAGGGCAGCTTTTCGTAATTAAAGTTAGTTTACACGACTTCACAGACATCCACACAGTCAAGTACTTGTCCAAGGATAAATTATATATATTATATATATATATATATATATATATATATATATAAATATATATATATATATATATATATATATATATATATATATATATATATATACATACACAAATATATATATAAATATATATATATATATATATATATATATATATATATATATATATATATATATAAATATATAAATTATATATATAATATATAAACAAATATATATATATATATATATATATATATATATATATATATATATATATATATATATATATATATATATATATAAGGATTCAGTATGAGAGAGAGAGAGAAGGAAGTACAGTATGAGAGAGAGAGAGAGAGAGAGAGAGAGAGAGAGAGAGAGAGAGAGAGAGAGAGAGAGAGAGAGAGAGAGAGAATTATCATCCCCCAAATTTGTGTTCAGTGCGGCGTCAGCTTAATAAATGGAAGCGAGCACCAAGGCCTTCGATGAAACCTTGTCCTCCAGACGGAAGAATGCAAGGTGTCTGGCCACATCCAGCCACTGACGAATCATACGCACGAGATCCCGAGAATCCTACAGAAGGACAAGAGACCTCTGCATATTATAGAAGGATCTCATTCAATCATTCGAAAGTCCTGCGAAGGAGGCGCTGGTCTCCGTTTAAGTGTTAGGAGTAAGGGCATGCAAGGGGCATATCTGTTAATTTATCAATTTACCTTTCTTTTTAATAAGTGAGGTCTCATCTTTCTGTATTTCCCTTTACCTTCTCTGACTTCCTAACGAACAGAAATAGAATATGAGATTTAGGCTAAAGGCCAAACGCTGGGACCTACGAGGTTATTCAGCGATGAAAGGGAAATTGAAAGTAATAAGGACTGAAAGGTGTATCAGGAGGAAAACCTCGCAGTTCCACTAATAAAAATTGCCAGGAGAGGATGGAAAGAAAGATGGGTGAAGGAGAATATGAACGGAGGTAAAGTTAAAGGAACGAAAGGAGTCGCAGCTAGGAGCCGAAGTGACGCTGCAAAGAGCCTTAAATAATACCTACAATGAACCGCATTAGGTGCACTGACGGCACTAACCCCCCTTACGGGATACTTCCTAATGAACACAATATTCTCTGGAAGCTTAAATTTCAAGGCACTGGCCCCTGTGGGCTTGTTCCATATGAATGGGGTTCATCTTCTGAATAATAATAAAAATATTAATATCGAAAGTAGTATTGTAACTCCATAAACTTAATAAAATTAAACTTTAAAGAAAAATGTGTAATCCCTTCAATTCCACTTCGAGTGACTCTCCTGAGCTATAGTTGGCCCATCTAACTTATGACAGAAGGTTGGCACTCACTCCTCGTCTTCCTTTGCAATGGATGAGTGGGTCATGTTTAGCAGTTCGTTTAAATTTCCTCCCAATCCAAGAGGCACCGTCGTTTTCCCAAGTGAGAGAACGTAAATATGACCCAGGACACCAGAGAGAGAGAGAGAGAGAGAGAGAGAGAGAGAGAGAGAGAGAGAGAGAGAGAGAGAGAGAGAGAGAGAGAGAGAGAGAGAGACTTCTTGCACACAAAGCTGCCATCTCACTGGTCCCAGGCTTGAGAAAATAATCAGAACTAGCGACCAACCGCAGCCTGGCGACCGCGTCGATGGACAGACCAAGTTAAACATCCTGAAACGTTCGAAACTGCACAAACAATTTGAAGGTAGTTAGTGAGCTGTTAGCACTAGCTTTGTTTATACCCCGGGAGGGACAATGATAATGATCACACTATGGCAAAATGTGCAAACGAACATGCAAGCAAGGGTAACGATGACACGACATGCGTGTATTCACGAGAGAGAGAGAGAGAGAGAGAGAGAGAGAGAGAGAGAGAGAGAGAGAGAGATAACGTTGCTATCACACGAAGAGAAATAATTTGCCCATTACCCACTGGAAAGGAATTGGACGATGACACGTACAAGGGTAGTCATGTGGTAGAGAGAGAGAGAGAGAGAGAGAGAGAGAGAGAGAGAGAGAGAGAGAGAGAGAGAGAGAGAGAGGGCTGATCAAACTATTAAAATCCCTGTGAAAGACTGTTGAGCACGAATGGCCGACTAAGCATGCCTACTATACCACCAAGACAAGAGCTAAAACATCTTCATTTCAGCCCAAGGGTAAATCAGAAACGGGTTGTTTATATAAAGAGAAAACACTCGAAGGTAATCTCCTATTGTAATTGCGGAGTCTTGTCGGTAACGTTCAGAATGCATTATTTACTTAAGAGTCTTGAAAGTAGTTTTTTTTTTTTATAAGTTCTCATTTTCTTATTACAGGATCCCGCTCGCCCTTCAAAAAGCAGATCTTATCAAAGCACGTCAAACGCAATCGAGGAAAACTGACAGCCTGACAGTGCCCGCTCAATCATTTACCGGTCGAGAGATCTACATGACATCAGCAAGCACGTTCGTGTACCATGATGACTGCATTGTCAGTTATTATTAGAAATCATAATGAGGAAAAACAACCTGGTCCGGGGGAAAAAGATCCACCGACTAAACTGACAGGCCTTCACGGAATCGCCGGCCCAAACACAGAAAAGATGGAAACAGTTATAAATAAACATGTTTGAACTTTGCAGAGTCATCATCCATTGAGGAGGAGGAGGAGGAGGAGGAGGAGGAGGAGGAGGAGGAGGAGTTACGAGGCGATCCCGGATGCGTCATTCAAATCGCCAATGCCACCCTCTCCTGCTATGTCGCCAACCTCCGAAAGGAAATTTGGATCTTTCCTAGATAGTGACCCCCAACAACGTTCGGGGGTCGTTATCTAGGACTAATGTTTTTGTTTATGTCTTTACGGTAATCCCCAACAGTCTTGTACTAAACACGCCGCAAAGATGGATGCATGGCAGGGTAAAAACCTTGGGGGTCACTATCTAGGAAAGATCCATAAATTTATATAATTTAATTTTTCTTTAAATATTATTTTTTCCAAAGTAAAACGACACTTGCTAGAGGACGCGTTCACAATCTGACTTGGTAATCGACATTCCTTTACTAAACAGTCAACCCTGTACTGCACTTTTTTTCGGGCAGGGGAGGTTAAATTTCTTTCTTTTCAGAACGAATAAAAATAACATTCACTTATGATAACTTAAGGGGTCATTTCATTCCTTTTGTACGTTCTCAATCTTAAGCAATCCCCCTTCATCCAAACTGAACACCCCTATATAATAATAATAATAATAATAATAATAATAATAATAATAATAATAATAATAATAATAATAATAATAATAATAATAATAGTCATTTCATACAGACACTCAAGTTCACCAGACATTTCTTGTCTAATCTTATTACACTCTACTGTCATCAATGACATTATCCCTCCTATAGAGTCGAGCGCTTCCATCCTTCCGACATCCAAACTGACATTCAATGTACCACCTTCATGGCTCCTAGTTAGCCTATCCTTTTAATATTGGCCCTAGCTACTACTACTACTACTACTACTACTACTACTACTACTACTACTACTACTACTACTACTCTCTCTCTCTCTCTCTCTCTCTCTCTCTCTCTCTCTCTCTCTCTCTCTCTCTCTCTCTCTCTCTCTCTCTCTCTCTGATAAAACCACTCACAAGCACTTCTAAAAATATTTGGCGTCACAGTTCAATATTCTACTGTTACAAACTTCTTCCTTTTGAATTACATGACGGAACAACTCAATATTCTACTGTTACAAACTTCTTCCTTTTGAATTTCATAAAGGAACAACGTTTCTTTTAACCATATTCTGGGTTCCAGCTATGTAACCATTATGTACAAACCCTAATAAAACAACCATTAATACCGGCCAACTCGACAGCCTTACAACATTACCGACAATAACACTACAATCCATTACCCGATTTCCAGTTACCCATTTATTTTTACCTACATTTATTCCTGTCCTCTATATCGGATAAAATATGGTGGAGCAACATCTTCCTCATCTCCGAACAGCATCTCTCTAGGGATTTTTAAGATCACACCTACAAGCTTCTATATCGGAATTCACTCGCTTATTCTAACAGGTAATGAGCCGATTCAGCATAGTAGTTCTACTGAAATCAGCCTCATATTGTCACTTTAGCTTCAACGAAGTAATGATCAGTTGTACCTCCAGCAACTTTTCTCAGCAATATATAAACAATATAGTGTACACACACACACACACACACACACACACACACACATATATATATATATATATATATATATATATATATATATATATATATATATATATATATATATATATATATATATATATACAGTATATGTATGTGTGTGCGTTGGTCTGTGTGCGCGCACACGCATGTACGCCCGCGTACTCATGCACAAACGAACAAAAAGCGTTCGGAAGAATTTAAAAAGCCAACTGAACATTAATGGGGGGGGGGGGGAAAGAAAATGCAAAAACAAAAAATAACATATACCTGGTACGGAATGCCACCTTTGGCTGATGAGAGAGAGAGAGAGAGAGAGAGAGAGAGAGAGAGAGAGAGAGAGAGAGAGAGCAGCAGGAGCAGCAGCTTCAAAAGCTCCCTGTCCCTCATCGAGAACACCAGCTTTAAGTTGAACCAGTGCACGATATGCAACAATAAACAATAATCATGGCGGGACATGCGCGAGCTTTTACTTTTACACCGACACCGGCACTTCCACCTCCGACTTCGGTCACGTCGTGTCCTTGTCCTTATCATCATCATCATCATCAGTATTATCAGTATCATCACTAACGGTACCTTCATGATCGCCAACACCCTAATAAGCATCGTATAATAATTATTCCCTTCCTCATGAACCCAAATTAATTGTAATTATATCATCATCATCACTAACAGTACCTTCATGATCGACAACACCCTAATAATTATCACACTATTATTATATAATTATTCCCTTCCTCATGAACCCAAATTACATCAACATCATCAGTATTATCAGTATCATCACTAACGGCCCTTCCTCGTGAACCCAAATCACATAATGGTCATTATCGTCATCATCATCATCACCAATGGTCGCCAGCACCCTAATAATTATCACACTATTATTACATAATTATTCCCTTCCTCAAGAACCCAAATTGCATTACAGTTATATCATCATCATCATCATCATCATCATCACCATCACTAACAGTACCTTCACGATCGCCAACACCCCAATAATCACCATAATATTAAAATAATGATTCCCTTCTTCCTCGTGAACCCAAATCACATTATAATTATATCATTACCAAGCTAACAATTATTACCGACATTTTTATATCCTCACATTCATCCCTAATTGCATTATCATCACGCCAGCGAACGTATCAATTAACACCATTGTCTGTCCTTGTAAATACCTTTTCTAATGGTCCAAAACAAATAATAATCATAACGCTACAATGTTAATTATTACAACCCCCAAAACCCAAAACATTCTCCTAATTACCGCCAACACCCCCCTAGTTGTAACATCATCAACACCTTTTATTAATCGCTGTATTCATCGTTAGGTCACGACAAAACCAATTAGGTCACGACAAAACCAGTTAGGTCACGACAAAAGTTAGACCACGGAAAAACAAGTCAGGTCACGACAAAACCAGTTAAGTCACGACAAAACAAGTTAGGCCACGACAAAAGTTGGGTCACGACAAAACCAGTTAGGTCACGACAAAACAAGTTAGGTCACGACAAAACAAGTTAGGCTACGGAAAAACAAGTTATGCAACGACAAAACCAGTTAGGCCACGACAAAACAATTTAGGCCACGACAAAACACGTTAGGTCGCAACAAAACAATTTAGGCTACGACAAAACACGTTAGGTCACAACAAAAGTTAGGTCACGACAAAACAAAGAACTTTGAATATCAATCAACCACCACTCCTATTATCAATTAAAACATTTCCCTTTTTTTAAAGCATCTATAAAGTTATCGCCAACAACATCGAAATAAATTGCTCGCGCAATCTTTAATAAAATAAAATTATCGCTATCGTAGAAAGACTTTTTATTTCTCCCCGACGCCAAAGTCACCAATCCTAACATTAAATTCATCTCTGCAACTGAGAGCATCTTCGTCAGCAGTAAAACCATTGCCGGCATTAAATGCAATGGCCACGGTTGCATGAATAATCGTCTAAAACAAAATTTAACATACGACTTAAAATAATCACCACCATGAAATATTAACCCCATTAACATAATCCCTACAATCACATTAACAAGGCAAATAGAAACAATTAGCCTACCCCACCGTTAAGGCAATTAGCCCCACCACAAAAATCACCCCCGTCGTCGCCAGAGCGTCATTAATCTAACCATCATTAACATCATACAGCAATTATCACCGGCAGCGACAGCACGAGAATTATCACCACCAACAGAGCCATCAACAACAACAATATACCACCACCATCACCACCACTCGAAGCGGGGGGGAGCAGTGTTGGGCATATATTCTCTCTCTCTCTCTCTCTCTCTCTCTCTCTCTCTCTCTCTCTCTCTCTCTCTCTCTCTCTCTCTCGGATACATTCTCGCGTGATAAGAGTGATAAGGTGAAATGTCACCGAGAGGAACAGGCAGCGACGGTTCGGCATTTACCACAATATTCGGCGAGAAAGTTAACAGGCAGGTAATAAATAAATGTAATAAAATGCGCAAATATGTAAATATAAAAAAAAGGGGGAAAGTCTGACAGGGAAAATGTACATTATGGCATGTGTAAGAAGTAAAAAAAAATATACTGATGAAACACTTGGGTAAAAAGTTTACAAGTTTCTGATCATTTTATTTTGAAACCGAAACTAAGAGGGAAAACAATTTTAGGTTTCCTTCCCGTGAACTTTCCACTGTTACAGTTCACCAGAACAGAACAGAATACTGAATTTAGGCCAAAGACCAAGCGCTGGGACCTATGAGGTCATTCAGCGTTGAAAAGGAAATTAAGGGTAAAAAAGTTTACCAGGTGTAACAGGAGGAAACCCTCGCAGTTGCAATAAGAATCAACTGTTAGGAGGGGGTGGACAGTAAGATGGAAGAAAGAGAATATGAAAGGAGGTAGAGTAAAAGGAACGAAAAGGGTTGCAGCTAGGGACTCTGCAAAGAACTTCATGTAATGCCTACAGTGCACCGCGTGAGGCGCACTGACGGCCATACCGCCCGCACCCCAGGGGGTATAGATTCCCCTCAATCCTTCAGATCTTTTCGCAAAATAGGTGGGGGAAAATCATGGAACGAAGGGACAGTATTTTACATCAGAACCATTTTTGTTGAAACTCGAATAAGTAAAGGATGACATCAAATAATCATGACTATTATGAGTTCGTGAAAATTTCCTGTAGAAATACGAATATGCAAAGGCATCAGAAAATATAACCGTAACTATTAACAGCATATTTTAAAAAAAGTTAAATATTCAAAAGCATACAAATCGCAGCTCTGTCTCAACCCACCCGATAACGAGATCTGCAATAATAAAAACTATTCCGTTCGGCTGATAAAAAAAAAAAAAAACATTTCCACCCAAATTAGAAAAAGAAATATATCTGAAAGGAAGATTTAAAAATAACCCAGAAGAAAACCGCCACAAAACTTCCCAGCCAATTAAAGAACAGAAAAAA
Organism: Macrobrachium rosenbergii; assembly: GCF_040412425.1. NCBI lineage: Eukaryota > Metazoa > Arthropoda > Malacostraca > Decapoda > Palaemonidae > Macrobrachium > Macrobrachium rosenbergii. Next base: position 35,623,740 of record NC_089753.1, on the reverse strand, counting down.
CTGCTCAAAAATTAAGAGGGGGGAAAAACCCAGAGGGCAATCTTTCAAACCAATTAAAACGGGAGAGAGATTTCGGAGCAAAATGCAGTGGTCAAATCTTGCTTGAACATCAACAACAGGGAGTTGAATTGAATACAGAATTTAGGCCAAAGGCCAAGCACTGGGACCTATGAGGCCGTTCAGCGCTGAAATGGTAATTGACAGTAAAAGGTTTGAAAGGTGTAAGAGGAAAACCTCGCAGTTGCACTATGAACCAATTGTTATGAGAGGGTGGATAGCAAGATGGAAGAGAGAGAATATGAAAGGAGGTAGAGTAAAAGGAAGGAAAAGGGTTGCAGCTAGGGGCCGAAGGCACGCTCCGAAGAACCTTAAGTAAAATGCTTACAGTTCGCCACATGAGGTGCACTGACGGCATTACTCCCCTATGGGGAATAACAAGGATAAATTCTTTCTCGACCACGAACTTATGGAAACGAGACTAAACATTTATGACGCTGTTCCTACCGAATCCGTGACAGAAGGAACAACCAAACGACTCTTACATGTAAAACAATTATTGGGAGATGAAGAATGTCTCACCTATAATCAACAAGTAAAAATGCGCCGAAGTTTCTTCGGCACAAACGAGTTTTCTGTAACGCGTATAATGCTGTACAGTGTGTAACTCCCAGCCACGGTCCATGAAACTCTCACCTCCAGCCCATGAAACTTTCAGCCACGGTCCGGTGATGGTGTATGATGTTGGCACCTACAGCGGTGCCAGGCGCATGATCATGGATAACTTTACCCCTAAATAAAATAAAAACTACTGGGGCTAGAGGGCTGCAATTTGCTGTTTGATGATTGGAAGGTGGATGATCAACATACCAATTTGCAGCCCTCTAGCCTCAGTAGCTTTCAAGATCTGAGGGCGGACTGACAAATAGCCAATGAATTCAAAAAAGCACAAACTTCATTCCTTACGAAACTGTTACTAAAAGATATGAAATTATTTCTCTACATTAACTGGTAGGAAACAAGAAGAACAGACTTCCTCAAATTAATATGAAAGCATGAAGACCAGGCATACAAAAGCATCGTCAACAACAATGGCTCACATGATCCAGTGAATTCCCACCGTTACATAATCATGTAATTCAGCAACAATTCGTAATCGCAGGCTAAAGGCAATTAAATCCCTTCAGCTAACCGGATTTAAGCATTTTAATTGAAGTAAATATAAAGCTAAAAAGATTCAAGCATTTAAACTGCAATAAATATAAAAGAAATTAATTGCGTAATTACGTAGAAAACCTCAGAATTAATTACACCAACGAATTTAATATTTTCTAAAGAAAATTATATCAAAATGTTACGGACTGGATACGATGAAAAAATAAAACAACAACTGGAACTACAAACTTAAAACCAACATCTAAAGAATGCTGAAATAAAAGCTTTTTACAAAGAGTACAAGTGAAAAACTCAAATATTTTTCCACCTGAAAATTACATAACCTACTTTTCGGGAAAATAAATCTGACATTCCTGTTTTTAGTTTTCTTTAAAAGAAAACTACTGAGATGGCTATTTGTCTGTCCGTCCGCACTTTTTCTGTCCGCCCTCAGATCTTAAAAACTCCTGAGGCTAGAAGGTTGCAAATTGTTATGTTGATCATCCACCCTCCAACCATCAACCATACCAAATTGCAGCCCTCTAGCCTTAGTAGTTTTTACTTTATTTAAGGTTCAAGTTAACCATGATCGTGCGCCTGGCACCGCTGTAGGTGCCAACAACACGACACCACCGGGACGTGGCTGCAAGTTTCAAGGGCCTCGGCTGAAAGTTTCATGGTCCGCGGCTGAGAGTTTCATGGTCCGCGGCTGAGAGTTTATGGGTCGTGACAGAGTTTCGTACAGCATTATACGCTGGACAGAAGACTCGACTGCGCCGAAGAAACTACGGCGCATTTTTTACTTGTTTTCTCTATCTCTCTTCTAATCTTTCCCCGGTGCTGGCACAAGACCACCTTAACTAAATCAACAAATCTCTCTCTCTCTCTCTCTCTCTACACCCTAGCTGCGATCCACTCTAGTAAATAAAATTTAAAAAAATCTAGGTACCTGGATTTTATGGAAAATATGCCCATACAATTGGCTTCTTCTCTTGTCCTTTATTCAGTTGTGAGCTGAAAGCGGTACCACTTGCGGTACAGGCCACACACACACACACAGAGAGAGAGAGAGAGAGAGAGAGAGAGAGAGAGAGAGAGAGAGAGAGAGAGAGAGAGAGCGGATGGCGGAAAAGGCAGATGGAAATGAGCAAGTGGGTGGGTGGGCAGAAGGCCTGAAGTGCCACGCCCAGAATATTGAACTCCTGTCCACCCGTACCAGGCTACTGAGACCCTGCCAGGTGCCACACAAGGCCTCAGACCAATTTCTTTTTTTCCTCTCCCTCAGAAGCGTCCTTTGAAAAATTCAGATCTCCTTCCAGAAACACGATTTCTTTTTTATCCCAGGGATTATATAATATATATAAAAGATCGGCATCATCACTAATTAAATTTCTTCCAATTAGTTTCTCAAAAATAAGTTCTTCATAACGCAACGATTTACATAAAAAAAAGTTTCCCGAAAAATTCTGGAGAGAGAGAGAGAGAGAGAGAGAGAGAGAGAGAGAGAGAGAGAGAGAGAGAGAGAGAATTCAAATTGTCCAGCTAAGGAACACAATGTCAGGAGGTCACAACAAATAATTCATCTCGGAGACCGAAATCCGGTCATGGGTCTCAAGGTGAAACCACTGTACTAGATCTAGCTGCTTACAAAGTGTATCTTCTCCAGAAAGCGCAACGTTTATAGCCGAGTAAAACACTCTGGTCGTGTGTAATGGAAAATGAACATGAAATCCCAATAAATGAAGTCACAATTATTGACATCAAATAAAAAAGAAAATACAAGGAACTTTGGGCAGTTAACCCAAAGCTAGCTCTCTCTCTCTCTCTCTCTCTCTCTCTCTCTCTCTCTCTCTCTCTCTCTCTCTCTCTCTCTCTCTCTCGTACGAGTTAACTTCTGAAAGCCGCTATCACTGAGCTAAGAAAGCATTAGCAATTTAAAGGGCATAGACCATGTGACGAACATTACATGGAGGCCAGTCTACAGCCAATGCTGACTCCGTTATCAAGGTCTTGGCGAGCTATAACACCAGTATGACGAAAGCTTGTCACCAAATATGATATAAAATACGGCGTGAGAAGCATAAGGAAACTGGATATTAGATATTGGATATTACAGCACCACAGAAGCACTTTGTAACACATCAGAGTTCTCCCTGGAGAGATACATTCCTTCGTACAATGAATTCTCGAATACTTTTACAAATATAACTTAAGTCCTTTTGAAATGAGACTTAGTTAAGCGGACATTTATGTGAATACGAATAAATGATTAAGAAAAAATGAGCTTAAAATACAAAATATTCCTCACAAAAAATAAACCTTCCAAAGCAGCAACGCGAGGTCCTTTTGGGATAAGTCCCACTTCCGGACCCGAAGCCTTCAAGATTTCTGGTTACGATGGGCTATCTACAATACATATACTGCGCACACATTATCCGGAAGCCAAACCATTACTCCGACGAGAGAGAGAGAGAGAGAGAGAGAGAGAGAGAGAGAGAGAGAGAGAGAGAGAGAGAGAGAGAGAGAGAGTCCCTAATATCAGCTGCCTGTACTACACAGAACATAAGCCTGGTCAGGACAAAAAAATTTACTCATTAATATCAGATTGATGTAAAACAATTTCTCACGCAAATCACTGCCTGATTTTCGATTCTGAAACACTAAACACTAAACAAAAATACCTCCAGGAGAAACTCCATTAACTATCCAAAATTCCTTTCGGGAGAAATTCCATTAACTATCCAAAATTCCCTCCAGGAGAAATTCCATCAACTATCCCTCAGTCCATGAAACGAAATAATCCCCAAATTAATTTTTCATAACAGCCTTGTACAATAGCCTTAACATTCACAACACGCTCTCCGCGTGATTGTATTCGTCTCCACTTTGTTATTCCATGCAAATCTCCTTTTGGGTACTCCATTATCATCCAACAGATATGCATGCAGATAATGACGGATGGTTGGGGATAAACACATCAAGCCTGTGGTATGACTGGGTACAAATAAAAGTGCTGATGATTACGTCCACCTCTCTCTCTCTCTCTCTCTCTCTCTCGTGTGTATGTGTATTATATCTATCTATCTATCTATCTATATACATACATACATACATACATACATACATACATACATACATATATATATATATATATATATATATATATATATATATATATATATATATATATATATATATATATATATATAGTGTGTGTGTACATATGTACATATACTGTATTTATATATGTACTTATATACATATGTATATATATATATATAAGTGTATATATGTATACATACATATATATATATAATATATATTATAATATATATATATATATATATATATATATATATATATATATATATATATATATATATATATATTTTATTTTACGGTGTATTAAACAATTATAAGTAAAGACTGCTCCAGTCGAAGTGATGATGAACTGCAGGTCAACACGCTCTGGCTGTTACCACCAGCAAGTCATCTTCCTGCACTCACGCACTTAGTTAAAATGCTTATAAGGTCCAGACACGCGTATCGTAATAGAAGCATTTGCGTAATGACACCCAAATCATTAAGAGCTTCATGCCGAATAAAACGCCATCCCCGAGAGAGAGAGAGAGAGAGAGAGAGAGAGAGAGAGAGAGAGAGAGAGAGAGAGAGAGAGAGAGAGAGAGAGAATCTGAAATGAAGTTAATCATCCGCAGGGTAAAAATAACTAAGGCAATTTTCTTTCACAATATGTATAAACAAATATAATTATGCATGAAACATGTCCTTCACGAGATTGCGACATAAGCAGCTAACTTTTATTCATTACAAAGTGGAGCCCCACCATTATTTTTCTACAACTTCCTATTTTCCTTTCAGACCTCCAACCACAAAAGAGGGGCCATTAGGCAAACCACAAGGCGCAGATATGAACGACAAATTGTGTTGAAAGCCATAAACATACCCACTTGCGTGAATCAGTCCCCAAATCCATTGGCTTTGTCCTCCTGAACATCTGATGCGGAAAAGCACAGTTTGCACCGAAGACCGAGACATGCCCATGCCCTACTGGACATTACATAAAATTCCAACATCTGACTACGTAAATCAATCAATCTAAGCCTCGGGCACTCGACTGATCAACCGCCCGTTAAGCTTGGAAGGAAAGAATCACATGGAAATGTCTAGAAGTGGACCAATTTATCCTGATTCGACTTGTGACTGAGGGTGGCAGCTTCACCTGCAGGAGGAGGAGGAGGAGGAGGAGGAGGAGGGGGAGGAGGAGGAGGAGGGTGCAAATGCCAAGACAACTACCGGTCTCCATGGAGCATCCGACAGGCCTCAGTGTGATGACTGCTGGTATGGCAGAGGGACAATAAGAACGATTCGATCCTCCTCATACAAGTTATGCGAATATGGTGAGCAGTAACGGCCGATGGAGCCATTCCAGTTCCTGAACCTTGCCTCTACTCGTATGATTAAAGTCTCCTTCAGCAAACAAAGGAAGCAAACTACGCCCGAGAAGACGGGGGGCAGACCTACCAGTGAACGCCATATTTACTTACCCTACATAATAGAATGGTTGCCCCCCCCCCGTTCCTAACTCTCCCACTGCTCCCTAGAGCAGTATATACAAATTTCTGGAATTCTCTACTGATTAAATTAAAAAAAAATTCATAACCCCCGCCTCACCTCAACCCGCCCCCCTCCTCCGTCCCCATACACACATACACATACATACATACACACACACAAATTCCAAGGAACTGCATCTTCCCCTCATCCCTACGTTACCTTTCCCATCAACCAGGGGGCAGCACCATTCTAGATTGGATGGAGTCCTCTCTCTCTCTCTCTCTCTCTCTCTCGCTCTCTCTCTCTTAATTACTCCATCTGTTTTCTCAAGGAGTTACCTCCATCCTTAAAGCTGCTAACACAAGAAAGTAACGGGGTCTACTCCTCTAAAGTGGATCCATACTGGTTTTCTTCAATTCTCTCTCTCTCTCTCTCTCTCTCTCTCTCTCTCTCTCTCTCTCTCTCTCTCTCTCTCTCATTTGTGCATAAAACACCAAGGAAAATTACACCGCCCTACATAAATAGCTAACCCATCGACACATTTTGTCAAGGAGCGTTTAAATATTTTTAAAACGATTTAAAAGACCACCTAATGTAAAAGAGTAATAAAAGCTTGAATTTTTGGGACTATCTGGTACAGGGAGGGGGAGGAGGGAGGAGAAAGCGAGGGAAGGAAGAGTAAGCCATGGCAACAGCTTTCCAAATAAGTGACTGAATTCACAATGATTAGCCCTTTTTTTTTTTTTTTTTTTTTTTTTACCTCTGATGCATCAGATGTCAAGTCTTTTTCCTTCGTCTCTCACCGTCAGCCTCAACATGGCTGACAAATTGATTTACCTATAAATACTTTACGAACTTTTATACAGTTTTCCGTCGTGTATTTTGGCTTATGTCCACATATACTCTAAATTACGGCTGTTTATTTCCTTTGGTTATGCTTTTTACGTCATGTCAACATAAAAGCCTAAAGTGATTTATATCCTTACTTTGGTCCCAAGCCCTGACATAAGAGAAGGGTAAAACACAGGGATACTGCTACCACCTTTGAAATTTTCAAAAATGATACAGCTTTACAAAAAAAAAACTTAGGAATTTGGAGTAAGCGGTAATTGTATTCATAACGAAACCCGAAAGCCAGAAGCGTAAGAGATGTTGCTATCTTATCTGTCACCCCCAACGTCATATCTTTACTGATCCCTCTTCGGTTTGCAACCCCTCCCATTTTTAGTTTTCTGTAAAAGAAAACTGTTGAGATGGCTTTGTCTGTCCGCCCTCCAATCTTAAAAGCCAAAGAGGCTAGAGGGCTGCAAATTGGTATGTTGATCATCCACCCTTCAGTCATCAAACATATCAAATTTCAGCCCTCTAGCCTCAGAGAAGCTAATCCAACGCCCCCCAAGGATTTTAGCGGACATGAAAAATCTACATTTAGTTAAAGGAAAGTAAGATAAGAGGAGGAACTGGACAGCAAGACGGGTAAATTGGGAGGTACGACTCAAGTCATAACTCCAAAAATTACAGCTACGGTTCCTTGCAAGAAAGTTACGACGTGAGAGAGAGAGGAGGAGGAGGAGGAGGAGGAGGAGGAGGAGGAGGAGGAGGAGGAGGAGGACAGGAAGGAAGGAAGGCGGAGATACAGATGGAAGATAGGAAGTGAGAAATAAAGAAGGCATTACTCGAAAGGAAACAGCGCCAGCATACAATAATAATAATTCCTCGCAAGGAATATCCGCGCAAGGAAAAAGGAGGCAGGAGGAGGAGGAGGAGGAGGAGGAGGAGGAGGAGGAGGAGGAGGAGGAGGAGGAGGAGGAGGAGGAAAGGAGACGCAACCGGAGGAGAAAAGAAAGGAAGTATATATGAAGAATATAAAGGCAGCTCCACTCAAAAGGGGATCGGGGCAGCAAAGCTGGTGGTGGTGGTGGTGGTGGTGGTGGCGGTGGAAATATGTGCCAGCAAAGCCCCCTGGCATAAAAGAAACACGCGGGGAGCGAAATAAAGAGGACGGAACCACCAGACACAGACGCGTCGTCCGTCACCCTCCAAGACGCCCCGGCGAAAATGCAGATGAGGATGGATAGAAACAGTTTGCTGACGGCATCTCGGCCCGTTCACGCACGCTGTTGACATTTGAACTACAACGTAGGGGGGCATCGCAAAAAATAAATAATATAAATAAATAGAAAAAAAAAAATTCCCCTCCATTTATAAAATTTGACCGAAACTTTTAAAAGACGAGATTCCTCGGGGACAGGCCATCACGTTGAAAATGTTTTGCTCTTAACAGAATTCGTCCGTATAAAAAGTGCACTTGCAATTAAAAGCAATATACAAGGGAGGAGAGAGAGAGAGAGAGAGAGAGAGAGAGAGAGAGAGAGAGAGAGAGAGAGAGAGAGAGAGAGAGAGAGAGAGAGATTTATGAATAAAAAAACGAGTTGCAAACATACTACTGGGTGAAATAAAATACAAAAGCAAAAAAAAAAAAAATTGTACACAGCATTGATAGCCTCCTCAAAAACTGAAATATTAAAAATAAAAAAATAATCTCAAGTTAACCGGACAAAACATTTGAAAGGGGCAAGAAAGGACAAACTAGAAAGGACGAACAGAGATTGCGAAGCTATTAGGACTGTCGAACCAAATCATCCGCTAATTCTCACTATTAGTTTGCATTTAAGGAACCATAATTTGAATAAGGGTTCTATATCTAAGGCTGTAGTAATGCCACCGGCCCCCGGCCAATACATTTACTTCCACACTGCTTGCATTTGATCTCCTGAAGACCTCTAATATGCAAAGTAGTTTTTAAACACAAGAAGAAACAAGTAAAAAATGCGCCGAAGTTTCTTCAGCGCAATCGAGTTTTCCGTACAGCGTATAAATCAAGGCCACCGAAAGCAGATCTATCTTTCGGTGGTCTCGGTATAATGCTGTATGAACCACGGCCCTTGAAACTTTAACCAAGGGCCGGTGGTGGCAAATCCTACATCGATAACCATAACTAAAATAAAAACTACAGTGGCTAGAGGGCTGCCATTTGGTATGGTTGATGCTTGGATGGTGGATGGTCAACATACCAATTTGCAGCCCTCTAGCCTTGTTAGTTTTTAAGATCTGAGGGCGGACAGAAAAAGTGCGGGCAGAATAAAGCGCGGATGGACAGGCAAAGCCGGCACAATAGTTTTCTTTTACAGAAAACTAAAAACGGTGGCTGCCAACGGCCACCGAAAACTTCAGCGTGGTTTCTATGGCGACAATACCTCGAATCATCTTAGGTGCCCACCGAAAGTACCGAATTTCAGGCTTTCCAGGAGGCAAACACTAGTTTGTCAATTTCCACCCAAGCCTGCTAATAAATGAACTGTACCAAAAAATAAGCTCACTCCTTGAAGGAGATAAATATATATATAAAATGTCATTAATAGAAACGAGTTGCATAAATTATGATATTAAGCTAAAAAGTATTTAATAAAACGGGGAAATGTTTCGTGTTAATTTATAAAAGATAAGCAACGATGCGAAGGAGAAAAGAAAAGATTCAGCTGTCTGGAAGAATTACCAACAACAAAACACTTAAAAAAGAACTTATCAAATTAAGGCAACAGCGACACAATAAGGGGCTTATATGAGAGAGAGAGAGAGAGAGAGAGAGAGAGAGAATCGCGTCTGAGATAATGCTACTTAAAAATTAGTAAACAAATAATCCCAATGGGTATGATTGGAGTGGGCGGAAACTGCCTTGGGAGGAGGGGGTGAAGGGAATGGGTGAGAGAGAGAGAGAGAGAGAGAGAGAGAGAGAGAGAGAGAGAGAGAGAGAGAGAGAGAGTGGAGGAGGAGGAGTGCCAGCGACGGGGGCACTGGGTCGCAGGCAAGGTCGGGGCCAGACTCGTATTGATCTTGCGGCCACAAGTCATCCTCCTCCTCCTCCTCCTCTCCCACCCAATCCCTCCTCCCCCTTCCTCCACCCCAACCACCAAATCCCCATAATCCCCACCCCTCCCAGCCCCAGGTCCAAACGTACAAACCCCTTAAAACCTTAGCACATGTCATAATACTCGTAAAGGGGGGGAAAAGTACCATTCACCCGCATCTCGGGAAACTACTTCAACCACAAGTAATAGTAAATATCAGTTTTTCTCTTACACGGAGCATCACTTCACAGTTACCGAGCGGACGAAGAAGGAGGCGGAAGATGCACAGAGAGAGAGAGAGAGAGAGAGAGAGAGAGAGAGAGAGAGAGAGAGAGAGAGAGAGAGAGAGAGAGAGAGAGAGAGAGAGCCGCGCCCGTCGCCATCCTCATTCGAAATAAAAGCCCCTCTTCAACTGCTAGATTTACTATCTACACCGCCCACATTAAACACGATTGCCGCAATGAGAGAGAGAGAGAGAGAGAGAGAGAGAGAGAGAGAGAGAGAGAGTTTGAATAGTTAATTTGCTTCGAAAATATTTCGGCGAAAATAGCTAAGCATCCCCCCTCTCCGATGTGATCTTAATTACAGGCAACTGTGCCGAGGCATTACTAACGTATGTATTGACGATAAAAATTTAACCTGATCTTTAAAACTACTTTCTGTTTCTCTCAAGAAATATGAGTGTGCAAGGAGCCTTTTATCTTTCTTCCAGTGAGTGGATCTAGTTTTCTTTTCAACTTCGATAAAAATTTTGAGGTGACGTTGCTAAGTTGATAACATTTTGAGGTGACGTTGCTAAGTTGATAACATTTTGAGGTGACGTTGCTAAGTTGATAACATTTTGAGGTGACGTTGCTAAGTTGATAACATTTTGAGGTGACGTTGCTAAGTAGATAACATTTTGAGGTGACGTTGCTAAGTTGATAACATTTTGAGGTGACGTTGCTAAGTTGACAACATTTTGAGGTGACGTTGCTAAGTTGATAACATTTTGAGGTGACGTTGCTAAGTTGATAAAATTTTGAGGTGACGTTGCTAGGTTGATAATATTTTAAGGTGACGTTGCTAAGTTGATAACATTTTGAGGAGACGTTGCTAAGTTGATAACATTTTGAGGAGACGTTGCTAAGTTGATAACATTTTGAGGTGACGTTGCTAAGTTGATAACATTTTGAGGTGACGTTGCTAAGTTGATAACATTTTGAGGTGACGTTGCTAAGTGACCCCACCCCTAATGAAAAAGACGGTATAGGTAGTGCCCAACGTCCCTCGTAAGTATGCCACTTACCTGACATCGGTCAGTTCTGCTAATCGAAGACGGGGAATTAAAAAAAAAACTCACTTTCTCAAGTTGGATTTTATCGCGCAAAAATGTCTTTCCAAGATAAATATAAACAAAACAAAAACCGCCAAACTAAAGACGGAACCCAATGAACCGCGTCCCGGACACGTTCGAAATCCAACAGGTTTTAGTCGACTATTTAACAGACGGACTGACTGACAGTTCTCTCCCCTCGAGTGCTCCCTAAGGGGAAGAGTCTGGGTCCCCTTTTCTTTTCTTCCTCAAAACAAACTGGCATTTCCGAGAACTGCCAATTAAGGAAACCACCTTCGGAAGGAAGAGAGAGAGAGAGAGAGAGAGAGAGAGAGAGAGAGAGAGAGAGAGAGAGAGAGAGAGAGAGAGAGACTGTATCAAGCTTTTGCCCAGAGATGCGAATCATCTTCCTTGTGGTTCCGAGATTGACAACATCGTTCGTTCGCTATCAGGGAATTTAATGCCAGGTTTCAATTTGGGATCTGACAATCATTCACTTGTCTCCATATAGAAGTATGACGTAATATCGACATGCTGGAAGGAGAGGAGAGGAAGAAGAGGGAATTTTATCCGTGATTTTTTACTGTACATTTAAGCTTTGGAACTTCCTTCCTCTCTCCATTTTTCCTTGATCCAAAAACATTTCACTCCCCCCCCTTATTTATTTATTTCTTTTTTTTTTTTTTTCTTTCTTCAGAAGTCTGGGCTACTTCTGAATATTAGACTGTCCTTCTCACTGGACTCTGCATCTCAAACAAAACAGTTCACAAGTAAATAAAAGAATGAATAAAAATATCAGGCCCTGGGGAAACCAAAAGCAGGCGGAAGTTCCAAAGCAGTCTAAAATAAATAAAAACACCCACCTGTGACTGGAGCTTCGATATCGATCATGGTCTTCTCCTGCCGGAGGAGGGCGGCGCCCTCATTGATGATCCTGAGGGCGGCGGCCTCCTCTATGCGACCTTCCAAAATGAAGTGGTTCTTTAACCACTCGAATTTGGGCTTGCCTGTCTTCGGGTCGAAGACCTCCGTACACGTTAATTTGTGGGACGGAGGGAACGGTACACCTGCAGGAGGAGAAACACATTGAGTTACTAAAATGAAATTCTATAACTTTTTATTTTTTTTTTTTTTTGCAACAACATTTCTGGAAAGCATAAAAGGTTAAAACTGAAGATATAAAGTTCTATTTTTAAGGGGGAGGGGGGGTGCAGGAAAAAAAGTTGACCAAAATGTCTGTGGTGCCTAAAGGCTTCATACGAGATAATGTATATGTGTGTATAAGCATACGTATTTGTGTATGTACCAGTGATTTTATATATATATATATATATATATATATATATATATATATATATATATATATGTGTATATATATATATATATATATATATATATATATATATATATATATATATATATATATGTATATACATACATACATACGGTGGGATGGTAAAAAAATATAACTAAAATGTCCCTCGAGGCTGAAATCTGCAAACGAAAGATTATCAAAAGACTGTTTTTGCAGTACATCACTTCTACCCATTTCAAAAAACTCCAGTGGACACATTTTGTTAATACAGAAGCTAATGTGGATTAACGAGAGGAAATTCGACACGGCTTCACTAACTAGAGATTACTTCTTACAAGACATGAAGGCTTCTCAACAGTATGCAAGCCCACGAATAAAAGAAAATAAAGGTCCAAAAATTATAATTAAAATCTTGATGTGTCGACAACTGTGTGTGTTGGATCTTGCTTTTCACAAACTTATATTTCTATTCTACTTCTTCAGTACCTGTACACACAACTGGAGAGAGAGAGAGAGAGAGAGAGAGAGAGAGAGAGAGAGAGAGAGAGAGAGAGAGAGAGAGAGAGTTTTAAAGTTACACCACTATGCATCACTACTAGCATCCAACACAACAAACTCCCGACATGAGACCGTTTTGCAAAAACCGAATCCTGGTAACACCCGGATCCATTCTATTAACTTTTGGCTTAAAAAAAAAAAAAGACGAGAGAAAAAAAAGACCAAAAAAATCCATTTATGGCGGGGTGTTTGCAGTTGGCCGTTTTTGCTTGAGTTAGTTGTACCATTTGTGTCTCCCTGTTAAACGAAATCTCTCTCTCTCTCTCTCTCTCTCTCTCTCTCTCTCTCTCTCTTTCTAATATTTACCGTAATATTATAGTATGGTACAACTCTCTCTCTCTCTCTCTCTCTCTCTCTCTCTCTCTCTCTCTCTCTCTCTCTCTCTCTCTCTCTCTCGTTTCTCTGGGTCCCCTACACTTCCACATACGTCAAAAGACAAAGCCTGAAGCCATACAAATTAAAGAGAAAAAAAAAAACTCGCTATAACTCTACTCCATTGTATTAAAACTTACAACACTGTACAACACAACAACGAGGTCAAGCTATTATTTTCAAATACTAACCAGTGGGTACTAAATTCACACATTACGCAATAAAAATACCACAAAGAGAGAGAGAGAGAGAGAGAGTTAAATTCAGCAATCTGGGTGTTAGGAGTTTCTTTCATTTACCAAAACCAACCCTCACATTCATTTTAAAGTAAAAATATTTGAGAGAGAGAGAGAGAGAGAGAGAGAGAGAGAGAGAGAGAGAGAGAGAGAGAGAGAGAGAGAGAGAGAGAGAGAGCATTTGAAATGTTATCCCAAAATTTTAGCGCTTTCGTGTAAACTTGTCTATGTTGAGAAGACATGCCAAAATACCTTTGTGAATAACTTATGACAAATAGCCCCTTACATCAGCTACTAAGGTTGGTTGCAAGTTTCAACACTGATATTCGGATTAAGGATTAAGACTGAATGGTGTTCACGACAAAAAATATCAGGTCAACGTCATGTCAAATTCCATTATTTAATCAGTTCTTAGTATTTTAACCCTTGCACGGTTTGGTTGGTATTTAATGGCACTAGCTATGTTTTACTGGCGACATCTGCATTTCCTGTTTCACTCAAACTGCCAAGGGTGGGCAAGGGCATTCCGTTTTTCATACCGCTGGATTGTTACTCTCAAATGTTGTGATGCCATTTCCAACAGGCAAATAGCAAAGTTACAAATTCTGAAATAGGATCGCCATCTTCATTTCCTTGGATTATCATCATCATTATACTATAATAAATGCTTAAGCAGACACTGGGTTCCACAGACTTGTCGTATTGCTAGCCGAAGAACTTGTTCTTAAAGGGAAAAAAAAAATAATTAAAAATAATGCAGCGGACGACAAACGGATGCCACAAAAGAAAATTTAACAGAGTCTACAGTGTGCCAACTAATCACACTGTGAGCAGTGGCCCCCCACCCCCATACGGGTCATTCTAAAGAAGAAATTGGTCAGACTGGACGCAACTGAAAACGACATCACTAATCCATTCCAGCTATTTTGCTTTGAACAGGCAACATGAGTAATGTGTCAAGTCCGACTCATTTCGTGCAAAGATGGAACACTGTGATAAAAAAGATGATTAGGCTCTCTTTATCACCTCTCCTAAAAAAAAAAGAAAAAAGATTAAGCTCTCTCTACCACCTCTCCTAGAAACAGAAAATGATTAATCTCTCTCTAACACCTCTCCTCCAAGTCCGACTGGTTTGCGCACTACTGTGCTCGAGTCTATTGTAATCACAAGTAAGTTTATCAAGACATTTTATCAACTGTTTCTGGTGAAAACTGGCCAAAGCTCAGCTGTATTCCTCTTCCCATTTTAATTTCTTTCCTCGTCAGATTCAACTCGCATCTAACTTTTAGTTTTCTGTAAAAGAAAACTATCGAGATGGCTAGTAGTCTGTCCGTCCGCACTTTTTTTTGTCCGCCTTCAGATCTTAAAAACTACTAAGGCTAGAGGGCTGCAAATTGGCATGTTGATCATCCAGCCTCCAATCATCAAACATACCAAATTGCAGCCCTGTAGCCGCAGTGGTTTTTGTTTTATTTAATGTAAAAAATTAGCCATGATCGTGCGTCTGGTACCGAAACAACACAGGCCACCACGGCCGGCTATGAGCTTCATGGGCCTTGGTTGAGAGTTTCATACAGCATTATACGCTGTACAGAAAACTCGATTGCGCCGAGGGAACTTTAGCGCATTTTATTTTTTACTTGTTTCTTAAGATATTAAGTCGTAGGACCTTACGCCATTCTTTCCGTAGCACCTTCAGTCTCCTGATTCAGTGAACCTCTTGTCTTATTAACCTCAGCCAACATGTTTTTACACTGGAACGCCCTTGTCGTACCAAAATAAAGGTCAGTCACTGACCTTTTAAAAATGTGGTGCACTTTTGGATAATAAAGTTAAGGCAAAATGAAATTTTCACGAGGTTTCAAAACATCGTCAAAGACACGGAATCCAAATGAATTGTCCCTTTTAGTTTTCTGTAAAAGAAAACTATTGCGCCGGCTTTGACTGTCCGTTCGCACTTTTTCTGTCCGCCCTCAGACCTAAAAAACTACTGAGGCTAGAGGGCTGCAAATTGGTATGTTGATCATCCACCCTGCAATCATCAAACATAGCAAATTGCAGCCCTCTAGCCTCAGCTATGGCTGAAAGTTTCATGGGCCGCGGCTCATACAGCATTATATACCGAGACCACCGAAAGACAGATCTGTTTTCGGTGTACATTTTTTACTTGTGTAACATTCAGGCCTACCTAAAAAGATGGACATCGCTAAAATAACCCGGACAGAAACTGAGAAGTGTTTACGAGGTATATAACTAAATGTTTCGTATACCCAATAATCCCATCCATAGCGCATTGCTAAAACCAAGGTCTATCTCTATAGAGACCTTGGCTAAAACCATAACCACCGGAGGTTTGTGATATCTCTCCCAAAAGAGATTTCATTTCAGTTTTCAAGTGGGCAAATATTCATCCCTACAGAGCGCGGGACGGTACTTTTCTTTATCAAAAAATGAATTCTAGACCTATTACATTTTTACCTCTGTTCTCCTAAGGCAGTCGAAGTGACAAGCCGTCTCCTCCGATCAACCCCCCGGCGAGCGTTCGCCACTTCGCTCCTCCACCCGGAATGCCAAATCGGATTCGATCCTGAATCCGGATCAACACAAATAGCCCGAAAGGTGCCCCTCTCCTTGCTCAAACTTCCCATGGGGTTACATGAAAATTCATGGACACGAATTGGCATAATTCACCTGATCAAGTCCACACTCGAGGAGTAGGGGCGGGGGGGATGCACGCTCTCCGAGGGGTGATTATACCAATATAAACCTTCGATACAAAGGACATCCATTAATGAGTTTGCTCGTGAAACATCACCTACTTTTACACAAACAAAAAAGAAAGCTAAAAACACTTTCCCTACTCTGACATGTAAATTGTGTTTACAAACAGTTGTCACCATGATGCAGTTTCGGTGCAATAAACAGCATACTGTCAATAGACATTATCAGCAGGATCATTTCATGTCTACGGTTAGCTCATTAATCATAACACGTCATACCTAAAATATGCAGGAAGATATTATATAAATCGTTTATAATAATAATTAATTTCAAACGTGTCCTCCCACCGATCAAGAGTGTACAAAGACAAAAACACAGTAGGCCAGACAAGAGTTGGGTCAAGGTAAGGCGATTATTCAACACACCCACCACATCCCCCTCCTCAAACTGGAGGAGGAGGAGGAGGAGGAGGAGGAGGAGGAGGAGGAGGAGGAGGAGGAGGAGGGTGTTTGGGAGGGAGGGAGGGAGGGAGGCGGGGGTAGAAAACAGACGCCCTAAAGGGAAGAGAGGACGGCGAGGTAGAGGAGGAGAGGACAGAACGACAGAACTGTTCAGCTTGATCCATCCTGGACAAGATTGCCTGAGCTAGCACACAGTCCAAAAACACACAACCCCGATTGCCTATATGCTTGCCTACTTACAAGGGCCCTAAGGAACAGAACAGAGTAGAATTCAGGTCAAAGGCCAAGAGCTGGAACCTCAGAGGTCATTCAGTACTGAAACGGGAATTGAGAGTAGAAAGATTTGAAAAGTGTAACAGGAGGAATACCTCGCACCATGAATCAATTGTTAGGGGAGAGTGGAAAGTCAGATGGAAGAAAGATATGAACGGAGGTACAGTAAAAGGAATGAGAGGGGTTGCAGCTAAGGGCCGAAGGGACGCTGCAAGAATATAAGTAATGCCTACATGGGCCCTAAAAAACAGAGCAGTTTTCTTCTTTTTTTTTTTGTAATGTAGGGAAAGTGGATGAAAGATAAAGTCGGGGGCAAGAAAGAGAGAATGAAGCAAAATGCAAAGAGCAAAAACCAAGAGGATAAGAGAAGGCGATATCTTCGTGACCTTACCTGACCCAGCCAACACACTTCACTTTAAATGAGCCTTCCCTAGCACTTATCCCCAAGCCCAGCCCCGACCAGCAACAGTCAGTCAGTCAGCCAGCAAGGAAGGTGAGGAAAGGGGAAACGAAGAGGGGAGGGGAGGGGAGGGGAAGGGGAGGTGGGGGGAAGGAAAGGGGAGGGGAGATGGGGGAAGGAAGGAAGGTCCGCCAACACCACTTATCGATCAACACCAGCGCCGACATAGATATCCAATTCAGACTTAAAATAAAACAATTATTTCTCTCTCGGTCTTTTATGCTCTTTAGACACTTTTCATAACAAGTCAATTAAGAGTTCATTAGATAAAAAATAAAGGGAAAATCACAATTGACGCTTCGGAATCAAAGCTAACGATCTACAATCGCCGCGCCTCCTCCCCCCCCCCCTCTCCCTCTCTCACCCTCAGGCACCACGCCCTCCCTCCCCTCTAGCCTTCGAATCGTTCCTTTTATTTCCCCTCGTTCCCCCTTCCACTCCCCTACCCCCCAAAACCCAGCCAATATCCAACTTTATTTTTCCAATTAGTGATTTTTATTGTTTCTAATGGGTTGTTTTGTTGTGCATGCAAGCAGGCTCCGAAAGTAAAAGCACGTAAGCTGCATCCAACACACACACACACGCACACTCGAACACACACACACACACACACACACAAGCACAGAACGGGTGGTAATAAATCAACGCATGAGAACACGCAAGCATAATCGTACCCTAACTTAATTACCAGTTCAGGGCATGAGGACTGATTTGGCCACGGAGAGAGAGAGAGAGAGAGAGAGAGAGAGAGAGAGAGAGAGAGAGAGAGAGAGAGAGAGAGAGAGAGAGAGAGAGCTGAAGGGGTATTTAAGAAGAGACTTTATCAGGAATATATATTTAAAGGGAAACAAGAATTGAATGGTTGATTGTACCGATAAACTATTGCTGTATTAATATGTACCGTGATTATATAGCATGCGGAACCACTTCACACTGGAGAACCAAAACCAAATAGAAACAAAAGTTAAAACAGTAGCAAAAATCAAGGTAGAAATCATTAGGCAATTTATCCTTATTCAAACAGAAACTTGAAGCAACTTTTCCCGCATCTACTTCTCCACCCACTAAAGTTCCAGAACCCAATACCCAAGCCCCTATCCCATCCCCGACCCCACCCCGTTCCCCAGGATGAGAAGGGGATGGCCTCGAGATGTTGATGTACTTTCCCTGCGACTTTATTCAGATCTATATCAGATAAGTGACAGTAAACCACAAAGCACGAGAGAAAATTAAAGGGGGGGAAACAAGATAAACAAAAACCTGGAGCCAAGGTCACAGAGACCATCCCTTGGAGCCGAACATCCTTTCAGCAATCATAATCATCCAACAATGACGACAGATGGGTCTGTGTTCATCTGAAACTCAGCAAAAGAAGAACTTATCGGCAATCCCTTCTTACACTAAATTCTCTCTCTCTCTCTCTCTCTCTCTCTCTCTCTCTCTCTCTCTCTCTCTCTCTCTCTCTCTCTACGCAGTCTTCTTCGTATCTTAAAACTTTGCTAAACTCCAGCCACCTTCCTCAACACACCAATGCCATAACTGATTCATCTTACTAACAATCTCTAGTTTTCCTTTACTTTACAGATGTATAGCCACTGCCCATTTCCTCTTTGGCTGCAATGAGATGCCCATACAGAACTTACCTTTTCCCCCCATCACATTATCAACTCAATCTTCTATATGCTTTAGACTGCCTCTTGATCATCATGTTATATCATACCTCTAAATAATTAGGAACATATTACTTCCAAACGAAAAACCCTTTTACGGGCAATCACAACACTGCTTCCTTATTTATTCCAGACACTACAAGGATACAAACTGGACAAACTACGACGATTACAATATGTAATTTTAATTATCACACTCGCTAGACTAGAATATCGAGAGAGAGAGAGAGAGAGAGAGAGAGAGAGAGAACCAGCCGGACAGCATCAACAGGTGAATGAATTGAGAACGCGATCCTACCAAAGCTCGCCGCTGAGATGTCTACTAATGAAGTTTATTATGACATTTTAGGCATCAGTTTAAAATCAAGATACTGTGAGAAGTTATGAAGTTAAAACAATACAATAACGCACCT
Organism: Macrobrachium rosenbergii; assembly: GCF_040412425.1. NCBI lineage: Eukaryota > Metazoa > Arthropoda > Malacostraca > Decapoda > Palaemonidae > Macrobrachium > Macrobrachium rosenbergii. Next base: position 35,604,311 of record NC_089753.1, on the reverse strand, counting down.
GTAAGTGTAACATGATGGAACACAAGAATCAAGTTAACGGAAGACAACATACACCCTAATATTTACTGTTAGACAAACCATGTCAAATGTTGAAATCAATGCCCTTGCTTGAGCAAAAGCAAATCTATAATAATAAAAGGCGAGTTGATCGTGTCTGTCCGCCCCGGTGTGAAACGTGGAGAATACGGAATATACAGTAGATTCGTATACTGTCGTATCGACCGTGCACACTACTGTACAGCGGCGGCGGACCGACGTGTGCTCAGCGTAGCCCGTGACATCAATCACGTAAAAAATAAAATCTATGCCATATCTTTCCAATGAAAGACTAACGATATAATAATACCCGAGAGACGGCTCTCGCCCTATAAACCAAACCCGCAGGTCAGTGAACGTCCTACAACCCTCAAAGGACATGTAACCGAACCTATACCTCCTGGATATTTCTTGAGCTCACGTAAATACACACCTATCCTTACAGGTGCTTCGACGTTCTTTCAGCACGTAACTAAACCCCTCCCCCCCCCCTTACTCCCCAGTCTCCCCAAGTAATTAACTCATCTACGAAAGCCATTTAATAAGAACGTTAACTACCTCAGAGAGCCGTGCACCAACACCCAACTCTTTCCGTCTCTCGAGCTGATGCCGTTTATGCATGCATGTATTCAGCTGTTTAGCGTTTTATCACTGCTGATTTATTTGCTCTCCTTGTTCTGGCTCTTAACGATGATATGCTTGGTTTTCGAGTTAATGGCCTTTGAGGCTTCAAGCCTTATGAATAGCTGCGGGCTTTATAATAATAAGTAAAAAATGCGTCGAAGTTTTCGGCGCATTCGAGTTTTCTGTACAGCCGCTACAGCGTATAATCAAAGCCACCGAATATAGATCTATCTTTCGGCGGTCTCCGTGTAATGCTGTATGAGCCGCGGCCCATGAAACTTTAACCACGGCCCGGTGGTGGCCTTTCCTACATCGTTGCCAGAAGCACGATTGTGGCTAACTTTAACCTTAAATAAAATAAAAACTACTGAGGCTACACGGCTGCAACTTGGTATGTTTGGTGATTGGAGGGTGGATGACCAACATACCACTTTGCATCCCTCTAGCCTCAGTAGTTTTTAAGATCTGAGGGAGGACAGAAAAAGTGCGGACAGAAAAAAGTACGGACAGAATAAAGTGCGGACGGACAGACAAAACCGGCATAATAGTTTTCTTTGACAAAAAACTAAAAGAGGATAACATTCATTAAGTGAAATTTGTGGTTCTATTTTCCCTTTACACCTAGTTTTTACGGATGAATATCTCAAGGGCACGCTGACGATAATCGTAGGAGCTATTTTAAGCTAAGAACAGTATTTGGTAAATTGTTCAACTGTAAAAATGTGTATAAGAAAACTGAACCACAAATTTCACTTAATGGCTCTTTTCCTCCATTTTTTTCTTCTTGGAACGTGAACATTCTTCGACTATATAATAATAATAATAATAATAATAATAATAATAATAATAATAATAATAATAATAATAACAATAATAATAATAATAATAATATCATCTTAAGTGCGTTCTATTTAGTCAGCTTTGTAATGCTTTTAAGCGTTGTTATAGTATGTATTTGGTAGAGAGTACACCCAGAAAGTGAGTATTCGGCAGAGAGTACACCCAGAAACAGTATGTATTCGGCAGAGAGTACACCCAGAAACAGTATGTATTCGGCAGAGAGTACACCCAGAAACAATATGCATTCGGCAGAGAGTACACCCAGAAACAATATGTATTCGGCAGAGAGTACACCCAGAAACAATATGTATTCGGCAGAGAGTACACCCAGAAACAATATGTATTCGGCAGAGAGTACACCCAGAAACAATATGTATTCGGCAGAGAGTACACCCAGAAACAATAAGGCTAATAAAAGCGAACAAAATATAGAACATACATAAGAAAAACTCGGGTACCGTTTCCCAATAAAAATCCAGGGCCCCACAATCAAATTCCTATGGAAGATACGAATGATATAAAAATGGACATGATCATTTGTGATTTACAGAGCCAAATCTGACAAGTAATACCTTCGAACAGGTGTTAACATGGAAAACTTATAGCAACCAAATTAGCTAAAATCATCATGTGATTTAGGGCTGTGCATGTCTCAAATTCGCATGCACTTTTTTTTTTTTCATAAAGCATATATGATAAGACATAAATCCTAGTGATTTAAAGAACCAAATCTTGTGATACCTTTGAACGGGTGTTGAATATGAATGACTTATGACACGAACCGTGTTGTTCACATTTAGGCGTGTTTGTGTCTCAAATTCGCCTGTACTTTATACTTTACTTTTATTCAGCTTTATTTCCAGTCAGGTAAACTTCACTCAAATAAACGGAAAGAGTCTTTAAAATGCAACATTTAAAAGCAAAAGGAAATATAAAAGCCCTTGAGTAAAAACCCACAATAATGTAAATGAGAGACGGTAATTTTCCAAAATATACAAAAAAAGGGGTTAAAAATACAGTGCCTCATTTACATGATTGTGGATTTTTACTCTACTTCCAGTCGCAACATGGTGATGCACCATACATAAGAGCTCATATCTTGCTTCCACGATAAAAACATTTCAACATTTCAATTACAATCTCTACGGACGCAATAAAATTCAATATAAACATATTTCCCAAAACGCTGCACCAATAGTTTTCCCTGTCAAGTGGGTCCGAATTATCTTCACCGACCGAACTATTGACAATTCTGCTACAGAATTGAAGGGAAAAATCAAAATATCTCAAGTGAATGTTTTCATTTTTTTTTTTTTTTTTTTTTTTTTTTTTTTTTTGGAAGAAAACTATTGTGCCGGCTTTGTCTGTCCGTCCGCACGCTATTCTGTCCGCACTTTTTCCATCCGCCCTCATATCTTAAAAACCACAGAGGCTAGAGGGTTGCAAACTGATATGTTGATCATCCACCCTCCAATCATCACATATACCGAATTGCAGCCCTCTAGCCTCAGTAGTTTTTATTTTATTTAAGGTTAAAGTTGGCCATATTCATGCTTCTGGCAACGATATAGGGTAAGCCACCACCGGGCCGTTGTTAAAGTTTCATGGGCCGCGGCTCACATAGCATTATACCGAGACCACCGAAAGATAGATCTGTTTTCAGTGGCCTTGATTATACGCCGTAGCGGCTGTACAGAAAATTCAATTGCGCCGAAGAAACTTCGGAGCATATTTTACTAGTTTTTCAATGCATAGGCACACCGGTGCCAAGTCCTTGGTAGCAGGGAAAAAAAAACCCTAACCTGATATCCAATGACGATACCTCGAGCTTTCATCCCACTGGGCTAATGTGTCCATCGTCCATAAGAATTTTAATCAGCATAGTTTCACCTAATCACTGACTTGTAAGCATAAAAATACTTCAATAACTAGGCTGGCATCTTCCCCAAAGGACACTGAACACTGGCACGACGCCTTGTCCCACGACATTTCCAAACAACAGCTTAACTGTCTCATCAAGGAACATTTCAAAACAACGGCTTAATCTCGTCAAACCACATATAAAAAAGGCTTAATGTCTCGTCAAACAACGGCTTGAAGCCTTGTCAATTATAATTTAAAACACTAAGCTGTCGTCTCTTCAATCACTTCAAAACACTGGCCCAAAATCTCTTTCAACAGCTTCAAAACACCTTTTCAAAGCACGAGCCGATGTCTCGTTCAGCACCATTTCAAAACAATGGCCAGACATTTCATCCAACACCTTTTTAAGAAAAAGTGACCGATGCCCTGTCAGACATTAAAAAAAACTTGGCCTGATGCCTCAACCAACATTAAAATTCCTTGCTAAGCATCTTATCAAACACGACTCCACTATACGGGCTCAAAATCTCGTCCTACAGCATCTCAAAACATTGGCCAGACGTATACCACTTCAAAACTGATCAGATGTTTCATCTAACAACATTCCAAAACAATACCACGACATCTCAACCAACATCTTTTCAACACACGCCCGACGTCTCGTCCAACAACAATTCAAAACACGCCCAACATCTTGTCCAACAACACACAAAAAAACCTGACAAGACAACTCGTTCCGCACCATTCCAAAACACTCCCAAAATCTGGTCTAACACCATTTCAAAACACAAGCCCGACGTCTCGCCCCACGACACTTCAAAACACTGGCCAGCCGCCTCCTTTAACGTAAGTCGTTTCCCTAATAGCATTTCAGATCACTTTAGACTCTCAACCGAGAGCATTAAGTGTTTTGAAGGGGATTATGTAAGAACTCCCTTCTCTAACAACAAGAATTCATCGTCATCGAGCAAAATATTTAATAATTATATTACTACTACTATTACTGCTACTACCAATAATAATAATAATAATAATAATAATAATAATAATAATAATAATAATAATAAATCATTATATAGTTTATGCCAAAATGCCAGAAAGTGAGGCAGACATTTGTGTATTCCGGTATCGTAATGCTCATGATAATTTACTTAATTTCAAATCTCTGTAACGATTTCTCGGTTCCGCATCTTGAAGAGACTATCTGATTGCCGTTATCTGAGTTTATAACACCGTTACGACTAGAAATTTTTGCTGTATCTTTACGATTTTCGGGAAACGCTGATAACACGCGTTTTCGTTAACAAGAAATGCTAACCCTCCCCGCAGGAAATGAAAGAGAGCAGCATTAGGATGTAAAATAAACGATCAAATAAATAAATGTAAAATAAATGATCAAATAAATAATGCAGACCTTGATTACAGGTGTAACAACATAAATAGATAGATAAGCTTTGCTATGTACAAACTTCAAAAGAGTCACCCTAACTTTAATTACAAAAAGTTAACAATTTCATAGGCGAAAACTACAGACAACAGCAACGATGCATAACGATGTGGATAGTGACGCAAAACAATCACCATCACTGTAATAATGTGGATAGTGACGCAAAACAATCACCATCACTGTAATAATAATAATAATCACAAACTCCTAATTCAACGGTGCCATCGATTTCTCAGATCCGCCAAAAGAGAACATTAAACGAAAGAATTAAAATTCAGGTCAAAGGCCAAGCGCTGGGACCAATGAGGTCATGCAGCGCTGAAAATAATGTTGAATCAATTGTTGGGAAAGAGTGGAAAGTCAGATGGAAGAAAGAGCATATGAACGGAGGTACAGTAAACGGAATAAGAGGGGTTGCAGCTAGAGGCCGAGGGGGCGGTGTAAAGAACCTTGAGTAATGCACACAGTGCACCGCATGAGATGCACTGACGGCACTAACCCCCTACGGGGACTAAACGAAAGAAGGTACAGAAAAACATAACTGTAATTGGAACCAAATTACAGGGAAACAGACTGGACAAGGAATACAGTACTCCCTTCACCAAACAACCCCCCTCCCCCCAACACAAGACGTGTACGCCAGCAATGGATTAAAAGTGTTTCGTGTAACACGGCGACGGCGATTAATCATGAATTTCGTATGAAGTCAAACCCTCCCCCTCCCTACTATCCCTTTCCCAAATAACACCCCCCCCCCTCCAAAGGTCCGGGTTCCTTTCCTGTGACATTAAGGCACCTATTGCCTTATCAAAGTCCCTTCACCCCTTTCCCTTTCCCTTTGGTTCAGCAAAACAATATCCAAGCCTAAGATCCAGACCTCGCGGCTCTCGTCTTGTACGCCGACTTGTAAATAACAGTCGTGTCACCATGGTCTGCGAGCGACGAGCAGCGCGTACTTGTTGAAAGCGAACATTTCCGGTTTTTTACAGTAGTGTGTACATTCACACAAGTAAATTATATATATATATATATATATATATATATATATATATATATATATATATATATATATATATATATATATTATATAAATATATATATATATATATATATATATATATATATATATATATATACATACATACACGTGTATATATATAATTATAATTCATGCATTACTGATTTACATACATATATAAATACATACGTACATATACAGTAATGCATGAATATCGATAAATTTAAATTTGATTGCTGTGATTAAAAATAACTTCAACCCAAGGTCATGCCCATTCTCTCTCCGGATATAACGAACTTGCCACTGTGCATGTACATAACATCTGCATGTCGTCTGTTATTTCCACAGCCACCTAAAGAAAACATTCGTGAACAGACACGAACTTGACAAATGCTATCCTTCTGATCAATAAATTCTATTCACCTCAAAAAGCTAAATACAACTGATAGCAACTGGTGTTACGACCCCGAAATAACAACAGTGTACAACAGCTGTGTACAGGGAGAAGACTCAGACAACTACAGCTGGAAGGATCAACAAAATCACATCTACTACAAAATGTACGATGAGCAGTCAGTCTGCAGCCCTGCACATCAAGTACCACCTGAACTCACAACTCACTAAACACCCCCCAAACACCATTTCCAGCACCCCCTTCTCTCTCCTCTCTCTCTCTCTAAACCCTCGGAGGAAAAAAAAAAATGCTCAAAATAGTGATCAAAATTGAAAAGAAAAACCTCTGATAACCCTTGGGATATATATATATATATATATATATATATATATATATATATATATATATATATATATATATATATATATATATATATATATATATATATATATATATATATCACACATACATATATATATGTATGTATGTATGTATGTATGTATGTATGAGAGAGAGAGAGAGAGAGAGAGAGAGAGAGAGAGAGAGAGAGAGAGAGAGAGAGAGAGAGCTGAATGTTGTGTTCGCGTGTACTGGGTGGTGTGTGTGTGTGTGTGTGTGTGTGTGTGTGTGTGAGAGAGAGAGAGAGAGAGAGAGAGAGAGAGAGAGAGAGAGAGAGAGAGAGAGAGAGAGAGAGCTGCATGTTGTGTTCGCGTGTACAGGGTGGATTTCCGCCACTTAATCACAGAGAAAAGTACCACTGCTATCAAAGCATACGCCCATGCAACAGAGTAGATGCGATGAATTCAGATCTGTACAACAACAACAACAACAGTTCACCGCGCCTAAAGCAATGCCTTACACGTCATACATACAGTACAACAACTGCCTCTGCACTGCATCACATGCTATGAACGCACACATACAAGAAGCATATCAAAGACAACGAGAACATGTTACCGTCAACAGCAGGCACTGAGTGACTAAATATACGCTTGAAATTGAACTAATCCGAACACATTAAGTATGCATATATACATATGAATGTCTTTTACTGTAATACCACAGTGTAATATGAATATAAGGCCCATAAAACACTATTTGAACGTTGCAACCATATATTTCGAGCACTTCCTTCTGTGCCCCTGTTCAAATAGTGTTTTATGGGCCTTCTTATATTCATATATACATATATGTACATATATATAAATACATTATATTAATATATATATATATATATATATATATATATATATATATATATATATATATATATATATATACGCGTAACTGAGTAGGCTACACTTGCAAAGAAATAAAACCACCTTACTCTTCATTCTTACCAACTTTACAACCACGGCGCCCAATTAGCTGGCCATGATGAATAAATGATGAATTTACGCAGAAACTTGACTGGCATACAAATATGAACGGCCGTCGACGCAAATGATTGAGAAAAATAATAAACAAGGAAAAATCATCGCTGGAAAACCAGTGTTAATACCTCCGTAAAATTTACAATATTTTGACAGAACCGCAAAATTTACAATACTTCGAAAGAACCGCAAAATTTACAATATTTTGACAGAACTGTCAAATTTACAGTATCTTGACAGAACTGTCAGGTTTACAATATTTTGACAGAACTGTCAAATTTTCAATATTCTGACAGAACTGTCAAATTTACAATATTCTGACAGACCAGCAAAATTTACAATATTTTGAAAGATTCGTAAAATTTACAATATTTTGACAGAACCGCAAAATTTACAATATTTTGTAAGAACCGTAAAATTTGCAATATTTTGAAAGAACCGTAAAATTGGCAATATCTTGAAAGAACCTTATAATTTACAATATTCTGACAGAACCGTAAATTTGACAATATCTTGAAAGAAGGTTAGCAGGACACGTCTGAGCAACGCCCATTAATAAATTAATAAAAAACAAATGAAGAACACACGTGACGCTGTTTGTGACCGCTATGCATTTGCCTTCCGATGTTTAGAGACTTGGGTTGTGCCAACGCTACATCACCAGAGCCATTCGCAAATCTTGAGTCTGCGTTCTCTCTACTTTCATTTAGTACAGTGGTTCCCAATCTTTTTTTGGCCATCTCCCCCCATCCCCCCACAATCACCTCTAAAATCCTGATGGCCCCCGTGGTGGTATATAATTCTTCTATTCACGTGGAGGAAGCCTAAAAGGCCATTAACTTGGTCTAGACATTCTCGAATTGCCCCCTTTAAAAATCAAAATACCCCCCTGGTGGGGTGTACCCCCCAAGTTGGGAACCACTGATTTAATAGCATCTTATTAACCTGTTCAATGTATACATGCATAAATATTTTCTTCATTGTTCTGTTTTGCATATGGGCATTCTGTTCTGTGGAACCTATAGTAGTTAAAGTCTGTGGCCTTGAGTATTGTGCCTAAAAAAACACACGAACATTTATTAATATAATGATCACAGCAACACACGCGTTCCATAAACTTTAGATGTTTGTAATTATTTTACATGACAGGTCTCAATTACATTGATAAAAATATCAGAGAGTTACTAGTTAAGCGTCGCCCCTCCCTCCTAACACACACATACTAGCATACATCAAACTGCTAGCCTTTACGAATAAAATCAAAACTAATTTTCCTTTATTTTACTGCTGAGACCCCAACACAAACTATACGCAACATCAAAACAAGAATAACTGAGAATTATAACTTAAATAAAAAAAATATCAATGAAAAATGAAAAGGTGAAGAGGATAACACTGTAACTATGACGGATTTAAAAATAATAAAAAAAAAATACACAGACACTAGGGCTTAGAGATTGCAATTCAACGCCATTTTGGTGATTTTTTCCAAGACCACACTACAAGAGGTTGGATTGCTACAACTCCTTGGTCCTAACCTGCCTCTCCCTACCTCAAACAATGGAAGGTCGAAGGTGATCGGGGCTACGGATAAGACTTCCTTCGAGTTATGGACGCAAATTACAGTTATTAGTCACGGATAGAGTAAACATCCACTGGGACCTAAGACTATACAACACTGAGGCACATAACCCGTTTGGGTTTGGGTTAAGATAGCTGGCTCTCAGTAAGGATAGATCAGGAACAACCTAACTCTGAATATATAGAAATTAGGTTAAAGGCCTAGCGCTGGGACCTAGGTGGTCATTCAGCGCTGAAAGGGAAATTGAGAGTAGGTAGGTTTGAAAGGTGTAACAGGAGGAAAGCCTCGCAGCTGCACTAGAAAACTATTGTTAGGAGAAGGGGTATAGCAAGATGGAAGAAAGAGAATATAAATGGAGGCACAGTAAAAGGAATGACACGAGTTGCAGCTGGGGGCCGAAGGCAAGCTGCAAAGAACATTAAGTAATGCCTACAGTGCATCGCGTGGGGTGCGCTTACGGCACTACCCTCCCTAGGGGAACGTAACTTTGAGCCTAGCAATCTATTACGAAGCCTGCGATTCTGCGCGCGTGTAATACACAATGCATTTTCCGACATCGTAAAATTTAAGAGAATTATCCATGAGTGATTAACGTCAATGAAAGGTCAGCAAATTCGTTCATCACGCGAAGCTACGAGTCCCAGAAGATATCAGAGAATGGTATATCCAGAGGTAAACGAATACTTGAACCCAATTTATTTCTTTAAAATGTCAGAACACCCCTACAAAGCACACAAAACTTCCCATGAACGAACGAAGACCTGTGAACCGGTAGCCGCACCACAATTATTGGGAAGACGCAAAATAACAGGGTGTCCAAAAGATGGTGGTACCTGAGGAAAGAAGACAATAGTCATTGCCCCATTCATACTCTAGTCAATGAACGAAGGGTGAAACCCCTATTCAGTCCATCGACCTATTAGCCGCTGTAGGAGTCGACAAAGGCGTCCCATTAGCAACGTTTCGAATCACAGCTCCACACATTGTAAGCTATTCAGCTGTCTTAGGGTGTGCTGGTATTTTACGGAAGGGCAGCTAATATACACAAGCACACAAAAAGTGTATATACACCTGTATAGATTAAAAAAGGCTCTACCACATCCTGAGCGACGGGAACTATGCTATCGACAACCATCTCTACTCCAGCCTCATGCCCAGAAGGCAACACGCGGCCACCACCGTGATATACAACCAGTCACAACAACAACCTACACCCACAACTCAAGTGCACTCCTCCCAGTTTTTGGTCCATTTAGGATTCAATAGACGCCCACATCGCTAATGCAATCGCTGCCCTAAAAGAGGGCGTCTCGTCTGTCATCGACTGGGAGCGAACGGCGGAGCAATTGTAGAGAGGCTCGGGGCTCTCTCGCCCTCTCCTTGCAGGCTCCATTCCTCGTTCCCCCTAAATGACCCATTCATTCTCCAAAGGACGACGATGATGAATGCCATCCTAGAACTTGCGGGGGAGGGTGGGGAGGAAGGAGGGAGAGGCAGGAGGGGGGAGGGGGGAGAGAGAGAGCCCCGCTTCGTCGACAACTCTTCCTTAAGAACTCGAACATAATTACTGTTTCTGGAGGAAAAAATAACAACTCGAATGACTGAAAATGAGGCCATGCCCTGATGATAATGATGCTGCTGGCAATGGCGACGATGCTGGAGGTACTGGGTGGCGGACTGGCGGTCATGTATCCCATCTACAATGGCACCCCTACCGCTCTCCCTCCCCCTCTACCACTCCCACCCCGGAGCCACAACCCCTAGACGAAAGTCTTTGCCCCTTGCCACTCACTCGATCCTTCTTCCTTCCTTCCTTCCTTCCTTCTACTCCTCTTTCTGATGCCGTGAGCCATTTGCTCTTCTTTCCAATTCAGAGGACAACCATTGAAATGTAGGAGAGGAGACACTCGGATAATGTCACTCCGGTGCTTTCCTGCCAGCCTAGACACAGACAGACAGACAGACAAACAGAATCTCTCTCTCTCTCTCTCTTTAATATATATATATATATATATATATATATATATATATATATATATATAATTTAATTGCCTTGATTCTCTCTCTCAGTTTAAAAAAAATATATATTTTTTTTAATTGCCGTGAGTCTCTCTCTCTCTCTCTCTCTCTCTCTCTCTCTCTCTCTCTCTCTCTCTCTCTCTCTTTTGTACACAACGCAATTAAAAATATGTGTATATTATATATATATATATATATTGTATGTATATATATATATATATATATATATATATATATATATATATATATAGAGAGAGAGAGAGAGAGAGAGAGAGAGAGAGAGAGAGAGAGAGAGAGAGAGAGAGAGAGAGCCAGCCTGAGCGCGTAACCACCGTCTAGTATTTCTTAGCAGCACCCGTCAAGTGCATGATGTATGAGGCAGTGACTAATAACTTGTTTTTCCATATGGAGCAACCCCCCCTTTAACATGAGAAACTGTTGAATAACAATATAAACAGAAATCCTTTTTTTTTTCTTTTCCTGAGCTCAACTTTCCATTGGAGTAAGCTTTGACGATAATGCAGATATGTATACATGCTCCGGGACCATTGTTAATTCTCTCTCTCTCTCTCTCTCTCTCTCTCTCTCCCTCGTCGTCAATCTCAACCCTACCCGACCACCGATGTCTTCGCCATGACTTCCGCAACATCAGTTTCATTTTCAATATCGGCACAGTGCCTCTGCAGGGCCAAAGCTGGATATAACACTCTCCCTCCCCCCTGAAATCATCCAACTCCCCACCAGGAGGAGGAGGAGGAGGAGGAGGAGGAGGAAGAGAAGCAGCAGCAGCAGCAGCAACGGCGGCACCACCAACAGTGGAGCCATCTCCTCCTCCTCCTCCTCTGAACGCCATTGCTGGCGCGAGATGAATAACAACGATCTAACATAAACCCCTCTACCCCTTCAATCCAACCTCAACCTCTTCCCCCTCCCCGCCCTTCCTCCTATGGCCACCATAATATCCTCCATTCTCACACTCCTCATCCTCCTCCTCGTCCTTCCCCGATTCCTCCTCTCCCTCATATCCCCACCAACTGTTGGGGATACGAAGCAGCATCCCAGCATGCACTTTCGGAGAAGAATCAAGATTTGCAGCCTCCGCCACACTTCTTTTTCTACATAATCAAGTCTGCAATGTACAGTATGTGTATACATATATATATATATATATATATATATATATATATATATATATATATATATATATATATATATATATATATATATATATATATATATATGAGAGCGAGAGATAGAGCTGCAAGTCTTTGTGTTGCGTAGATTCCAATGTAATCATTATTGTACACAAATTCGGTTCCGAAAAACCTTGAAGGCATATAGGCCACTGTTCTGAAAATTTCCAAGTAAAAAAAACAGAACATCCTTTTATAGAGGCATACTATATATATATGAGAGAGAGAGAGAGAGAGAGAGAGAGAGAGAGAGAGAGAGAGAGAGAGAGAGAGAGAGAGAGAGAGAGAGAGGCAGGCGATGACAGTATACAGATTGCAGCGAATTTGAAAACGCAGTACAACGGCCAATTACGAGAGGGAAATGATTACCCTATTAGTTGTAATAACAACAATTCCTGCAGAGTAGTTAGCCTGCATCATTAACTAACACTTGCATGATACGGCCAGCGTATAATCTCCTCATTCGTCACGTCGAACGCCGCATTTCCTCCTTCTCAAAGGGCAGCTCACTCTGCTCGGGGCCTGATGTGACGCTTGGGTAACATTCCAAAGAACATGTTAGAGGAATTATCTTCATTTGCGGCCCTCACGTACAAATGTCAAGACTCTTGGCTGTGTAAACAAAGTGACCGCCTCAGCAGAATACCAATGAGAAAAAGTGCAAGAAACAAAATCCTAGGATGAAGATATGCCGGCAAAGAATACACGAGTCAATTATTTATCAGCTGCCTCTGCCATTAATTGCCTAGTATTATTCAGACATTGTCTCTGGTACAATAATAGAATATCAGAAGTTTTTACTACTTCCCAGCATGCGTACTGAGAGAGAGAGAGAGAGAGAGAGAGAGAGAGAACTATACTCTTCCAAATCATACAGAAAGAACTACAGTCTTCCACATCAGAGAGAGAGAGAGAGAGAGAGAGAGAGAGAGAGAGAGAGAGAGAGAGAGAGAGAGAGAGAGAACTATAGTCTTCCAAATCATGAAGATAGAACTCTATTCTTCCAAATCAGAGAGAGAGAGAGAGAGAGAGAGAGAGAGAGAGAGAGAGAGAGAGAGAAAACTATAGTCTTCAAAATCAAATGAAATATCGCCGCCTGAAACTGAGAATCGTGCAAATCAAGCTCACAAGCTAGTCCGTTGACCCGCTATCGAACAAACGACCAAGATTCACAAACATGACGGCGAACATGTCTTCTAACCCAATTCCACCTCCAGCCATTATCCGGCCTCACGGTAACCCATTATCAGTCATTATGCAACCGACCCAGCCACGGGAAGCCTCTCCAGAATAATATGCGGTCACGTCATGTTTCAAGAAATTCACACTGTGTGTATACCGTATATGTAGAGAAGACATCAGTCAATACTGATTGAATTATTACTGAAATCTGGCGTCACAAAGATAATGGCCATGAACTTTCCAACACACACACACACACACATTCAACAGACGTTTAAACATCATAACACGTGTAATCCCGCGCACAAACTTGAGCTTGCGTGTACAAACTTCACTCAAATTACAGGAATTACGGTAATAATGTATCATTACATACACATTTCCGTATAAAATACGCACGTACTCCTACGCAACAAACTCATGATGGGAATGAAAATTGAATGGAAATACTATGCAACTTTGTAGACAGCAGCTTTTTCAAACAGGTAAACAGATCAAAGTTTACTGAAAAATATCAAAAACTTGGAAATAATGAAAGCAAAACGATACAAATTAAAATACAAAGAAGCACCCTACGTACAGAAACACGGATATACTGTAATATCGTTCCGTTTCATCACTAAACACAAAAAAAGGTACGGCTTGCAATCAGTACAAGAGTATCAAAACTTGCAAATACGTAACCTTCGCCTACCATTGCTGATGGAAGTACCTTATCTAATATGCTAATATGATTATACAACCCTCATACACTCCCGATTATCACATTAGAATACTAATGCAATTACTAGCTTCGACACCGTTGCATTTATTTTTTTTTTATACACAAATTGAGACTATTACTCCCAGCTAAAGAAGGTGACATTGGAAACTGCTCTTAAGTTTACAGAAATACAAATTACAATATAATATCATTAGTTCTACGTGGATATGTACAAACTCCTGCAAGGCTTTATTTTTACATGGATTTTTCGACCTACAAACTTAGAAGCTGTGGCGTTACATAGACCTCTCGACGCATCTGCTTTCAGTTTTCTGTAAAAGAAAACTATTGTGCCGGTTTTGTCTGTCCGTCCGCACTTATTCTGTCGGCCCTTAGATCTTAAAACCTGCTGAGGCTAGAGAGCTGCAAATTGGTATGTTGATCATCAACCCACCAATCATTACATACAAAACTGCAGCCCTCTAGCCTCAGTAGTTTTTATTTTATTCAAGGTTAAAGTTAGCCATAATCGTGCTTATGGCAACGGTACAGGATAGGCCACCACCGGGTCGTGGTTATAAGTTTCATGGACGACGGCTCATACAGCATTATACCGAGATCGCCGAAAGATAGAGCAATTTTCGGTGGCCTTGATTTTAAACTGTACTGGCTGTACAGAGAACTCGACTGCGCCGAAGAAACTCTGGCGCATTTCTTACTTGTTTTTACTTTATTAACACATGTATTTACCCTACAACAACTTATAAAAAAAATATATTAAGATACTTTACACCAGGTCGCGCATGCTTGATCGCACATTTTAATAACAACACATCCTCCTGTCGCAAACAAGTCTCTCCGCCGTACAAGTGAAAACAAACTTGAAAATGACCAAACTTGCGTTCGTTTTGATCAGAATAACACCAGACAAACAAGTTCGTCTGTGCAATACAAGACGAGGATGCTGACCGAAAATGAAGTTTCCCCAAAACGAAGATGATTCCAATGAAGCGTTTTACTAAGTCACATTGTTAGGTCCATCCAACTTGTTCAAAGTCCTTTGAATTCTGCCTTCGTTTTAGTTTTCTGTCCGTCCGCACTTTTTCTGCCCGCCCTCAGATCTTAAAAACTACTGAGGCTAGAGGGCTGCAACTTGGTATGCTGATCATCCACCCTCCAATCATCAAACATACCGAATTACAGCCCTCTAGCCTCAGTAGTTTTTATTTAAGGTTAAAGTTAGCCAATTTAGCCATGATCGTGCGTCTGGTACCGCAACAACAAAAGCCACCACGGCCGGCTGAGATTTTCATGGGCCGCGGATGAGTTTGACACAGCATTATACGTTGTACAGAAACTTCGGCGCATTTTATACTTGCTTTTCCATGAAGGCAATTACAATTCAAGTTACAGAAACAAACATGGAAATAATAAAGTCAGTAGGTAGGCAGAGAGGGAGCGAAACACGACCGTCTGCGCGCATGTGCAATGGGACTCTCCACATGTAAAGAGCTAAGTTTTTGATCACTGTATAAAAAAAACAAGGTATTCCTTATAATGACAAGCCCAAATGATAAAAAAATAAATTAATCAAACCTGAAACTCTATTTCACCAATGGACTGGTCCTAAGATATGCGTACAATGGTTACATGAAATATAAGATTTAATATCTGCAAAGTTATCTTCCCAACAAAGACTTGTTCGCGTATTTGTCGTAAGCAGGAAAAAGAACATTTAATTAACAAGGGGAGTCTCCGTGATCTGTAAGCAAGACAGCTGATTTAGTTTAGGGCGCTATGGCGTCCCCTTCTGTACTCTTTGGACACATTTACATCTCTGTGGCTGGGATTCCCAATCGCACTCCTTACGAAGGCACACGAAGTATTTTAAGTCAACATTACAAATAACATTTTTATACATTAGTTTTTTAATCTTCCTGTGGAGGTCAGGAAGGCGCCAGGAGCGGATTCTTCAAAACAGAAATTAATTTACATATGTCGGTAGATTAAAGTTTCACTGGCCCGCAACACGGGTTCGGTTGTAGGTTGCCGAGATCCTGATCCTTGTCTGTCATGGTAGTGCCACAGGACCTTTAAATTTTGACGGTACCCTTATATCACTTTTAAAACTGTAGAGGAGTATTATATCACGGAGTTAATAATGTGAAGTAATCCAGATCCGGTGGTATGTCACTTATGATCCAGGTCCGGTCTGTCATGGTAGTGACACTGGACCTTTAAATTTTGACGGTACCCTTATACCACTTTTAAAACTGTAGAAGAGTATTATTATATCTCGAAGTTAATTGTCAAGTAATCCAGATCCGGTGGTATGTCACTTACGATCCAGGTCCGGTACTAAGAGGCACAGAGCATTCAGTACATGTTTTGCCACTGAACATAAAAGAACACCCTTACGCCCAAAGGAGACAATCACAATACGCTTGTTGTGTTACATAGTGACAGTTCCTTCACTTCAACAATACGGAAGTCAAAGCAATCTGACAACACACGAGTCCAGGTGAGAATTTTTGAGTTCGAGTTGCCAGAACAATTGGCAAAGCTTTGTACCCTCAATAGATATCCTCTCTCTCTCTCTCTCTCTCTCTCTCTCTCTCTCTCTCTCTCTCTCTCTCTCTCTCTCTCCAGTTTGAATGCGGAAATTCATATGAAAGACAAGTCTATATAAAAAGAAGCTGATGACTATTCTTTTACACAAAAACTATAACTTAATTCAAATAAGAAAATCCACTGCAAATCCACTAGACCTTACCGCAGTCACAATGAGACACCAACATGAAACCTAATTGTCAGTCCATTATTAATTCATCAGGACATCTACCATATTTACCTCAGAAATATCAAGAATTAACCGTTTTCCACCGACCACACGCGGCAAAACTAAAGCAGAAACAAATACAATGAACTGGCTAAACGACAGACACAGACGACTGGCTCAATCACGCCAACCTACCAACCAATTACATGACTTGTAAAATACTCGCCTTCGGTATTCACTCGTGTCGTCGAAATTTTCCCACGTTAATGTAAAGGCAAAACCGGAAAATTAAATTACAAGATTACAACAAAGGCCCAATAATGAAAAGGTTAACAGCCGCCAGAAATAACCCACCAGCGAAAGCTTACATAACCATTAATATGATTATCTCAAACAATCCGTTGTGCCTCCACCACTTGAGAGGGGTTGATGGATTGGTTAAGGGGCTGAAGGACATGGGAGTCACAAAGATGGATAGGATGGAGTTGGGATTGTAGGGGACTCCATGGTAGTTGATTGACAGGGATGGGCAGGTGAGAGGTGGTGAGGACGGGGGGGTGGGGATGGATACAGATTTGACCCTATTCCTTTTAACAATATTCGTGTGTGTGTGTGTGTGTGTGTGTGTGTGTGTGTGTGTGTGTGTGTGTGTGTAGGGACACACAATCAGCAGTTACCATTTTCCTTATATTAGACAAGACAGCAACCGCTGTCAAATACAACGTACAAATGTTAATGTAAATGCAAATTGCACTTGCATATTTTGTAACCTTCAACATGTTGACATGAGAACTTAGAATAGAGAATAGAATATACAATTTAGGCCAAAGGACAAGCGCTGGGTCCTATGAGATCATTCAGCGCTGACACGGAAATTGACAGTAAAAGGTTTGAAAGGTGTAAGAGGAGGAAAACCTCGCAGTTGCACTATGGGACAATTGTTAGGAGAGGGTGGAAAGTCAGATGGAAGAAAGAAAATATGAACGGAGGTACAGTAAAATGAATGAAAGAGGTTGGAGCTAGGGGCCAAAGGAATCCTGCAAAGACCCTTACATAATGCACTAACCCTGAATTAAAATTATTACTACTTATGCTAAAGAGGGAACTACTACTTTGAGCAATATTTCTAACTTAGAGAACCAACTGAAAAATACAGATCTGACAGCCTGCCATAACGCTAGAAGTTGGAAGTCAAAGACGACACAGAGTACCCGTCAAAGGCTTTAATAAAATCATTATGCATGCGGAAGCATGACGCAAGATCGGCAAATCAATAAAGGGGTACGGTTTGCTGGAGATCAGCCACATACCCAACGAAATTACCGTTCACATTTCCTGGATCCGTCCCAGATCTCTATTAGGTTAGCAACAACTTCCCTTCCCACTTAAGCAAGATGCAAACATCAACAATAGCACCACAATTAGCATACTGTGCCGCCTTATGTTCTAAACTAACAACAACAACACTTGTCAAGGCAGCCAAACCACAAGGGCCCAGAACGCGACCCTGAAGAACACCAGACTCGATAGGTCTAGGATCAGGGAAAAGAAAGCCCAAAACAACAGCTCTTTGTTGCTGGTCTCTTGAAAGGGTGTGAACGAAATCAAGGGCCAAACATTCGATATCCAACAAACGATGTCTAATCAGAAGATTTTTATGGTTAACCAAGTTAAAGGTAGCAACAAGACTAGCAGAATATGATTGGACTTTTATCACTTGTATCCATTGTTAGAGCTGTCTCGTGCGTTGATGGATCTGATTATTATTTGCACATTAGCTATCGGGAGCCTAGTATCTCGATTCATGGTACTTACGCGAGAGAGAGAGAGAGAGAGAGAGAGAGAGAGAGAGAGAGAGAGAGATATGAATCACCCCCACAACGCATGACTCAAAGTTCACTCTCCCCCATCCCCGTCCACCCAGCCCCACCCCATGACCTTATCTCCACCCCCTGTACCCACAATGCTTTCTATCTCGCACCAACAACTCTCCGCACCCCCAAACCATACCCCGACTTCCCCGACGCCCTTATGACCACCAATCCTTCATCCTCTTCCACTTAATACATCACAGCAATGGTCACGCAAGCAGAGGAGAACGTCAGGAATTTTTCCTCCTAATGTTTGTTGTGAACAGAATCTGTTGACGTTGTGCATCTCTGTCTTAAGTGTCTGTCGGGCTGCCTACAGTTTCCTAAAATCCGGTGTGCCCTTGTTCACCCATACAGTGAACTGTGTGCCTAGTTGTTACAAGACTGCTGGAGAGAGAGAGAGAGAGAGAGAGAGAGAGAGAGAGAGAGAGAGAGAGAGAGAGAGAGAGAGGGAGGCATTACTGTTTCTAAAATGTATCAGATTATACAAGTGCGCAGATAATTATTAGTAATATAATGATAAAATGAGAGAGAGAGAGAGAGAGAGAGAGAGAGAGAGAGAGAGAGAGAGAGAGAGAGAGAGAGAGAGAGAGCATTACTGTTTCTAAAATGTATCAGATTATACAAGTGCGCAGATAATTATTAGTAATACTGACAAAAGAGAGAGAGAGAGAGAGAGAGAGAGAGAGAGAGAGAGAGAGAGAGAGAGAGAGAGAGAGAGAGGCATTACTGTTTCTAAAATATATCAATTATACAAGTGCAGATAATAATGATACAATGAGAGAGAGAGAGAGAGAGAGAGAGAGAGAGAGAGAGAGAGAGAGAGAGAGAGAGAGAGAGAAAAAACATCAAATACGTTTGTTCATAAAGCTATGAGTAATGAGCTCTCTCTCTCTCTCTCTCTCTCTCTCTCTCTCTCTCTCTCTCTCTCTCTCTCGGAATTCACTCTTAGTCCATTAGGGAAAAAACGTAAACAACAGGAGACACTTATAATAATACTTATAACAATAGTAATGATCAAAAATTCTGAGAGAGAGAGAGAGAACTTCTATTTGAAAACCAATACGCGTTACCTCCTCATAATGTAAATCAAACTAGGAAAATTAATAATAATAATAATAATAATAACATAACAGGAAATATCCACTTGAGAGGCAAAATGACTAATGTTATCTACACTCCATCGGCTAAATATAAACTACATTAGTTTTATCGGTCAAAATTACTTCCCAGGTTCAATGTTCAACTTCATGTTACGCAAACATTTTACCTTGGGATAACACGAGACGAAATGGACTATTCTACACCAAAACCTAACCTAAGGTAATCTTATTTTCAAATCCGGTATAAATTCGTTCATCACACTTAAAACTTAAACCTTCAAAACCTCAGACGATCCGACCTAAAAGCATCACATGAAATAATGCTCAAGTACCTATAAACCACAAATTAGAAGAATATGTTACAAACTTAATCAGTGACTGAAAACAAGTAACATGCATATCCCGTCGACCGACCACTATTGGAATTTTCATGATGATGGGACTACAATAAAAACTCGAGTGAATGTGAGTGAAGAAGTGCAAGCAGAAGTGTCTCAAGGGTTAATAATACGCCAATGTCTCTTGCAGAGGCGATGTGCATAGGTACAATGACCTTTCATCGTTAAGAGCCAATGTACCTAAGCCAATGGCAAGTCTGCTATCAAATTACCTATTAAAATAGAATGGAACGAAAAATTAATTCGTGGTTACTTAATAATGAACGTATTTAGTCGCTGTATTTAGTAATTCACATAACGACAAGAGAAATTAAAACAATTTTACGCCAACTATTCTCGCTCAATTATATCTGGGGTGTTCAACGGCTTTCAACTGTCCTAAATGTGTCTTAGCTCAATTGGGCAAATTATTGTCCAGTGTCTACAAATTTTCACTCTCTCTCTCTCACACACACACACACACTCATACGCGCGCGCGCGCGACACACACACACACACACAGATGTAGACAGGATATCTCTCTCTCTCTCTCTCACAGAGAGCGAGATGAAGTCAGAATCTCTCTCTCACACACACACACCAACTATACACGCACGCACGCAACACACACACACACACACACCAGCCACACACGCACGCACGCACGCACGCACACACACACACCAGCCACACAAATATGAGCGCGCACACACACACACACCAGCCACAGACGCACTCGCGCGCGCACGCACACACACACACCAGCCACAGACGCACTCGCGCGCGCGCGCACGCACACACACACACCAGCCACAGACGCATTCGCTCGCGCTGGCGCACGCACGCACGCACGCACACACACACACACACACACACAGATTCTGACGACACCAGCTTCAGTATGGATGTTCCTTGGCCACCAAGGCCGCATTATGCAACTTTGTCTATTCAGAAAGCGAGTGAGACGTCATCTGGTGGGGACGGAGGTGATTAAATAAGCGCAAAAAAAAACACACACACAACTTACAGGTGAAATCCTCAGTACTTTAGCTTACCTATTTTAGTACCTTTCCTTTGTGTGGGTGGGTGTGTGGGTGGGTATGTGGGTGGGCAAGACCACACTAACCCGGGTGGGCTATGTATGACACAACGTTTGCCATACTGTCTACATACAGACGTTCTTGGAGATTTGATACAAACATATGGTCAATAACCACACTAGGACATGCGTTGATAAAGCTCTCTATTTTAATTGCAAAACTAGGATCTTGGAGAGAGAGAGAGAGGAGAGAGAGAGAGAGAGAGAGAGAGAGAGAGAGAGAGAGAGAGAGAGAGAGAGAGAGAGCCGAACGTGTACCTACCATGAACCACGTAAAAAAAAAAAAGGCCTTAACTTCCCTTCGCGACATTGAATTTAAAAAACATGTAATAATTAAAAGTATAACATAAAACATCCCTTACTTTGTTTCACAAAATTCTGGTCATATACAGAAACTATTAATGAATTCTTTAAACATTTTCACAATAAAATAAGATTACCTTATAAGTAAATTGGCAAAATATCAGAAATAGTTCTGAACTACTACCGAAAAAAAACGTAATTATTAAAATATTTAAAAAAAACTTCTTTACATCTTTATTACACAAACCCTTCATTATAAAAAAAACTCTTGGTCATATAAAAAAAACAGTGATAAATTCTTTACGAATTCTCTCAAATAAAAAAAATTAAACATCTTAAAAGCTACTTGGCCAAACATCAGAAATGGTTCCCTGAATTACTGCCAAAAAAAAAAAGTTCCCTGAATTACTGCCAGAAAAGAAAAATTATTAAAAATATATATAAAAAAAATCGCTTTACATCTTATTCCACAAATCCCAGATCATAAATAAAAGCCATTGATAAACTATTTAAATTAAACAAAAAATTACCTTAAGAGTAAATTGGCAAAATATAACAAATGGTTCCCCGAACTACTGCCGGAAAGAAGAAAAAAAAAAAATCTTCCCACTGATCAAATACGCACCCCAAACAAGAGTAGCACGGGTCAATTAAACCTTTACAAATAAGGTACAGGTATATTTACACAAGAGGAGGAATGTCGGAACCGGGGTGAAGTAGGGTATGGTGGGCGGTGGGGCATTGGCCCACCCTAGGTGCGATATGGATGTAAACAAAATTATTTACTTAAGACCTGCCCTAGGCTTCGTCACGGATCAAATGTCTTTGCGTTAATGCGTGCCCGCACACACACACATATAGACAAACATACACAAAGTACACACACACACTTCATAATACTCTGATAAGTTAAATTTGTATTCGATATTACATAATTATTTGCCAATGAAGATCCCTGATGTAATGAATTTTACGATAAACAAATAACGGTCTGTTTCACAGACAGTAAATAATATACTGATGAAGCCAAAGTTAAATACTTGATAACCGAACATATATCTAAAACAGTAGGATACTGCATAAACAATATGAACTAATCGTACAAATGTAAGTTATAAACTCAATACTGTATTGGAAATTATCACCAGCTGACGAACCTAATTTTGCTACAAAGATGGCAACTTTACCAAAAAAAAAAATAAATAAATAAATAAAAAATAAAAAGCGTAACAGGACACACACAGGCAAGGTCCAAAGTAAAAACTAAACGCTAAACTATTTAAAGACCACATAACAAACAAAACACAAGTAAAAAAATTGCACGAAGTTTCTTCGGCGCAATCGAGTTTTCTGTACAGCGTAAAATGCTGCATGAAACTCTCAGCCACGACCTGGCAGCGCTCAGTTGCTCCCTAGATGCGATCAAGTGAAGATGCATCGGAGACTGGCAGATTTAGCGGTGCCAGGCGCACGATCCATGACTAACCTTCACCTTAAATAAAATAAAAACTACTGAGGCTAGAGGGGTGCAATTTGGCATGGTTGATGACTGGAGGGTGGATGACCAACATACCAGTTTGCAGCCCTCTAGCCTTAGCAGTTTTTAACTTCCGAGGGCGGACAGAAAAAGTGCGGACGGACAGACAAAGCGCCATCAACAGTTTCCTTTTAAAGAAAACTAAAAACGACGAATAAAAGCGTAATTACATTTTAGGCGAAAAATACAAGACTCAATCCTCCCAAAAGAACCATCCAAACCAGAATAATTTCCAGAGAAAAAACAAAAAAATCAGACGAGACCAAATACACAACTATTTCTTTATTAACAGTGAAACCAACATAAACAGCTCCCTGGGTGTATCTAATAGCGTATTTGTAACGCCCCCACCCACCCCACCCCCCGGCTATGATGATCTCTCAGGTCATCCTCTAATTTACAGAGACAGAGCGTATAGCATCCTAGTAGCAAGCACAATCAATAGTCCCCTAACAACAAGAAGCAGCAATGGTATCCTAGTAACAAGAAGCATCTATAGTATCCACAGTTACAGAGAAGCACCACTCACAAGGCAGCAAGACCCAGTCCGAAACACAGGAAAATAACAAATTGTGAGCAATAACTCTAACCAGTGAGAATGGATATACTGGAGACTTTAAGAATGAAGTTACTATTATTGTTGGACCAAAAACGAGTGGCAGGGCGGAGCTGAAGTAGACTGATACAATAGGGTAAAAGTACATAATTTATATAAACTATATCGAACTTGGATTTTGAAAGAACTCCTATACAGATCGGTCCCAGAAAATTTTTTTTCGACTAAATAGTACTTATATTCATTTTTATTACAGAAGATTAATAAAAAAAACTTCTATTCGTTGTAAACGTGGCATGGTTTTTCAAGAGCTCTGCCAAATGTATTGCATGGTCAAGAAGTCTTCTAATCTCATTTTGACCGAACCATACAGGACAATGGTGAGTCCCTTAAAGCATGTTTAAGCGCCCAGGCAAAGGAAATCGTCTACAATATTTTAAAATACTTACAGCAGGAACTAAATTGAAGACAGAATTTAGGCCAAAGGCCAAGCACTGGGACCAATGACGTCATTCAGCGCTGAAACGGAAACTGACAGTAAAATTTTGAAAGGTGTAACAGGAGGAAAACCTTACAGTTGCACTATGGATCAGTTGTTAGGAGAGGGTGGAAAGTACGATGGAAGAGAGAATATGAAAGGAGGTAAAGCAAAACGAACGAAAGGGGTTGCAGCTAGGGACCGATGGCACGCTGCAAACAACCTCAAGTAATGCCTACAGTGCACCGCATGAGATGTACTGACGGCGCTTTCCCCCAACGGAGTACAGCAAAAAAAAAAAAAAAAACCGCGGACTATTGACTGATCGAGATTGATGGATCGTGTGACTGGTGCAAAAGGACCGAGTGATAGAGCCAAAAGGACAGTGATAGAGCCATATTTCGGTTGTATTTGAAATAGGCCTAAATACAAAATTGTGATAGGTTCAATAGGGACCTGGGAAGGATTCAGTCGGGTATAGGAGGCCGAAACCCACAATACAATCAAGACTGTCGATCAGCTGATCGACAACCATTCTCCCACCCACACCCTGATTCCCCAGTGTGTGTATATTACAGAGCTTAATTGATTCCGACCTTTTGGATGATACAAGAATCTAAATGACTTGAGATTCTTTGTTACCATCGACCAGCAAGCTAAATGTTTTCCCAAATATGTCACTTAATTCTTCCAGAAATCTAGGTACTGACCATAAACATTTTAATATTATTTGTTCCACCAAGACTGAAATATTGCTCCGCTGTCTGGTCAATTTTAGTTTTCTGTAGCAGAAAACTATTGAGATGGCTATTAGTCTGTCCGTCCGCACTTATTCTGTGTGCCCTCAAATCTTAAAAACTGCTGATGCTAGAGGACTGCAAACTGGCATGTTGATCATCCACCCTCCAATCATCAAATATAACAAATAGCAGCCCTCTAGCCTCAGTAGTTTTTATTTTATTTAAGATTAAAGTTAGCCATAATCGTGCGTTTGGCAACGTTATAGTACAGGCTACCACCGGGCCGTGACTGAAACCTTCATGGGCCCCATTTTTTACTTGTTAATTATGATGTATGCCATTTCTAAAGCCTAAAATTCAGTAAAGAAATCAGTGCGTGTTACTTGCTTAATTAACAGAGCATAATACACATTCTGGAGAGGAGCCAAAATGCTACACTCCCCAACACCAGGCACCATTTTTATTCCAAGTAGTTTGCTACAAAACTCGAACGATCGTTCTGAAAATATTACTGATGCAACTGCTCTCTAGTTCAAGAGCTGCGACACTACACTGAAGTGCCGTGCACCACTGGCATAGTCATCTCGACTTGCAAAGATATTTTTTTCTACAATATTTGAATACCAATTTACCTTATATTACATTCTCTGCAGTTATCATTTATTAAATGACAGTTTTTTTATTTTAAATCCGTCATTACTAATAGCATAAATGGTAGTAGCAGTTGTGGTAGTGGTGGTAGTAGCAGCAATAGCAGTAGCAAATAGCAACCAGCAAAACCATCACACTCGTCGAAAGAGCAAGGAGGAGCCAGGGGTCTCTATGGTCCTCAACCGAGGAAGAGGACGACCCAGAAAGCATCATTGATCGGGGAGAGAGAGAGAGAGAGAGAGAGAGAGAGAGAGAGAGAGAGAGAGACTGGCTAGTAGTCAAAGGGGAAAAGGGTCTCGGGGAGGATATGGTATATGGATAAAGAAATTGAGAGGGAACGTATTGGTAAATGAGAGAGAGAGAGAGAGAGAGAGAGAGAGAGAGAGAGAGAGAGAGAGAGAGAGAGAGAGAGTAGCCAGTGTCAAAAGGAAAAGGATATGGTATGCGGATTAAAAATGGAGAGAGAGAGAGAGAGAGAGAGAGAGAGAGAGAGAGAGAGAGAGAGAGAGAGAGAGAGAGAGAGAGAGAGAGAGAGAGAGAGAAAAGAAGCAAAGTTACACAAATGTGTATGACAGGCAGAGAGAGAGAGAGAGAGAAATGAGGAAAAGAAGCACAGTAACCCAAATGTGTATGACCGCCACACACACACACACACACAGAGAGAGAGAGAGAGAGAGAGAGAGAGAGAGAGAGAGAGAGAGAGAGAGAGAGAGAGAGACTGTGCTCTTAAATGACCTCTACCCCTTTTGTGCCGCTCCGTAATAATGATTTTCTGCACCCTAGGGTGCATTTTACTCCTACGAGTGAACAAACAAACACGAAACGCGTAATACCAACATCAGAACAGGATTTTTCAGTCCTAAATTATCTGTATTAGGACTTAGGCCTCTACCAATATGTACAGTTTAAATTCATTTCTGTTCCACACGTCTCTCTCTCTCTCTCTCTCTCTCTCTCTCTCTCTTCTATATATATATATATATATATATATATATATATATATATATATATATATATATATATATATATATATATATATATATATATGAGATGTACACACATTTACATACAAATATACAATCAATATCATACCATCAAAAGAACGTGCACCAAAACCATTGCCCAATTAACTTACAGCTTCTTTTTAGCTAATGATATCAATCGCCGCAGAAAAAAAAACTGAAACCAAAAACATTACCATAATGACCCCCTAATTAAAAGTCAACAAACATATTACGCAAATACCATTCCGGATAAAGATAAAAAAAAAAAAAAGGCGACCAGAACTTTTTGTACCAAGTGCGAATAACAACAAGAGTCGCAATGCAAACGCTTCGACGGAAACACAACATAATCCCCGAGACTTGAAAGTGATTCGTCTGCTTTTCATCGTTATTGACAAAAACAAGAACACCGACAGTTCGCAATCACAGTCGCGATGAGTCCAAAAATGTCATTTATTTGTACCAAATATGAAAACATCTGTGAAAATATCTGACTTTTTGTCATTTTCTATATATAAACTATGTTGTCCCACACATGCCCATTTTTATCAAGGGTAAACATGATCTGTCCACCTATGTGATATATCTACGTTACCTAGAACTGGCATAATCTGTGTACTTACACTATCTATGTGATCTCTGAATAACAATAACCTCCTACACCATTTCCTGTTTCTTAAACTTACTTTATTCTAAAAGGAAGCCAATACTGTTGGTATATTTACTTACATCAACTATAAAGTACTACATAATTCGTCTATACCAAAGCATTTATATCAAACACTTTATATATCAATTTAGTAAATCACAGGACTGTCCATCTACTTAATGCTGCATAAATTAAAGTATACACAGATTACCAAAGGGCGTGAACTGCAAAACAATATGAAACCTCTACAGATCAACATCTGAAAGATTAAAAACTAAAACTCCTCACCTTCTACGGACTCTCATACTCCCTACGCACTGAGTACTGAAAGTCCTGATGCATTTTGATACATTTATCAGAAACCTCAAAACTTACAAAAGGGCAGTGAACTTAACAACAAAAGCCACTCAGAGGAAAAACTGTTTCTATGCACTGATTCCTGGTTTAACTAATCACGTACTTTTTAAGCTTCAAATGA
>NC_089753.1:35568912-35571412 GCF_040412425.1 Macrobrachium rosenbergii | reverse complement strand
AGTAACAGTTGCGAGATTACACACACACACACACACACACACACACACACACACATATATATATATATATATATATATATATATATATATATATATATATATATATATATATATATATATATATATATATATATATATATATGTATAACTGAATCACGAAAATATGGGACGCGACGAATAAAGACAAAATCCACGAAGGAAACAGAAACAATGACGTGCTAAGAGGCCTTTCGGCTTGTCGTCTGCTAAGTACAGGACGACAAGTCGAAAGGCCTCGCAGCACTCCATTGTTTTTCTTTCCTTCGTGCATTTTGTCTTTATTTAAATATATAAATAAATAAATAAATATATATATATATATATATATATATATATATATATATATATATATATATATATATATAGTGTATATGCATGTGCGCATGCATGTCATATATGAGATTTCATCACATTACCGTGATTTTATACACACAATCAAGCCACAAATGTCGTTTAATATCCAATCTCTCTCTCTCTCTCTCTCTCTCTCTCTCTCTCTCTCTCTCTCTCTCTCTCTCTCTCTCTCTCTCTCTCATATATATATATATATATATATATATATATATATATATATATATATATATATATATATATATATATATATATATATATAATGGTGTGTACCTAATATACTATTTACATTTCCACTGCGAAACAAATAACATATGGAAATCTCACTCACCCATGTGCGTGTGTGTGTACCATATACGAACATACCGTACATACGACAACAATCAGGTTAAAAAAAAAAAAAAAACATCGACGTCAAACATTTACCACCACCGGCACAATCACCAAACTCCAAGAGAGGAGAAGTACAACGCCGAAGCATTTCACTATTTGTAACTTAGAACTACGAACATTCCCATCATCATCATCATCATCGCCCTCATGTCTTCACGGACACGTACAGCTCTTTCAAGGAGCAGATTCTCGTGACTATCTACCCACCTCGTTCCCAAAGAAGGGAAAATGCCGAGACACGTTTTTGGAACACCCCCGCCCCCAACCCCTCCAATCCTCCGCCCCGGACGACCCATCCTAACCCAATTCAAGAATCCTCTTCCTCCTCCTCCTCCTCCGCTCATCCTTACAGCAAGTCGATTCTAGATGTGTGGGAGTTACAAACACGGGGGTCGATCGATTTGATTCACTTTCCGGAATGCGGTGTTCTGGGCAATGCTTTGTACTTGCCGGGTTATTTAAACAGATGAGAGAGAGAGAGAGAGAGAGAGAGAGAGAAAGAGAGAGAGAGAGAATCAACGTCCCCAGTTGCCCGGTTATTTCATGGTGGGTATTTCTCATGCCTTCGTTTCCAAGCTAGACAAGTAGAAAACGCGCAATCGCTATTTCTGTACAGAAACGACAGCGTATAATCAAGGACACCGAAATTAGATCTATCTTTCGGTGGTCTCGGTATAATGCTGTATGAGCCGCGGCCCATGAAACTTTAACAACGGCCCGGTGGTGGCCTGGCCTATATCGTTGCCAGAAGCATGATTATGGCTATATCTTTAACCTTAAAATAAAAAAAAATACTGAGGCTAAAGGGCTGCAATTTGGTATGTTTGATGATTGGAGGGTGGATGATCAACATACCAATTTGCAGCCGTCTAGCCTCAGTAGTTTTTAATATATTGGGGTGGACAGAAGAAAAGTGTTGACGGACAGACAAAGCCGGCACAATAGTTTTCTCCAACAGAAAACTATGAAAATTACATAGAAAGGGATCAGAGATTTGAAGGTGGTCCTCATTCGAAATTTAACGAAATTAATTACGTGCTTTCAGATTCCTATGATAACACGAGTATAATAAAGTGTAAATAAAATGACAGAAGGCTCTTGAAACACGCGTAAAAAGGTCAGTTTGGACGCAGAGACTGATACTTCCAAAGAGGCCAGTTTGGACATAAAGACATACTTCCAAAGAGGTCAGTTTGGAAGCAAAGACTGATACTTCCAGAGAGGTCAGTTTGGACACAAAGACTGATACGTCCAAAGAGGTCAGTCTGGACGCAAAGATTGATACTTCCAGAGAGGTCAGTTTGGTCACAATGACTGATACTTCGAGAGGTCAGTCCGGAGGCAAAGACTGATACTTCCAGAGATGTCAGTCTGGACGCAGAGACTGATACTTCCAGAGATGTCAGTCTGGACGCAGAGACTGATACTTCCAAAGAGGTCAGTTTGGACACAAAGACTGATACTTCCAAAGACCAAATGGGTTCAAAATCGTGAAGTAATGCTTTATAAACCAGCTGGGCCTAAATGACGGGGGCGTGAGGAGCGATTCTGGTCGGAAAACGATCCAGTCAAACTTTATAATATTATTAGAATACGGTCCAGGATTGACCCTGAATGCCCCTTTTGGGAACCTTTACAAAATGGGTAAGAGCTATCAATTTGATAACAGAGGCAAAACCAGAAACTTTCATGAAGTGAAAAGATAATTCGAGTAAAA
>NC_089753.1:35561412-35563912 GCF_040412425.1 Macrobrachium rosenbergii | reverse complement strand
GAGAGAGACTTTCAAACTGTTGTAAGCAAGACAAGGACAACAATTTTACATCGGCAACGAAGAACGGGTGAGCAGGAAAAAATGACAAAATGTACAAAAACTACAACTATACTGATCAACAACAAAGACAATCAAGTAGCAACTTTTGACAACCACAACACAAAATCCACAGCCACATCAAAAACAACAATAACTGGGCCAGCAGAAGTTGTTGAAAAGAGTAAAAACCCTGCCATGTTTCAAGACAAGAACACACATTTGACTCTTTCCTTTTATCTCCAAGAAAGACTGAGAAAGGCAATGAAACCAAATCACCTTCCTTAACAATAACATAATGCTTTGGTCTCGATTGCAACAAGCCTGCGAAGTTGACTCCTAAACAGAGAGAGAGAGAGAGAGAGAGAGAGAGAGAGAGAGAGAGAGAGAGAGAGAGAGAGAGAGAGAGAGAGAGAGAGAGAATTTACTTCGCATGCTAAAACTACCAAGATCGAGGCAGCCAAGGCTTCTAACTAACTAGCTTTATTATTAGTGCAAATTGCTGAACTCAAGTGGCAGCGAAACTTAAGCCCCGAATGGTGCCAGCCGGCAGTGGCGAGAGAAAACAGGATATTACAACACAACCAGCTTAGCGAAGGGGGAGGGGAATGTAAGGGGGGGGCAGAAGGAAGAAGGAGTGAAGACACTGTGTGTAAGAAAAAGGGAGTCTCGAGGAGAGCCTGTTTGCTGTTTAAGATTAAGCTGGATTTAAAAAAGCACGGACTCTTGCTCAGAGAGCAGCCCATAATATATGTGAGGAGAGCAGCCTAGACCTCCTCTTTTGGGGACACATTCGTTCTATCTTCTCAGGTCCCTCAGATTGCGAGCCGCGAGAGCGCTTCTCCCACTGCGCCACGAGGCCACGCAAGAGAATCCTCCTCCAATCAATTAATAAACACTACCTTGGCATCATAAACCTCTTGCGAAAGACGATGCCAAGAATCTTGACATCCCCGTATGCCCAGGTGCCACGGCGGGGGAGAGAGATATCGACTCGCAACAGTGTCACCCGTAATAGCAACAGTGCAGATCGATGTGTCAAATGCCCAGACACTTCTTATTCGGGTGATCAGTCCCCTCTCGAGGGCACGCCCTCCACTGTGAGAGAGAGAGAGAGAGAGAGAGAGAGAGAGAGAGAGAGAGAGAGAGAGAGAGAGAGAGAGAGAGAGAGAATGAATTATCTACTGGCTCCCAACACATCTCGAATCACATGTTCCACAACTTAATCGAATTCAATTAAATATATCAACCATGACGATTTTACAACCGCAAATGATGCAGTAGTTTAAAATGATTGTGCCTACATGGGAAGCAGTGACCTCTTCTTCAAAAAACAAAGCTTGGGAACTGGACCGTTGCTGAAGAGCCTGCTGTCGTGAAAATCTATGATGAAATGTGTACATACATTAGTGAGTGCCTTGTCTGTCTACACAATCCACAATTCATACAAACAGTGTTTACTTAGCACTATGAAAACGTGTATACAAATAATCCAGCAAAGACATACACAATAAATATTACAGTAAATGTTCTACAGTTTGTAAACAGACAAAGATCTGATTCCCTCTTCTACCGGGCACAAAATTTTGAAGCTTATAAACTGAAGCAATTTAACGTCCAAGTTGAAAACGTATACTGAAAGTGAGTTCTGGACTGAGTCTCTCTCTCTCTCTCTCTCTCTCTCTCTCTCTCTCTCTCTCTCTCTCTCTCTCTCTCTCTCTCTCTCTCTCTCCAAGAGTCCCAATTACAGCAGGATTCCTTCTTAATCCCTGAACTCAGGCTGAATCCCATCACAAAGCTCCGCCTTTGCGGAAGAGATACAAAGGAACAAAAGGAAAATTTCCGTATTTCCGTCCGTAATCACACACGCACTCGGTGATTCTGATATTATAACTAATCAAAAAATGCTCGCGAGTTTTCTTAACAAGAATATCATGTACCAAAGAACTAACTTTAATCACGTGGGGAAAATAATAAACTGACAAAATAGTAAATTATATACAGTATATGTATGCATGTATATATGTGTACATACATATATATAAAGTGTAAATATGTATAATTACATATATATTATAAATATTATATATATAAACATACATACATATGTTTTCCTAAAACATAAAATTCGATTACCAAATTAGTTATTACAACACAAAAACTAACAAATTGGACTCCATTTTTAAAAGTTTGCAGTCTCTGTAACGCATTTCTTGCCCATTTTCTACACCAATTTTTTTTACCAACTTTTGCATTCACTAATTCCCGTTTTCCCTTTCTCTTATTTATAGTATAAACCTTTAATTTTTTCCGAGACTTCATTTGTTGATGCAGAGCACACAACAATACTCATATTTCAAGTTTCTTGTATGCTAATAACTATCTATAATACGTGTGTGTGTGTGTGTGTGTGTGTGTGTGTGTGTGTGTGTGTGTGTGTGTGTGTGTGTGTGTGTGTGTGTGT
>NC_089753.1:35523912-35558912 GCF_040412425.1 Macrobrachium rosenbergii | reverse complement strand
AAATTGCACTCTTTCAAGACCAGTCTAAAAGTCAGGGCGTCCTGAATGACGCAAACGAAAGCAGATGTTGCCAAATAATAATAAATGACGGAAATTAAAACTTACTTTCTAAGCGAATCCAAGAGGGCAAGCGATATCATTACCAATTAAATCCCACCGCAACATCGTAAGAGGGACAAAAACTAATCCTGCGGCAACCACCCACAAATAAAAACAAAAAGAGGTTGCGAAAATAAAAAGAAACCTTCTCCCTCATCACTGACCTGCCTTAAATAACCGCTGCTTTGCCAAGGCGAGTTTTACACGACTCACTAGACTAGACCATCTCGCATTTGTTGAAAGTCACAGCACGGCGATAAGGCCATGGTAGGTTCAGCCCCTCGTCGACTCCTGTGCGATCTAACAAGTTTAAAACTAAACTTTTGTACAAATTACACCTACGGGAGAAATATTTTAGAAGGCGGAACATTGCGAAAGTGGCGTTTAACCATGAACTCCTTGTTCGAACAGAACAGAACATAAAATTTAGGCCAAAGGCCAAGCGCTGGGACCTATGAGGTTATTCAGCGTACAAAAATCTGAAAGGTGAAACAGGAGGAAAATCTCGCGGTTGCACTTTGAATCAGTTGTTAGGAGAGGGTGGAAAGCAAGATGGAAGAGAGAGAATAAGAACGGAGGTACAGTACAAGAAATGAAAGCGGGTTGCAACTAGGGGCCGAAGGGACGCTGCAAAGAACCTTAAGTAATGCCCATATTGCACTGACGGCACTACTATATGGGGATTTACTCCTTGTTGAGTGCGGAGCTTCCACGGGGAAAAGACATGGCATATATTCTGCGAATAATTTGAAGGGAAAAACCCTTTGCCATTTTATTCCTCAAAAACTTTTTTTTTTTATACATGGAGGAATGCAATCCTACGATACATCCCCCCGTACCTCTTAATCCCTTCAAGCTTCCACACCCATCCACTCAAAGCCCCTCTCCCATCCCATTAACCCCCCCTGTTCCTCCCCCTTCCGCACACCACCACCCGGTAACGCAATCGCGGCAATGCAACGGCAGCAGCCTTTCTTAATATAAACTTACACTAACAAAAAAAAAAGGGTGACCCCGACCTACAATGAATCCAAAAATAGCTTTGCAGAGTTACGCTGAACTAGGAGAGATTTCGAAAAAAGTAAAAAAAAAATTTAATGCTGTTAAATTTCCACTCTCCCCCGGCTGACGTCACACAGATTTCTGATACGCAAACTGCATTCCATCGAAAACTTGAAGTTTTCGTCAGCTAAAACTTTATGCGATTCAAATCTGAAATACTTCTATAGAGGAGGAATATCAACTAATTATGAAATATCACCTAAACCAAACGCATTCAGCTTAAGCTTCCTAAATGACTGGAGAGAGAGAGAGAGAGAGAGAGAGAGATAGTAAAACCAACAGCGTTTCACTTAAGCTTCCTATATGACTGCAGAGAGAGAGAGAGAGAGAGAGCGGCCGATTTCCCAAAATCATGACTATACCCGATTACAAACTTCACACGGCCAGGACATAATTCATTGCGAGGTCACGCGCGTGTGCCTACTCGCAAGACCTAACAAGTGATATGGAAGTGAGCATCAGGGTGAAGAGAAAGTATATACCAATTGTAAAACCAAAGCACGGCTCTATTAAAAAAAAAAAAAAAAGTTTAAGATTCAACAAGACTATTTTCTACAAAGGCATTTCTGAAACTGTGACAAGCATGTAAGACACTACGAATATTTTCGGAGAGAGACCAATTAAGTCTCGTGAAAGCAAAACGGTACATCAGTGTCAAAAATAAAATCACTCTTAAAGAAGTTCCAGAAAAAAATACCAACAAATAATCCAAATCCCGGAAAAATAAAAAATCCTAAAAATAACAGCTACTATAAACATTAAAAGAAGTTCATTAGATAACCGCTACACAATCGTCTCAAATAAATTCACTAAATCCAGTAAAAATAAAAATAAAATAAAAAAACAGTTGAAATAAACAGCATTAAAATCAGTTCAGGCGATAACCGCTACACAATCGTCTCGGAAATAAATTCACTAAGTCCCGTAAAAGAAAAAAAATTAAAATAAAACTGTTGAAATAAACATAACACTTACAGAAGTTCACGTGATAACCGCTACAAAACCGTCTCTGAAATAAATTCACTGAATCCGGTAAAAATAAAAAAAAATGAAAAAAACAAAACTGTTGACATAACACTAAGAGAAGCTCAGAAGATAACCGCTACAAAATCGTCTCGGAAATAAATGCACAATCACAGTGGCTACAATGTCATGGCACTTTGGTTGCTACACCACCTACGGAATCAACTCATTAAAACCACAAGTGTCTCAGGTATGAACCAAACCAAACAAACCGCCTACAGGTTATGAGAAGCTGTTACTTTTTATATTTTATTTATTTTTATTTCATTTTATTTATTTATTTATTTGTTTTTTGCGAAGCAGCGAATCACAGCTGAAGTTAAAAGGTTGATGGATTTTATGCGACTCTAAAACCATGACTTTACAATAATCATTTCGAACACTTTACCTGGAGAGAAGTGTTTCACTAATCTGTTCACATTTTTTTTTCTTTTTTAATAATTTGATTTTTTCTTTTTTAATAAAGAAAGATCTCTTCTTTCTGTATTTCCCTTTGCCTCCTCTTACTTCTAAGGAAATACAAAAGAAGAGATCCCAATTATTAAATATAAGAAAAATAAATTAATAAATTAATATATAAAAAAATGTGTTAAAAAGCAAGGAGAATAATATTAGGGTACTAATGCACTGCAATTGGAACTTGTGAAGTTCCAATTGCACGAATTCCAAGTCAATGGCCCCTTTGGTGGGCTTGTTCCATATGAATAGGGTACATCTTCATCATAATAATAATAATACTAATAATAATAATAATAATAATAACATAATAATAATTAAATCAAACGAACCGTCATTACACATCCCACAGCTCAAAAAAATAATAATAAAAATAATAAAAAAAAAAATAAGTAAAAAGTATCATATCACGAACCCACAACTGCCACATTCAGCCGCCACTCGACCACAAGTTATTACACTAACCCACTTGAACAATTGCGTGCGAGCGCACTAAATACAGTCCCAGCCTTTTCAGCCTTGCTCAGCCAGAAAAAAAAAAAAAGACTTACCACAGAGTCGTCGTTCCGCAATGCTAAAAATAAATATCGTCGTACAATCGCATGATGAAGCACAACTAAATAACGCCGTGTTTGTTGCGACTCTTTTTCACTTGGAATGTTTGCTCGTCCAAGCATGCAGGAATCTTTCGCCGATAGTTAATCCTAAGAGAAAAAGTGCTGGGTTGATTGAAAGTGCTCGGAACTGGAATCAGAATTGGAATATAGAATTTAGGCCAAAGGCCAGGCGCTGGGACCTATCAGGTCATTCAGCGCTTAGAATAATGTTGAAACAATTGTTGGGAGAGAGTGGAAAGTAAGATGGAAGAAAGAGAATATGAACGAAGGTATATAAGGAATGACGGGGTAGCAACTCGGGGCCGATGGGACGCTGCAACGCTTACAGTGCACCGCGTGAAGTGCACTGATGGTACTATCCCACTAAAGAGGAAGGTGTTTGGATTAAAGGAGACAATAATGTTGGATGGAAGGAGGTCAAGAAGGACGGGACAGAATTTTTACTTCCATAAATTTGCGATTTTATATAAAAACATTATTAATATCATTACGCTCCTTATCTTTGTGGTCTCAAAGTATATTTACTGACCTATACACAAAAAACATTGTCTTTTTTTTTTTACTCAAATTTGCAATTCTATTTAAAACAAAAATATCCTTCAGTTCATGATTCTCCCTCTCTTTGTGGTCTCCAAGTATATATTCCGATTATACAAAAAAAAAAAAAAAAAAAAAAAAACTCTTGCCCTACAAAATCTTCAAATAAAAAAGTTCCATTCTTTAATGTAATTAGTCTCCCTCTCCTTGTGGTCTCAAAATTAATTTCAGATCTATACACAACAAAAAAAGTCCCAAGTCGGATGGAGACATTTTTTAAACCACAAATTTGCAATTTTACAAAAGTTCCGTTCTTTAATGTCACCCTCTCCTGCTCTTTGTCGTCTCAAAATATACTTTCTGATCTACGCACAAAAAAGTTCCTGGCCCGCTTACTACTTAACTAAATTTGCAATTCTCATAAAAAAGTACCATTACTCTCCCTCTCTCTTTGTTGTCTCATAATATATTTTATCTATACAAAAAAAAATTACTCATCTCTACTAGAATAAAAAAAAAAAAAGTGTTCCTTTGCTGATAAAAATACAGAAACTGTCCCTGTGCTGATAAAAACATAAAAAGTGTCCCTGTGCTGATAAAAACATAAAAAAGTGTTCCTGTGCTGATAAAAATATAACTAAATTTTCAGTTCTACTAAAAAAAAGTCCCATTCTTCAGTATCATTACTCTCCCTCTCTTTGTGATCTCAAAATATATTTTCTGATCTACACACACACACACACACACACACACACAAAGAAGTCCCATCCCTGCTAAAAACATCGCCCTTTTTCACACAAGGCTCAATTCACTTTTATCCCGAAAATAACACCCTTTTGATATACGCCATCACCCTCCAGCCCTCAAAAACGCCCTTGTCTAATTGCCACAAACAAGAAAATCGCGGACTTTTCCCCACGCATGAATGACCAAGATGTTATATCGGGAGCTCCAGATAATTATCAGAAGAAGACCGCCCGCCGCCCTGACTGACTGACTGACTGACTGACTGACTGACTGACTGACTGACTGAACTGACTAGCCCCTGATCAATAGACGAGCATTATGGTCAACGAAAACAACAACCTGTTGATCCTATTTTAAGATCCTTGGGAAATTTTCTTTCATTTGTGTTTCGTTTTAGTTTTTTTTTCCGCAGAGCAACCCGTTGACATTTTGTTCAATTATTCTATTAGGGATTTACTTTCGATTATAATTTTTTGTTGGGGTAATTAAACCTGGCGTTATTCATTTAACGATCGTTAGGGGGCTGTTTATACTAGCTTGTTCTTAAATTTCTTTCTTTTTTACTTCACCACATTCGAAACCGAAGGAACAGGAGATTGTTCAGCACAAAAAGATCAAATATCGATACGAGAGAGAGAGAGAGAGAGAGAGAGAGAGAGAGAGAGAGAGAGAGAAGACCTCGGATGGTATTTTTCTGCAGATACGCTAAGACGCGTTCCTTCGCATCAAACTTCCGAGATGCATGGACCTGTGCTTTATCTTCCACAAATCTCCACTCATTCCTAGGATCTCTGTTCTCATTAGAATAAATCTGGGACGCTAACAACGTAACTCAAGGGTTGTACGACGGACATGTCAAAACCATCTCCATATCCCGTTCATCTTTACTCTTCTTAGAGCATGATTCCCAAATCGACAAAACCTTCTATAGTTTTATTGTCACAGAGATCCTACTTGACAAATGTATAGTATTACTTTCGTGTGGAACGACATTCTGTTTGATTTCCAAATCATAAATCCACCTTAACAAAGCTCTCAAAATGATAACCTGTACTGGATACCATCGTTCTTGATTACTTGAAAAACCCACTCTCATGAATCACTTCGATCTTTGTGCATAGTTTGTTCTCACTATTTCTGTTTTTCTTCGAGTTATCCCCCGTCCAATCTCTCAAGATATAGGTCATAAAAGTTAAGTATACCTTAGTTTAACCAGACCACTGAGCTGATTAACAGCTCTCCTAGGGCTGGCCCGAAGGATTAGATTTATTTTACGTGGCTAAGAACCAATTGGTTACCTAGCAACAGGACCTACAGCTTATTG
Organism: Macrobrachium rosenbergii; assembly: GCF_040412425.1. Lineage (NCBI taxonomy): Eukaryota > Metazoa > Arthropoda > Malacostraca > Decapoda > Palaemonidae > Macrobrachium > Macrobrachium rosenbergii. The sequence continues at coordinate 35,553,047 of NC_089753.1, read as the reverse complement.
TGGAATCCGAACCACATTATACCGAGAAATGAATTTCTATCACCAGAAATAAATTCCTCTTATTCTTCATTGGCCGGTCGGAGATTCGAACTCGCGGCCAGCAGAGTGCTGGCTGAGAAAGGAACCCACCAAACCAACGAGGAACTGATATAGGTCATAAAGAAGGGAGGAAACAGATCCGCCTCCTGACTGACATAACATACGAACAGAGGAAAATTTAAGAGGAGACTGGATGGCAAAGCGAGGCACTAAAAGGAAAGAATGAGTAAGTGCGGATCTTCAAAAGTACACAAGGGATGTTATTGTATTTTACAGCGTCACTGTGATACACGTCTTTATTACTGAATGAATTCCTCTCTCTCTCTCTCCTCAGCAACCCTTGACTGAAAAAGAACATTGTGCACGCGTATGAATGGAAGAAACTCGAATGTTCGGACCCTCAAGATCCGATTTCAATCTCGGCCCGAGACGACGCTGCATTCCAGGGCCGCTATCCGAATGGTGGGTGTGTCCCGCGAGTGAGAAGAGATTTGCAGAAACCACCCGTCTTTGCAACGTTTTGCAGAAGCGGAGAGAGAGAGAGAGAGAGAGAGAGAGAGAGAGAGAGAGAGAGAGAGAGATGCCATCGCTTGAAAATATTTTGAGTTTCTTCAACTGCCTTTAAATATTGTTACTGTTCACATTCGAAAAATAGCAAGCACAAAAATACCTGGTGTCTGCTTATCCAACCGGTTAAATGAACAAGATAAAAAGTCAGACAAACACCAACCCCTTTAATTTAGCATTACAGAACAAACTCGTGGATACGAAAATTAACACTTAAAAGTCGTTAATGTAACTGCAACACCACTCAAATTCTCCAACTAACAACTTAACAAAACGAAATGAAGGCAGGGCCAGAGAATCAGACTCAGGCAAAACCGGATTTTCTTTTGGGGAGTTCATCACACACCCCCTCACTCTCTCCCTCCCTCCCCCCCCCTCTACCATCCTCACGTATCCTCTTCCCTCACTACCTCCCTCCTCCCTCTTTCTTCCTCCTCCTCCTCCTCCTCACAAAAGGCAGCAGTAAGCAAAGTTCTCCCCGACAAGCATCAGAAAGCTCAGGAACTAAACTACTGGCACTGTCTTTTTTCAGATATTAAAGTCCTGTAAACAAATATTATGCTGGCAACTATACCAAAAGATACCGATTTCAAATTTTATTCTTCAGAGAAATTCAATAACATTTTACATGCATGCTCGTTACAGAACAATAGCGAAGAGCTGAAAATTAAGAACGAATCATCCCGGAGGTCCACACCAGGGGCCTCCTCCCTTGTACATTTTACTACCTTACGACAAGAGAGCCTGTGCTGGCAGAAGGCTGGTTTAATCAGAAACTACACCCTATGGGGGGGTAGCGCCGTCAGTGCACTTCATGTGGCGCACTGTAGGCATTACTTAAGGTTCTTTGCAGCGTGCCTTCGACCCTTGCTGCAACCCTTATTTTGTTCCTTTTACTGTACCTCCTATCATATTCTCTTTCTCAGACACTACACCCTACAGGGGGGTAACGCCGTCAGTGCACTTCATGTGGTGCACTGTAGGCATTACTTAAGGTTCTTTGCAGCGTGCCTTCGACCCTTGCTGCAATCCTTTTTGTTCCTTTTACTGCACCTCCTTTCATATTCTCTTTCTTCCATCTTACTCTCCACCCTCTCCTAACAACTGATTCATAGTGCAACTGCGGTGCTTTCCTCCTGTTACACCTTTCAAACGTTTTACTGTCAATTTCCATGGGTCGCAGTGCTTGGCAATTAGTCTAAATTCTATATTCAACTCAATTCAGAAACTGCAGATTAACAAAGAAGGGGGTTAGCATGCATTGTTATGCCAGAGAACTTTGTGTTAGTATACATTCCCAGCACTGCTAACTTGTTGAATGTACAATGTGATTTCAATGTCTACATTCTACTGCAATAAAAGGTTACCCATGATCTCATGCACAGTCTTCAGGGGAATGGAGCAGAAACCAAAACCACCTTCTCCGTAGCCAACCATTTACAGAAAACTACAAATTATCTCTACAACAAACTACTCTCTACTTCTGAGTCTGAATCTGGCCGTGCTACCTCAATCGACTTTTCGGTAAGCCGTACGTTTCTATTTGGTTTCGTGCGACTGGGAGCGTGCACGTTATCCCCAATCACACTTTAATGGAAAGTAAAGTTAGCTATCTATATACAACAGTACTCAACCACACTAATTTATAATTGATGTTTTCCCTAATTTTTTTGTTATTCCTGGATTTAGCACGCCCTGAGAGTCTTGGTCCCCTGCCAAGTCAAATCTCTCAATACGGGACCCACAAAATATACGATGGAATCAGATGGTTTCACAGAATTAATACCTCAGAATTGTCTCTACCTACAAGAGACAAGACCTAAACGAGAATACACTCCCGACTCCTTAAAACTGATTGCACACCGACAGAAACAAAAAGCAACGGTCGACCTCAGGTCCTTTTTTCTGGAACTGCTAATCCGTCCAACACCCGCAAACCGCCTGACACGAAGCAACTACTGTGCAACGCCGATGGGACGACAAACAGGCAAAAACTCGAAAACTTTCCATTAAATTTGACGGACGTTAACGGCCCCGAACATGCAGACCTGCCCTGGGATTTGCTCAACTGGTTCTGCCGTTTTTGCGCAACTGGGGCTTCTGGGGCGCTTCTAACACTAGCTTAGCTCCATAGGAGATATTGGTACCGTACGATATGTGGTTCGGGACGCAAATTCCTGAGATGTATGCCAGTATTGCACCAGCCCCGGTTTTTTGCATATTAAAATATATGTAGATAAAATAAACGGAATATTTCAATCACGGAGACTTGTGGACCCCAGATATGCTGAAATAATTCCGGTGCTATATGATAGGTTCAGTTGTGTATCTACCTGTAGCCGATCATGTTTGAGCTTGGGGCACCAACTTGTGAATGGTCTTCTTAACTTTGAAGCTGAATAGTTTTTCAGCTCATCGCTGTATGTTTGACCAAGCAAAATAAAAAAATGACAATACATTATACATATACATACATACATACATATATATATATATATATATATATATATATATATATATATATATATATATATATATATATATAGAGAGAGAGAGAGAGAGAGAGAGAGAGAGAGAGAGAGAGAGAGAGAGAGAGAGAGAGAGAGAGACATATAGCCTGCTTGAATTGAGCCAAACTCAATACTTTCAATACTTGGCAGTACAACCAATATAAAAATACATGACATACATATGCATTATACATATATTTTGATAAACTGCCCCTCCAATGACATATAGTTTAATGCTACTTAAGCCAGCCATTACAGCGCAAAGAATATTACCGTAATTGTTGACGGAATGGGTACGCAAAATGAACGCACCATTTAAAATGAGTTCCAAATATGTACCAGCCATTTTTCATTTATGGCAGAGGAAAAAAACAAAGGATCACTTAATTTTTTACCTTTAATATTCATTAAAATACCTGATATATTAAAAGCACGGGGCATCACAATAATTATTTCAACTTCGCAGTAATTTTTTTTTTATTTGATAGGTTGGGTGCGCTGTACCAGCAGTCTCTCATGACAGCAGTCAACAACGTCTTAATTTCTGAACGGTAGGTTGTCAGGCCACGATAATGAAATCGCCACACGCGTTGGCCGTTGTCCGAATAAAATATGAATTACCAGATAAAAAATAAACGGATTATTCTTTTTTATCATTACAGGGATTGCGTATTTAACTACGTGTTAAACGCAAAATAAAAATAAATACAATACATGCACGCGCTAAATCCTTTTGAATTACACTTTGAAGGGATTTACCACAAACTGGATAATGCCGAGAGTTTTTGTTTAATCACAATGATGAATGGACAGAAGTGAAGCCAGAATGCTATTGTATTATCTGCACAAAAGTGTGTTACATACTGTACAGAAGTTAACATCCACCCACGATACTTTTATTTAGCAAATACTGAAAAATAATGAAAAATTATTATAATCTTATATGGAAAGGCCCCGGGACCAAGAATTTTCAGTACAAGCTTTCAAAAACCAAATATGTCAGTTAAAAAAAAAAACCAATCTTGATAAAACAGCATAAAAAAAAAACTGGATCAAGATAACTGCTCGCTCAGATTGCATCAACATTTTGCCTGAAGACTGATACCTCAATTACTTCCACAAATTAATTATAGCTTATATATGAAAATAATAATGTGTTTCGAGGAGAAGAGTTCAGCCCTATTCACTGGCCAAACGTAGAGGCTCATAATATTAAAGATATATATATATATATATATATATATATATATATATATATATATATATATATATATATATATATATATATATATATATATATATATATATATATATATATATATATATATATATATATATATATATATATATATATATATATATATATATATATATATATATATAAAAGAGAGCTATAAAAGGGAAAAGTCAAAACAGCCTCCTCTCCGGACGCGTATAAAAGCGACAATCACGACCAGACCCTCAAAGACGCCATTAACGCGACAGATAACGACACCGAAACAATAGACGTTTTATGACCTGCCACACTTAGCATTACAGTGGCACAGATCGAACTATTACTTTATGTGGCCGAAGACGACGACGAAGGCGAGAGAGAGAGAGAGAGAGAGAGAGAGAGAGAGAGAGAGAGAGAGAGAGAGAGAGAGAGAGAGAGAGAGAGAGTCTTATAAAATGGTTTTACCAAAGATTAAATCCCTTTTTAATGGTATACATTTTAATGGAGGAATGGACATTCACTTTCTGGTGTGTGTGTGTGTGTGTGTGTGTGTGTGTGTTTCTTTGTTTTTCTCTCTCTTGGCTGTTACCCCACTAAGTACCCAATTTAATACAACAACGAAAAAAACCTAGGCACAATGGATTTAGAGCTACGGTGGCTTTGGAAGTACCAGCCTATGTCGTCCCTTTAAGTAGGGTTCGAAAATCTAACTCGGGTCACCTTTATTAGATTCACAAAGAGTCTTAGAAATAATAAGAAGAGAATACACGAAATCAACATACTTTAACAAACGTCTTCAAAAAATAACAGTAATTTTAAAGAGAGAGAGAGAGAGAGAGAGAGAGAGAGAGAGAGAGAGAGAGAGAGAGAGAGAGAGAGAGAGAGAGAGAGAAAAAAAAATATATATATATATGTATATATATATATAATGGGAACAAAAAACATTGTTAAGCAACACAATACACGCAACAGTTTCTTGGGTATGTTAATGACTGGGAGGATAAAAAAAAAAAAAATTAAAAAAGGCAACTGAAGCTTTGAGAACCTCGTTACTCATTTCTTCACCGAACTCCAAATTTTCCAAATCACGCCGAACCTTAAAAGAGGTCTCTCTACAAATCTATAGCAAAAATTATTTATTTTATATCAAGGACAAAATGTGGTATGGAAAAACAATTTATATATGAAAGAGAATATCAAAAGACGGAAAAATCACGACCCATCAAAAAAGACAATACAACTTTTCGTCATGATACCTGAAAAGAGAAAATACGTTTTTACTTCCATTATTCCACTCACACCCTCCTCCTAGGCATCCTACCCCCTTAGCACCCACCCCACCCACCCATAAAAAGAGGGACTGAAAGATACCACATCTCTAATGGCAGCAGTCCCTATGGGATACTGCTTTCACCGTACTCTCTCAAAAGTTTTTACCGAAACTCTCTCTCTCTCTCTCTCTTGTGAAGACATTTATTTTTAATGTTACCGGAAAACAGATGTTGCCACAATACCTCTCCATCTCTACATGGTATGAGAACTCTCTCTCTCTCTCTCTCTCTCTCTCTCTCTCTCTCTCTCTTGTGAAGGCATTTTTTTTTAATTTATTTGAAAACAGATGTTACCACAATACTTCTCTACCTCTACACGGTATGAAAATCTCTCTCTCTCCCCCTCTTGTGAAGACATTTATTTTTAGTTAATGTTATTTGGAAACAGGTGTTGCCACAATACTACTCTACAGTACCTCTACATGGTATGAGAATCTCTCTCTTTCTCTCTCTCTCTCTCTCCGCAGAATCCGCGAGCGGGGATGTCAACACCAACATGCAAATTGCAGCGACCGAAAAGCCGACCACTGCGACAGGAGTCACGTCATCCGAATTTTGTCTAATCACGGCCCATTTCGGGCCAGAAATATCGCCGTAATTAAGACCAGCTGCAAGCCTCGTTATCTAAAGATTTAATAAATATCATGAGACCTTCAGGCCTTTTTGTTTAATTATCAATTTATTTATTTCGAGGTTATGTGTCGAACTCAATTTGTTGATCTGTGGTGCGATGGAAATACACGTTCCAGTTTATCGTAAATATCAGATTGAACTTTATTCCACATACGTCATTTTTTCAAATATATATGGAACAAGCTTCAAAGGTCATGAACACGACGGAAAACATCCGCATAACACTTTCCATTAATTGCTGAAAATCCACAAAAGATTTTATGTGTATAATATAAAAGAACATTACGGCTTCGATGCATATTACTGTGACAATTCCAAGCACATCAGTAAATCTCAATGATTCTGACTACAAAGCTGCATGGCTTTAATGTGCCTTCCTTTTTAGTTTTCTGTAAAATAAAACTGTTGTGCAGGCTTTGTCTGCCCATCCGCACTCATTCTGTCCGCCTTCAGATCTTAAAAACTGAGGCTAGAGGGCTGCAAACTGTTATGTTGACCATCCACCTTCTAATCATCAAACATATCAGATTGTAGCCCTCCAGCCTCAATATATTTTTTTTTTATTTAAGGTTAAAGTTGGCCATGATCGTTCATCTGGCAACGATAGAGGCCAGGCCACCACCAGGCCGTGGTTAAAGTTTCATTTTTTTCCGTAATGCCGATGTTGCAGCTTTGAAAAGGGCAGAGAGAATCCTAGTCTTTGGATAAATCACATTTGGTTACGGATTTGAACTGAACATAGAATTTAGGTCAAAGGCCAAGCACTGGGACCTATGAGGTCATTCAGCGCTGAAATGGAAATTGGCTGTGAAAGGTCTGAAAGGCGAATCAGTTGTTAGGAGAAGGCGGAAAGTAAGATTGAAGAAAGAGAATATGAAAGGAGGTATAGTAAGAGAAACGAAAGGGGTTGCAGCTAGGGGCCGAAGGCACGCTGCAAAGTACCTTAAGTAATGCCTACAGTGCACCGCACGGGGTGCACTATATTTGGTCATGCAACGATGTATATTCCGCTCGATGGACATACCCGGTGCAGATTTCCGAACCGGTAGAGCACTGGAATTTTAAAGAGAGTTCTCCTCCATGCTTTTCTCCGACACTGTTTGCCCGATGGACACAAACCGGGAGGTGTGGCCAACCAGAGGTACTCGAATAGAATAGAAAACGGAATTTAGGCCACCGGCCAAGCCCTGGGACCTATGAGGTCATTCGGCGCTGAAAGATGTAACAGGAGGAAAACCTCGCAAGATGCACTCTGAAACAATTGTCAGAGATGATGGAAAGTCAGATGGAAGGAAGAGATTATGAACGAAGGAATGAAAGAGGTTGCAGTTAGGGGCCGAAGGGACGCTGCAAAGACCCTTCTGTAAAGCCTACAGTGTACAACGTGAGATGCACTGACGGCAATAGCCCCCTTAGGGAAACCAGAGGTATTAACCAGGGTACAATGTCAGCCTCCTCAGCAAGTCCGGATGTCTTGAAATAATGAACCTTTAATGGACGACGGGCTCAAAAGTTGCTTTCGGAAATTATCGCTGGACGTCTAAAAGGTAATAAAGGTGTCCCCAAAACAGATCTTGGGAGTATATGGCGTCTATAGTGGATGCGTATTGCCGAAACCGATAAGAAGGCAAATATACTGACGTCGTTAAGACGAGATACAAACCTGATACGACTAAAAATTTCGACAGGAATGGGCGAGAGGAGGCACTGAAGATGAAATGGAGCAAGGGATGGCTGCTATGCCAAAAGTAATTATCAATAATTACTGAATCACGACTGCCAGTCATCGCTTTTAGAACTTTTCATGAGGTGAAATCGATGACGAAACTTGCCCCACTGCAGAAGCCCGCATTTGCCATTCGGCGATTTTATCAAACGCCTCGACTTTTCAGGAGTGACCAGCAATTTTGCCAAATGCAAAACTCTACCATTCGGGGAAGCGGCATGAGATTCCATCTCTGATCTGATGACATGGAACACTAGCGTCCCAGTTTTACAGTTGAAGATATACAGATTTTCATATCTAAAACATTCGCGAATATTCGCGTGAACCTTATTTTATACAAAAGTTTGTTTTAGCATTAAGAGATACTCTAAGTATCAAATATAGTATAACGATAAAAACAAAAACAAAAAAAGGAAGACCTGAGTAAATAATCTTAATATTACTTCGAAACCTACCCACTTCTGTTTCCTACTTTGAGTTAAGCAAAGAAGTCTGATAACCATCTGGCTTTAACTCGAGCGAAGAAGTCGAGTAAATTATAAACATATTAAGAAATCCTTGCACTAAAACCAGCACTCCACTTGAGAGAGAGAGAGAGAGAGAGAGAGAGAGAGAGAGAGAGAGAGAGAGAGAGAGAGAGAGAGAGAATCACACAAGACTATGGAAGCCCTATCTCAAAACGTCAAAGTTCCAGAATGACAGAACATTAAAAGCTGGACTACAATCTAACATAAAAAAAATTACGGTGTCGACTCAATAAACAGTACAACAGCTTAGTTGCATAATAATAAAAAAAAAAGGAACCACGTGATGTCTGGAACCTGTTTGTGAATATACTCATATCTTCCAGTTGTGGTTTTATTACATCCGCAGTAAAGCGTTAGACCACAAAACATTCTCATTAACTGTAAAATATGCGCTTCTCCTTGGTGATAAATGGATGAGAGAGAGAGAGAGAGAGAGAGAGAGAGAGAGAGAGAGAGAGAGAGAGAGAGAGAGAGAGAGAGAGAGAGAGATGCCCCTTCTCTTTGGTAATAAATGGATTAAATACAGAGAGAGAGAGAGAGAGAGAGAGAGAGAGAGAGAGAGAGAGAGAGAGAGGGGGTGGGGGTGTAATGGAACTCTAGACCCCAAGAAAGTCAATATGCAAAGCCTATTTTTCCCCCCACCTTAAAATATCGAGGTAAAGCGGAGGTGCGGGAGGAAGGAGGGCATCTCTCTCTCTCTCTCTCTCTCTCTCTCTCTCTCTCTCTCTCTCTCTCTCTCTCTCAGCCCCATCAGAACAACATCGAGCGTTATTATTCCAGAAGCGAGGCGCAGCAAATTGGCTCAAGGACGAGAGGAGGTCCGCCTCTAACTCGCCGAGACAAAAGTGCTCCTAAAATACTCTCGAAATACTTCGTGTCCTCCTCCCCTTGGAAGTTTCCACAGGAGCTGAAGAAAGCCTACCAGGTAGAATATGCTCTCGCTCGCTTGCTCGCCCCTAGGTGATCTTCGACCTAAAGGTGGGTAAGGGGAGGGTGCGAGGTTGGGGGAGGGGGGGACGTTACAGTTCCCCTCATGCCATTACTAAAAGTATGTCCCTTTCTTTATCACACTGAAGTGTGTGTGTGTGTGTGTGTGTGCTTTGGGAAGGGGGATACTGGGGAGGGGGATGACAGGGTCCTCGACCATGACTAACCCTTCATTTCACTCTAGCCAAGTACGTCGACCGTTCCCAAAATACTTTTTCTCTCTCTCTCTCTCTCCAGCTAAGCAGGTACCATTGCAAGCCGTGAGGGTTAAATTTTTCATCATGATCTTCGGCCAAGGAAGTCCAAAGTTTCTGGAGAGAGGCTTAAAATAGCCTTCGCTTGTACTACCTGGACAATACTTGGGGCCCTGCATAGAGCACCTGGAATACTTCCACCTCCAGTCTGGAAGGATTCTGGTCAAACCCAAAGGCTATGTTGGAGATTACAATCAGTAACGTCTAGTATTACTTGATAGCAAAGTTCCAAAGACCGTTTAAAAACTAGTGAGGTAAGCATGATAAGTATCCATTCTTATTAATATTATACGTTTCATTTTCACCACAATGCAAGAAAAAGTCAAGGAAATACAAAGGAAACTACCCAGTTTTCGGCACTGTACTGCACAATGGGCTGGAAGAACTCTGCGCCCCACGGCAGGAAAGCTTCGGTTAGGAACAATCCCTTATTGAGATATGGTTTTTCTCGGATATAACGTGCCCAACTATACTGCTGTAAAGATAAGCTGGTGTTTTTTAGAGATAACACACCACCCATAAGTACAGAGCTAAGATTAGAAACTATTCATAAACCAGTATATTATGTACTTCCATCTTCAAGTGCCGTGATGACAGCTACCAAATATCTAGACCATTAACTACCAAGACACTTGGAATTATACTTTTATTTTTTACCGAAGCTTTCGTCACAGTTTTATTTCACAACGTCTTAACAAGACATGGGTTCTAAATACCATAGCAGCAAGCGTGGACAAGTTTTATTCGCACGGGTTTCTCTCCATTTTTCTTCTCTCCTCGCACTCACAAACACACAACAACAAACGCTTACAACTCCTATTTTAATATTATATTATATCAGTTAACACTATAACACAATAGTAGAGGCCTTAAGTGGGGTTATATGTTACCCAAGTTCACGTCCAGCATTTTGTCACCCTCCAAGGAATAAATGTAAACCTTATGCATCGTACATATAATGTATGGATGCGTACAAGCACTGGTAAGATTTAAATGCTTCTTCAACTAACACTCAAGTTAAATGGTCTCAGTACAATGCTGTATGAGCCGCGGCCCTTGAAATTAACTACGGCACGGTGGTGGCCTATGCTATACCGTTGCCAGATGCACGATTATGGCTAACTTTAACCTTAAAATAAAAACTACTTAGTACTTAGGCTAGAGGGCTGCAGTTTGGTATGCTTGATGATAGGAGGTTGGATGATCAACATACCAATTTGCAGCCCTCTAGCCTCAGCAGTTTTTAAAATCTGAGGTCGGACAGAAAAAATTGCGTACAGCAAATGCTCGGACTGACAGACAAACCCGGCAAAATAGTTTACAGAAAACTAAAAACCACAACTCGCTGCCCTTAGGAAAAAAAAATTAACCAACGCTGGTTTCTTCAAAGGAGACCCTGCGAAACCCACACAAACACCATAGGCCTAGCTGAGGCCTAGAGCCAAGGGCTATCACCTCTCACGCGTAAGTACGAGACAGACGGGCGTGAGAATTGTCAAGTGACTTTCTCTTCCTCCAGGTAAAATAATTACTACGGCTTGACGTATCGCCTGGGGGCTGAACCAGAAGACACGCGATGTTGTCAAATGCGTCAAGTCTTACAGGTACTGCTAACCCTCGAAGGTAGTTGGGGAAAGCACTCAGTCACGGTATATAGTGAGCTATAACTCCCACTCTCTTCGCGTTGACATTTCCTGTACCTAGTAACTGATAGAAAATTATTCCTGATGCACCATTTCTAGGGAAAAAAGTGTGTATCAAGACCGATGACTGGGATGGTTTAGTACCGAGAATTATCTTGTGTCGTGTACGTACTTTGTGCATATATATATATATATATATATATATATATATATATATATATATATATATATATATATATATATATATATATATATATATATATATATATATATATATATACATACATATATGCACACACACACACTCAAGATGACCAACCCCGCCCAGCCTGGGATAACTCTGAATGACAACCGATTAACTAACTAACTAACTAACTCTCTCTCTCTCTCTCTCTCTCTCTCTCTCTCTCTCTCTCTCTCTCTCTCTCTCTCTCTCTATATATATATATATATATATATATATATATATATATATATATATATATATATATATATATATATATATATATATATATATATATATATATATATATATATATATATATATATATATATATATATATATATATATATATATATATATATATATATATATATATATATATATATATATATATATATATATATATATATATATATATATATATATATATATATATATATATATTTTTTTTTTTTTTTTTTTCAACAAGTTTTTCCTGCTATATCCTTCATTATAACAAGATACAAAGAAAAAGGCCTCTATAAAACACATTCGCTTTACTGTTCTGTATCTTCCACAAGTCTCCACTCGCCTCCAGACTCCCTTCTCATAGTTCTCATCCCAGTAGGTCTAAGTCTTCCAGTCATTCTGATAACTGTTCATACAAATACACCAATACCAAAAACAAATGATTAAAAAGTTTAAATGTTCATACAAATACACAAACATCAAAAACAAACGTTTAAAAAGTTTAAATATCTGGAAACAGTGACTTTTTTTAATGGATGGATAATTAAAATGGCTCCTCCCAGTAGGCTACATATGCAACGTCACTTGCACTAGTTGTTCAAACAATAGGCTTTAAACACATGTAATTAACATACCAGCTAATTACTTGAAGAATACATATGTATATTTTCTCATTATCAAAATGTCCATCCAACTCTATGTTTCCGAGTGGTTCATTGTGTGTGGTTGATTTAATTATCTATCTATTTAGTTTTACACATATAATATATATATATTTTTACACATATAATATATATATATATATATATATATATATATATATATATATTATATATATATATATATAATTTTTTTTTTATTATTATTATTAATTATATAACAAACACACACTCAAGACACTTTGTCCCCAGCCATCATTGTACTTCTTGAATTCCCCTTTCGAAATCCAGTGTGGTAATTTTTGCCTAATTATAACAAACAGAAAAAACTTGAAAAAACCCACTGAATCACAAGGCTGAAAAAAAATGAGCAAACAAAAACTACTTCCTCCCCCCCCCAAAAAAAAAAAAATCAACACCAGGAGGAGGCCCATAAAAAAAACAGTAACACTAACCTAAACACGCAGCTTAGATACCTGACCCATCAAGGGAAATAAGAAAGAAACCCAGAGACTAGCAACAGAGGAACAGACAAACTGCGAAATCTTGAACAACCAAAACGAGGCGAGGAAACAAAAGAAGAAGCTGGGGAGGGGGTGGGGAAGAGGGGTGAGGTGTCCACATGGTTAGACAACCACCTCCCCCCTCCCGGCCCACCTGCATACCTGTCCGAGACAGGAATGTCGCTCCCGTGCGGACGACTTGCAGTGGCACGCCAACAAGTCAAACTGATTTGCAAGGTGTCACAAGAGGCCCGCCGTAAGAAACCGCACTTAATCACTGCAAACGAAGGTGATTCTTTTTGTTTTTTCCCTTTTTTTTTTTGGTACAAGGCTTTACGTGAATGTTTTCGACACTTAATTATTACTTTTAATATTTTGTCATTGAGAACAATCCCACCACAGGGGCCACTGACTTGAAATTCAAGCTTCCAAAGAATATGGTGTTCATTAGGTCAAGTTAAGCTTCCAAAGATTATGGGGTTCATTAGGTCAAGTTAAGCTTCCAAAGACTATGTTGTTCATTAGGTCAAGTCAAGCTCCCACAGAATACGGCGTTCATTAGGAAGTAAGATAAGGTCAAGGTTAACACAAAAGAAAATGGGATGGAATCAAATGAGCAATCTGACTTAAAACCACTGGCCATCAACACTGTTTTAAATAATTCATGCATGCATTTGCTGTGCCGCAACAATAAAATAAAAAGCATTTAGCTTAGTGGTTCTGAAACTGGGGGGCAATTAACCCCGTGGGGGTAACGAAGCCTTTTCAGGGGGATAACGAGGCATTTTCTACAAGTAATAGTTCTGTGGAGTAAAATTCACTAAAAAGGAACAATGCTTTAATTTTAAATTTTTGTCAAAGGAATAATGTCTCAAATCTAAATTCTTTATTTCTTAAGACTTGAGTAAAAGTAAAATTAACCTCTTACATATAAAATGCATTAGAAATTAAGCATTCCAATATTTTCCTTTCCTTTACACCATTACTTCGCATGACTGAAGAAAAAAAGTTAAGTATATCTTAGTTTAACCAGACCACTGAACTGATTAACAGCTCTCCTGGGGCTGGCCCGAAGGATTAGGTTTATTTTACGTGGCTAAGAACCAACTGGTTACCTAGCAACGGGACCTACAGCTTATTGTGGAATCCGAACCACATGAGAAATTAATTTCTATCACCAGAAATAAATTCCTTTAATTGTTCATTGGCCGGTCGGAGAGTCGAACGCTGGGCCAGCAGCGTGCTAGCCGAGAGCTCTACCCACCCCTCCAATGAACAACTCGCTGGTCATACTCCAGTAACAGCTAGTCATACTCCATTAGGAACAGGCAGTCATACTCCATTAGGAACAGGCAGTCATACTCCATTAGGAACAGGTAGTCATACTCCATTAGGAACAGGTAGTCATACTCCATTACGAACAGGTAGTCATACTCCATTACGAACAGGTAGTCATACTCCATTAGGAACAGGTAGTCACACTCCAATAGGAACATGTAGTCACACTCCATGACTATCTGTCGACAATTTTGCAGCGTTATTTCCCCCTTATCATCTAGATTATATCAAATTAGATGGCGTGTTGTCCTTTTCACTGCTAATTTATATGAATAATCATCAATCCTTTCCGGCATATTACGTCACGTCTCCAGAATGCAACTAAGCATTGTTTTTTCTTTTTTTACTGAAAACCATAGAAATATGCGGAGACCAGACGTGACTTTCAGTCAAAAATTTTCAGACCTCATGATCGGTGAATGTTTGATGGTCAATATCGAACTGTAATGAATAAAACAGAAAAAAAACAGTTCGAAATACATTATATAACCCACAATTTAAGAAATACCTCGTTTCTTTTCATGTGCTGACCAGATGTGTTCGAAGGGGCTTAAACGAGAGAGAGAGAGAGAGAGAGAGAGAGAGAGAGAGAGAGAGAGAGAGAGAGAGAGAGAGAGAGAGAGAGAGAGAGAGAGAGAGAGAGAGGTCCACAAAGCGCTAGAGAGAGAGGTTTCAAAACCGCCTAAAGGAAAAAAAAATCCAAAAAGCGCTCAAGACAAAAAAAAAGTTCCAAAATCGCTCCAAAAGGAAAGGTCCCAGAAACGACCGAGTGAAAACTGTCTCTCTCAGAGAGAGAGAGAGAGAGAGAGAGAGAGAGAGAGAGAGAGAGAGAGAGAGAGAGAGAGAGAGAATTTTCTAACCCTTGAACTCAGGGTATGATTATCCGGCATGGACACCGGGGCTTTCAAGACTGATGCATGAACAAGCAGCTTGCATGATTCATAACGAAAAGTAATCCATACGAATAACGGCGAATGATTATAAGTATTGGTCCATTAATTACGTTGATGACTACTAATGCACACGAGTTGATGAATGACTGTTAGTAAAAGGATTAACAAGAGTAACATCGCCGATAATGTATGACATCACGTGGAGGACATGTTTGCAAGATTAATAACACTGACGACATTAATTCACGCAAATGGCAATTTAAGAATTAAAGGTACCGTGCTTCGTAATGCTGGTAATATAAGTTTACATGATTAATAGTAAATGAAGACTTTAATCTGTCACGAACAAGAATAAATGATTAGGATCAAATTAATTAGCTTTTTAGGATCATCAGATAAATGAAATATGACTGCCACCAAATCAATAATTCTTAAAAAAAAATAAAGGTGATTAGTTTGAGAAATGAATTAAAAAATTGAACAAGTAAAACAAGCGTCTTAGTTTCTTCGGCGCAAACGAGTTTTCTGTTCGGCGTACAATCAAGGCCACCGAAAATATATCTACCTTTCGGTGGTCTCGATATAATGCTTATGAGCCGCAGCCCATGAAACTTTAACAACGGCCCGGTGGCGGCCTATCCTATATCGTTCCCAGAACCACGATTATGGCTAACTTCAACCTTAAATAAAATAAAAAACTACTGAGGCTAGAGGGCTGCAATTTGATATGCGTGATGATCGGAGGGTGGATGATCAAAACACCAATTTGCAGCCCTCTAGCCTCAGTAGTTTTTAAGATCTGAGGGCGGACAGAACAGGGGCCGTCGGACAGACAAAGCCGACACAATAGTTTTCTTTTAGATAAAACTAAAAACGACGAAAGTTCGTTATTTTAATGAAATACAGTATAAGAATATACGTTACAAATTCAATTAAAGGGGAATTGAAATTTAAATAAAAAAACAAGCAAGTCTTACAAGATTAAAAATTTTTGTGAACACCCATGCTGCCAAAATTATTATAATGAGTAATAATAGAAACTGGAATTTAAGACTTATGCCAAATGCCGAGCGCCGGGACATATGAGGTCATTCAAGGTCATTCAGGGAAACTAAGAGTAAAAAAAGGTTTGAAAGGTGTAACAGGAGGAAGACCTCGCAATTTCACAATCGACCAACTGTTAGGAAAGGGTGGAAAGTAAGATGAAAGAAGAAAATATGATCGACGGTAATGTAAGAGAAATGAAAGAGGTTGCGGTCAGGGGCCGAAGGGACGCTGTAAAGAACCTTAGGTAATGCCTACAGTGCACCGCGTGAGATGAACTGATGGCACTACCCGCTTAAAGGGAGGTATATAATTATAATATAGGGACATTAAATACCGGCCCTTAGCTCGAACCAAGCACCCTATTATTGTTGAGTAGGAGAAAAAAAATATATGGACACTAATTGTGCTTTATACAGTAGGATAATGGGTACTCTGAGTGGAAAACGCTTAAAAGTTGAAATGACCTTTTACTGGAAAAAAAAGTTTTAAAGTCAAATGAACTTCACTGGAAAAGGTTTTTAAAGTCAAAATGAACTTTACTGGAAAGCAAAGTTTTTATAAAGTCAAAATGAACTTTACTGGAAAGCAAAGTTTTTAAAGTCAAAATGAATTTTACTGGAAAGCAAAGTTTTTAAAGTCAAAATTAACTTTACTGGAAAAAGTTTCAAAGTCAAAATGAACTTTACTGAAACACAATTTCAAAGTCAAAATTAATTTTACTGGAAAGAGTTTCAAAGTACATAATGAACTTTACTGGAAAGTTTTAAAGTCAACATGAACTTTACTAGAAACAGTTTTAAAGTCAAAATGGATTTTACTGGAAAACAAAGTTTTAAAGTCAAAATGAACTTTACTGGACAAAGTTTTACGGTACAAATGAAAATCATACACATTAAATGATAAACATTTGTATAGTAGTCTACCAATGATATACAAATCCCGAAGGCAGATTCTTTCTAATGGTAATCTTATCAAAAAAGCCGTTTCGACTAAACCCTTTCTCTAATCATCTTACGGATATCGTTATCATTGACAAATGTCCCCGTGGCAACAAAAGAATACCCATGTTATCAACACTGAATCACAACATAAACCAAGGTTCATGTTATGACTCAGCCAAGTTATTTGTAATAAACAATCTTCAACAAAAAAGAAACATCCTGATATCTGTGAGAGAGAGAGAGAGAGAGAGAGAGAGAGAATCACGCCATTACCATAACACCGCTTCCAGTTTCACTACCACCATCACCTCCCACTTCTCTTCCTCCAACGAGAGAGAGAGAGAGAGAGAGAGAGAGAGAGAGAGAGAGAGAGAGAGAGAGAGAGAGAGAGAGAATCACGCCATTAACCTAACACCACTTCCAGTTTCACTACCAACATCGCCTCCCACTTCTCTTTCTCCAGCACCTCCAACTCTTTCGCCACAGCCATTTCCATTTCTTTCTCCTCCCTCCTCCTCCTCCTGCTCGTCCTCCACCTCCGCCCCCTGGAAGACAGGCAAGCAGGCAGCAGGTAGGCACTAAGTGGCACCGGTGCCAGATAGCATCGCCATCGACATTTCAGGTGAACGTACACCGGAAGCAGCGGCCTCAGCATCACCCCCAGAGGGAGAACGGTTAAGGAGAAATTGCCTCTCTCGGCACCGACTGCTTATGCAACA
The DNA here is from genome assembly GCF_040412425.1 of Macrobrachium rosenbergii. Taxonomy (NCBI): domain Eukaryota; kingdom Metazoa; phylum Arthropoda; class Malacostraca; order Decapoda; family Palaemonidae; genus Macrobrachium; species Macrobrachium rosenbergii. The sequence goes on along the minus strand of NC_089753.1, from coordinate 35,535,063 downwards.
TACATCTTATTGACGTGTGTGGAAAGGCAAAAGTATACGTCGCTCAAAAATTATACGGAAAAGGAAAAGAGAGAGAGAGAGAGAGAGAGAGAGAGAGAGAGAGAGAGAGAGAGAGAGAGAGAGAGAGAGAGAGAGAGAGAGAGAGAGGCTGCCTTGTTTCTTGTTTGTCTAAACTGATGTTCTAGAGGCAATGCCAATTTACTCGTTGGTAGATTCAAGTATATATAAAATATCATACATTTTTTATATTAACATTTTTCTAACTTGGCGTTTACTAAATAACAGCGACCACCCAGGGGTGAATAGATGTAAATTACTTAGTCAATGCCCAAGCAATGAGGCCAATGGGATGAGTGTGAGACAAAAAAAAAAAAATATATATATATATATATATATATATATATATATATATATATATATATATATATACATATACATATATATATTTATATATATATATATATATATATATATATATATATATAATATATATATATATAAATATAACAGTAATAATAATAAAAGTTTTTAAAGGTTCCTCATTGGAAAAGTAACTTGGCTCCTATCTGCACAAAAATTTAAAAGCTGCTTCGTGCCAACAAGAGCTGTTGAAATTGATCCAGTGATTCAAAATGTCGAAAAAAATTTCTGAAAGAAAACTTTAATAATGGGTAACGCTCTCTTCAGCCTGCAGCTCGGGCGAGCTAAAACTCCACGTCACGAAAATCAAACACGACTGAATCATTTATTTCCACGATATACACAGTATTAAGTAGAGAATGCACAAGTGCTAGTTACTGTGTTGAATTCAACAAAGTTTCACTTACAACACACGAATGCTTTACGTAATAAATCATACGTTGCAATGTGCTTGAAATGTACATACCTATTACTAGAAGTATCTGGATCCTAACCACTTAATCTTGACAGACGAAGCCAAAACAATTTCACACGGTCTTTTATCGAAATTACTTGCAATTTCACTCTCTCGTTTTGTCGAGATTACATCAATTTTGTAACAGAATTACCACAGAAGTCCCACAACGAAACCCGATCTTGATACCATCAGAAAATGCTTATTTCTTCAATCGTCTCCTCTTACCATTTAGTGGAGGAGGGGAGGTTGGTGGGGGGGGGTGTCTTAAGCAGCCACAGAATAAGAGATCTCAAAAGATACGCAAGGTTTGGAAACATGCCCAGACCACAAAGATACTGACGAGATTCGAGAGTAGAAAACCTGACCCAAAATCGTTAAAAATGCTAATTTTAGGGGTGACTCAACAAGAGCCCACGAAAAAATAACTAGTCCTCCCCAAGAACTCTGCCAATTAATGGTCAATAAAAAAAAAAACACGTAAAAAATGCGCCAAAGTTTTCTGTACAGCCGCCACATCTTATAATCAAGGCCACCAAAAATAGATCTATCTTTCGGTGATCTCGATATAATGCTGTATGAGCCGCGGCCCAAGAAACTTTATCCACGGTCCGGTGGTGGCCTGTCCTATAGCGTTGCCAGAAGCACGATCATGGCTAACTTTAACCTTAAATAAAATAAAAATTACTGAGCCTACAGGGCTGCAATTTGCTATTTTTGATGACTGGAAGGTGGACGATCAACATACCAATTTGCAGCCCTCTAGCCTCAGTAGTTTTTAAGATCTGAGGGCGGACAGACAAAGCCGGCACAATAGTTTTCTTTTACAGAAAACTAAAAAGAAAACATTTTAGGGAAAATAATTAAATTGGTGCTTTGAAGCTCCATAAACAGTTGGGTGTGTTGCCTTCAAGACGATGTGGAAGACGGAAGCAGCGGCGAGAGAGAGAGAGAGAGAGAGAGAGAGAGAGAGAGAGAGAGAGAGAGAGAGAGAGAGAGAGAGAGAGAGCCTTGTTGCCCAACCATCGATTCCTCCAGCCCGGAATGGACCCACTCCTCCAGATGGGGGAGGAGAAAGGGGTCGGAAGAATGGGTGCCAAAAAAAAAGAAAACATAGGCCTATTAACAGCAACTTCTTACAACAAAATATATACGAACAAATATAAAAGAATAATTTATATCTAACCCTAGATATTTACCAATAAATACGTAGCTTAATTATAACATAGTTCTACATAAGAAACTGAGCCTTTTCACTTGCTTTCTGCAGACAAACCAAATTCTACAGTCTGGCCTAAGAATGATGCAAACTTTACCTTTGAGTTGGCAGCAGCGGCGCACATTACCCGATTTGCAAACTGGAACCAATCACGAGCCTGTCAATAAGTAGGCTATACCCTCCTGGCAATCTCAAAACAGCAATGGCAAACTTATCATGTTCGTGTTGCACAGGCAGTCTCTATTGCACGGGCAATACGTGTACTTTGAAGCAACATTATTACAACAACATATATACTGCAATAACCACCCTATTGTACCAAGGCGGTCCTACAGAACGTTTCATAGGCGATCTGAAAACAGCAATGAAAATATTGTATAAAAATGGCAACCATGTACTATCAAATAAGAGTAACGGAAGCTATATACTTTATTGGCGACCAAGTACTATGTAAACAACGACATCCATATTCCTTAATGGTGTCCACATAAAGCAATGGCAATTAAGTACCTCAACGGCATTCCCATAAAGCAATGAGACCCGTAGACTCTAATGGCACCCATACTTTACCTTAGCACCCATCAGGTTCTACCGACAACCATACTGTAAAATAGTACCCAAAAGCCAATTACCCACAGCTGCTGCCGAACAGTTACATAAAAAAAAAAACGCTACAACTGTTCCGCTAACAAATTACAAAGCATAACAATATAAAATATCCACAATCTAAGACCATATTCCTCTCTCTAGTCTCACGCTGACAAGAAACTTACTTTTAATAGGTCGACCGTTTGTCCCATCATCTGAAAGAACAAGAAAAGGAGAGTGAGTCACGCGTGGAATGACCGTCCCAAAAGGAAAAATAAAAGGGGGGGGTTAAAGGGAAATATATCTCTGGAGGCCTTCTTGACGATTCCACAGACGGGAGGAAGGAACCGGGACTGTTTTCTAACGGCTCCTTTCCTCCGGTTCCCGTAGGCCCGGACCAATCATCAACTTTGATGATTTCTGTCAAGAACAGGTGATGCCCAATAAGCCCCGATTTATTTTACTGGAGGCCTCAAAACCAAACAGAAGAGACCTGAGCCATTATCAAACAGATTAATGTCAGAGACGGCCACGTTTCCCCATTAAAGACTGTCAACAAAAAACAGGACCCGGTGACAAATCATCTTGTACCAGAGATCGGGCAGGACAGGACATTTACAATACAAACAAGTTTAGGAAAGAAATATCAACTTTTGTGACGATTGTCAAACCAAAATGTAGAATATATAAATATATAATTCAATGTCAACAATATATCAAATTTGAATACGCCAAAAGCTGACTATTATAAATTGTAACCATAAAAAATGAATAACATCACATCTAAGAAAACTCAAAATGAAAAAAAAAACATATGAAGAACCTCGATTGCGCCAGAGGGATATCACGATCACACAATACTAAAAAGGCAAACATAAAAACATGCACACACGAACGAGGGAGTAGGAGAAAGGGAGGAAGGAGAAAGCGAGGGGAAGGAAAAGAGGATTAGGCTGGGGGGGGGGCAGAGAAGGAGGACGAGGGAAGAGGAGGAGGAGTAAGTGCATATATACATATATATATAATATATAAATTATATATATATATATATATATATATATATATATATATATATATATATATATATATATATATATATATATTATATGAGAGAGAGAGAGAGAGAGAGAGAGAGAGAGAGAGAGAGAGAGAGAGAGAGAGAGAGATTGATTAATCTAAGCACTATGAGCTTACCATGCAAATGTTAACGGACACTAGTGGAAGAAGAAGAATACTTAAAGTTAAGCTTAAAGCTAAAGGGAATACGCTTTCATTAGGAAAGAATGTTTACAATCAAGACAAGCATAAACACAAACACTAAAACAAGTACATGTACTGGGAACTACTATACACACATATAAGTAGGTAGGTAGGTAGGTAGTCCCCCTAACCCATGAGGTCTTTTTAACAATAAGAACACTAGAAGGTTGAATCGTGAAGCACTTCCTCTATTGCCCAAAAAGACTAGAGTAGTTAAGTATAAATGTAATACATAAATTATATAATATATATATATATATATATATATATATATATATATATACATATATATATATATATATATATATATATATATATATATATATATAATATATATATACTGTATATATATACATATATATTATATATATACACATCTATATATATACATATATAGTTCTGGTATATAATCAATAATCTCAATCAAGCAGTACTGCGTTTACAGTGCATGAAATCTTTTTACAATCAGCGACGGTAAGGACGGCGTGCAAGCACGTTTTCCCGCAGAGAGAGAGAGAGAGAGAGAGAGAGAGAGAGAGAGAGAGAGAGAGAGAGAGAGAGAGTATATTTTCACTGACAGAGTAAGTGTAACGCAATTTTAAACTGTTTACCACGACCGCACATCACCCTAACGCCTCCCCCCACCACTACCCCACAACAAAAAAAAACCTGACTCGAGTAAAACGAAAAACCCTCATTCGCCCCAAATGCAACGTAATATTTCAGAGACGGCACCCTCCTATCACACACACACACACACACACACACACACACACACACACACACACACACACACACACACACCCCTATGAGACTTGTATGGCATAAATATACCCTTTACGTTTCGCCGAATTTATTATAAGGGACCTAAATACAATGCAATAGGTGTGGAGAGAGAGAGAGAGAGAGAGAGAGAGAGAGAGAGAGAGAGAGAGAGAGAGAGGGGACCTATAAAATGCAGTGTTGCCATCGCTTCGGCAGGTTTTGCTAAACGTGACTGAAACCTGGCTACAGTGAGGACAAAGTTTGTTGGTTACAAGTGTTCCCACACTTACAGAAGCCGGGTCTGAGGACTGTGCTTCACGACGAGACACAGGGTGGGGTTGCAGCCTCACAATTCATATATAATTACAGTTATATATATATATATATATATATATATATATATATATATATATATATATATATATATATATATATATATATATATATATATATATATATATATATATATATATATATATATATATATATGTTTACATAGATTATACCTGCCCATATATATGTATATATACATATGTCTGTATATACATATATACATATACACATATAAAACAAAAATTGCTCACGAACATCACAGCTTTAAGAATGCTTCTATAAGAATATGAATGTTCGCGATAAGTGCCTTCAGGCAAGACTAAGGAAAAGAAAAAGTGTTTCTAAGAAACAGCATCAGCCTCAATATTTTTTCTTGCTAATGATTGCTACAACGAAAGACTGACTCTCTCTCTCTCTCTCTCTCTCTCTCTCTCTCTCTCTCTCTCTCTCTCTCTCTCTCTCTCTCACTTTCACCAGTCAAGCCGGCGGTCGTCATCAGAGGCAGGTCCTTATGAAATGCCAGCGCAAACGAGTTTTTGTTACAAAATTTACAACAGAGGTCAGTCATCACAGGCAATACGAGTGAGAGTTTGGAGAAAACTGCTAGAGAGAGAGAGAGAGAGAGAGAGAGAGAGAGAGAGAGAGAGAGAGAGAGAGAGAGAGAGAGAGAGAGAATTTTAATAATTTACGTACCCCTGCACATTGGATCAAAACCAAAAATTCCCAATCCTCACACGTAAATAAACGCAATGTATGATCGCGCCCGCGTTCGCGCATAACTACCTCATCGCACACGATCTCTGACGAAACAATGGAAAGAGGAGGAGGAGGAGGAGGAGGAGGAGGAGGAGGAGGAGGAGGAGGAGGAGGAGGAGGAGGAGGAGGAGGAGGAGGAGCATCATCATCATCATCATCATCATCATCATCTCTCTCTCTCTCTCTCTCTCTCTCTCTCTCTCTCTCTCTCTCTCTCTCTCTCTCTCTCTCTCTCTCTCTCTCTCTCTCTCTCTCGACCCTTTTTCAACAGCTGTTCCTTGTCAGTTGTATTACAGAAACAAAGACTCTGAGGTCAGAAGGCCTCTTCCAGACTCTCCAAGGCTCAAAATCCAGCCACGAAGGAAGAACAACTCACAGACAGAGAGAGAGAGAGAGAGAGAGAGAGAGAGAGAGAGAGAGAGAGAGAGAGAGAGAGAGAGAGAGAGAGAGAGAGAGAGAGATAGTCGAAGTACATCTGAGAGAGAAGAAACATTTCTTACGAATAGAAATAACAGTTTTTCTTGTAAAACGGTTGTATTGCATTGGATGGGTATTTGACCCCACCCTGGAAATCTCTTCCCGAGAGAGAGAGAGAGAGAGAGAGAGAGAGAGAGAGAGAGAGAGAGAGAGAGAGAGAGTCCAAACCTGGAATACGCCTATACGGATATGAACTTTCCCGGTAAATCAACCCGCCACACCTCCCCAAGTGTTATTAATGGCCAACATCTGTGTAAATAGTTCTCTTAAGTATATAATCTTCGGCAGGGCAATCCATAACTCCAGCTTTATATAGATTAAACAAGAAAAAAAAATGCGCCGAACTTACTTCGGCGCAATCGACTTTTCTGTACAGCCGCTACAGCGTATAATGAAGGCCACCGAAAACACATCTATCTTTCGATGGTCTTGGTCTAATGCTGTATGAGCCGCGGCCCATGAAGCTTCAACCATGGCCTGGTGGTGGCATATCCTATATCGTTGCCAGAAGCACGATTACGGTTAACTTTAACCTTAAATAAAATAAAACTACTGAGGCTAGAGGGCTGCAATTTGGAATGTTTGATGATTGGAGGGTGGATGATCAACATCCCAATTTGCAGCCCTCTAGCCTCAGTAGTTTTCAAGATCTGAGGGCGGACAGAAAAAAGTGCGGACGGACAGACAAACACGGTACAATAGCTTTCTTTTACAGAAAACTAAAAAGTAAATCTAATTAAACAAAACTTGCGAAATATCTTAGATGATGAACTTCAAAGAATTACGAACCGACGGTAAATGTCTTAGAAATTGTGACGCGGAAGATATATTCCTGATCAATGGAACGTGCCACGAAGAGCCTTTTTACTTAGCCAATGCCCGAAAAAAAAATGCGAAGGATGGAAGAAATCAGAAAACACCGCTAGATAATTCAATAAATAGGAATTACACATCTGTAGATGGAAGAAATCAGAAAACACTCCTAGATAATTCAATAAGAATTACACATTTGTAGATGGTAAAAATGCCACATTTGTAGATGGTAAAAATGCCACATTTGTAGTTGGTAAAAATGCCATTCTATCAATATTAGGCAAAATTGCTATAAGCAAAACCCCCCAAAAGGGAATAACAAAATTACCTGCGCGTATCTCCACACCTTACTCTTCCCACCTTTACCGAACTCTCAAATGCATAAAAAAAAAAAAAGAAAACCACATCGACGAGGAGCCTACCTTCGAAAATATCATCACCCCGAATCCAACCAGCCACCCACGAAAGCGTAACACTAACCCCCCAACCGCCCACCCACCCCAGGACCTCAACCCCCAAGAACCAAGTGAATTATCAGATTTCCTCCCAAGACAACAATATCCGCGACCAATTCTAATATCCGCTCCAGCAGGGGCAATGGGAAGCCGGCAAGATGTTTGGGGGAGAGTGGGAGAGGAGGCGGGAGAATGTCAAAAATTGAGGGGAGGGGAATGTGAAGATGGGATGGAGAAGGGGGTGTAGAAGGTAGAGCAATGAGATAGAGGCTGGGTAATAAGGATTTATGAACAGGTTGATGAGGGAGGGGCGAGAGGAACAAATTGAGTGAGTAGAGAGAGAGAGAGAGAGAGAGAGAGAGAGAGAGAGAGAGAGAGAGAGAGAGAGAGAGATCAAGTAGGAGGGGAAAGATCTTGGTGGAAAACAAACCTCCGATTGCCGCTACTTGTCCTGAGTGAAGATGGAAGTACCCTTTGAACCCAACACCACCCAGCTCCCAGTATTATTAGAATGGCTTCTATAATTCACTTGCGCGTGTGCGACGTAACGTGTGAAAACGCACAGCATTATTGACCTTCGCTAAACTAACGAAAATCCTCAGGTGAGTCACCACTCCTTGCACAATCAACGTAAAAGAACTGTCATTATTCAACTATTTTTACGCTTTATGGGGCCTCTTCTGCCTCCTCTTCCTGGCCGCTTGTCAACTACACCTCCCATAGACCCGTCTAAATATTCATCTCCTCCGAATAATAAATGAATTTCAGTCCGCCACAATGACACTGACATTTAGTCCACATTTTCCAAATACTATTTCTCTCTACTACCGCCGTCACCTTCCTAGGCCCCTACCATAGAATAGAAAAGAATATAGAATTTAGGCAACTATCATAGAACAGAATAGAACAGAATATAGAATTTAGGCAAAAGGCCAAGCGCTGGGACCTATGAGGTCATTCAGCGCTGAAAGGGAAATTAACAGTAAGGAGGTTTGAAAGGTGTAACTTGGGAAAAAACCTCGCAACTGCAATATGAAAACTGTTAGGAGAGGGTGGAAAGTCCAGATGGAAGAAAGAGAACATGAACGGAGGTACAGTAAGAGGAATGAAGGAGGATGACACCGAAGAAATACTCAAGATCTTATACGGAAACTCACTCCAAACACACACTGCTTCCTGGTGTGACATCTTACGAGACAGGCAAATAATCGTGGCAGGCCACGCAACACTCATCCAGTTTTTCCTTGGCCTCCTACGTCCTCGGTCTTGATGACCGACGAGCAGGGTGCACCCTCCCTAACGTAATTACGTCAAGAATATACTGGTCATGAGCACTAAAGCATTTTTACAACTGCACTTACGTCATTCCAGGATCTCGGTACGAAAAAAGGTTTCTTGTTTCAGGTTCATGATGGAATTTCACCTACATCAGTGTATATCTCCGTGCAATGTGAGAGCAAATGCACAAAAATGCACGAGCAGACGGGTTCCAGTCAGCAGACTCGGCAACAAAAGGATCTATATTTACTGGAAATTCGCTGCGAATGACGTGACTTAACACACACAAAGCGGCACCTAAGAATTAGCTCTCTCCCCATTGACCTAGTGCTTAGACGACTGTGTTGTGTCTGGCTCAGCGAAACGTAGAGAAAAAAAGTAGCGCATTAAAAAATGAGTATTACAATCTACGAGTAATGCGATTAAAATGCAAAGACCAAACTGCCAAACACTGTAAATAAATATGAAAAAAACGTGAGAACAGAAGAAAGTCATGAAGATTGCGTTTAAACAAAATGTCTAGAAGTAAACCACAAACAAAGGAAAATAAAACGCCAAGAGTATATACAATAAAAATATTCGAGGATATTATGAAAAGGCAACATTGCAATTTTCAATTAAAAGCCTCGAAGAAGGGCTGACTAATGGCTTTATCTAGCCCAGACTCGAACAACACAAAAATGTAGTTGGAAGGAAGAAGGATAATCCTCACAGCGGAGACGACAGAACTGCCTATCAAGGGAAGGTTCAAGTCAGGAAATTAATAACAGAACTAATTCCAAAGCTAGGCACAATTATGTCAATTACTTAAGTATCAATTCAGAGGTTAAAAACAACACGTTCCAAGAGAACCATCTTGAAAATCAACATTACTACATAATACAAACCCTAAAACAGAAACTAAAAATCTTTACAACTGAAGAAGCGAAGCTCGCGACAACAAAGTGCAACTGTGTAGCCCAGCTGGGGGTCATAAAAAATATAAAAAAAAAGTCCGACAAAAAGCATTAGCAATTTCTTGGCCGAAGGGGGAGATCATCTCTCGAACGGGAAACCGCACTGTCTCCACTGACACTTGCGTTGCGGAGAATGAGGAAGGAGGAAGTCGGCAATAACGCAAGTGGAGAGGAAAATCTCCAATGATTTCCTGATCGATTTCTTCTCCTACGTCGTCATTGTTGTCATCACCATTTTATCGTCATCGTTTAATTGACAATCTTATAGGAATGAAAACATTCCTCACTTGTATAGATTGATTGATTTATAGATTTCAGGCATACACGCCGCCAAGCACTGAGGCAACCAAGGGCATTCAGCGCTGAAACGGAGATTGACAGTAAAAGGTTTGGAAGGTGTAATAGGAGGAAAACCTCGCATTTATACTATGAACCAATTATTAGGAAAGGGGTGGTCAGTAAGATGGAAGAAAGAGAATATGAACGGAGGTACAGTAAAAGGAATGAAAGCAGTTGCAGCTAGGGGCCGAAGGGAAGCTGCAAAGACCCTTAAGTAATGCCTACACTGCACAGCATGAGGTGCACTGACGGCGCTAGCCCCCCTACGGGGTTCCTCAAATGAGACTGTCCACGGCCATGATAAAAATGATCTGAACACTTCTGGCAAAGATGCCTAAATTCAGTTGGCACTGCAAAGTATTTACTGTACACCAATAGGCAGATTCACCCCAAGATAGTCTTAGGGGAGTCTTCACATAAAAATAAAGACCAAAGTAGTGACTCGATCATCCTCAAGAAGGAAAGAACATGGACTGACAACAGAAACTTTCCGCAGCTCAGCCGCCTCATAATTCGCTGTCTCTCTCATCAGCAAAATTACCACTCGTTTCATGAAGCCTTCAAATGGAGTCTAAAATGAACTTTTACCAAGACAGCTTACATAACCTGCTCTGCCCTAAATTGAAAAACTACAGTGTTTACAAAATTTTCTGAATTGAGATATGCCACCTACTGGGCTCGTGAAACACTACGTAATACACAAGTTACTGCAGTTTCAGAATGATCCTTCAATGCTTTCCACGAGCATTTAGGGGGGTTTCATTTGCAGTGTCTGGAAATTCAGGAGTAAGGCTAGGGCGTATCTACCATTTTTCTCCGTTTTGTATTTTTGCAGATACTGCAGTCTCCCATTTTAGGGCAGTGCTATTTGGAAATGAAAAGATAATATCTTCTGAAGAAACTAGGCCGCAGTCTTTTTCTACATATCCTTTTTCCACTGCACTGTCTCATCATCATCATCATCATCATCATCACTTATGAGAATTTGGTTACCTCTCTCTCTCTCTCTCTCTGCGAAGAGATTGATTGATGGGACTT
>NC_089753.1:35303912-35521412 GCF_040412425.1 Macrobrachium rosenbergii | reverse complement strand
AGAGAGAGAGAGAGATGATAGTTGGAATTCGAGATATGATGTTCTACATCATCTTTACGACGTCGGAGGTTCAAAAGTGATGACACGGCAAAATAAAATCGAGGGAACCGGAACTGAAACGTGAAAACGAAATCAGGCGGAAATGCCAGGTGGTGACATTTGTAAATTAACAACATTTTAATGGCGGAATATTTATTCGGTCACCGTGAAATGCGAAACTTCCTAGTGCGATCCAAGAAATAATGAGTAATCCTTCGCATATTTTTCTCCGACAAAGGACAATTGGCTTATATAAACACGTAATAAATGCGCAGAAGTTTCTTCGGCACAAACGAGTTTTCTGTACATCTATCTTTCGGTGGTCTCGGTATAATGCTGTATGAGCCGCGGCCCACGAAACTTTAACCACGGCCCGGTGGTTTCCCACCTTATATCGTTGCCAGAAGCACGATTATGGCTAACTTTAACCTTAAATAACAAAAACTACCGAGACTAGAGGGCTGTAATTTGGTATGTTTGATGATTGGAGGGTGGATGATCAACATACCAATTTGCAGCCCTCTAGCCTCTGTAGATTTTAAGATCTGAGGGCGGACAGAAAAAAAGTGCGGACAGAAAAAAGTGCGGACGGACAGACAAAGTCGGCACAATAGTTTTATTTTACAGAAAGCTAAAACCAAGAAAAACAATAATTTTACAATAAAATAATGAACATTATTTTTGTCTAGAGACAAGTTAAAACCTACGCAGAAAGCTTTCGAATGATAATTCCTATCTCATTAGAACGGGAGCAGACCTGGCTACCAAAAGCTCTATACTGGACATTGTAATCTGTCTAAACAAAGGAACTGCAGATTTTAAAATTCATTTCAGCGCTCATCATATATGATGTCTGGTGTCATGATTACGATGATGGTGATAATGATGATGATGATGATTCATGTATACAGATTTCAAATTCAGTCGGTCAACCCACCTGTTGTAATGAATAGTGACCCCATGTTCAATTTCATCGGAGGATTCCATCCGAAATTAGACACACTCGAGGTTGAGTCACACTTGAGCAATGTCTAATATCACCCCCTCACCGACCAACCTAACCCACCAACCCACTGTCAACACACCTCTCCTCCCCCCACCCCCCCTCTACCTGGGTAATGAAACCCAGAAGACATGCTACTAAACGCGAAATCTACCCATGCAAGTCCTCCCGTGTCTTATCGTGGCCCTGAGAATGTCAATAATCAGAAAAGGGGAAATCGTAGTTTCCGAGATGTAAAGGCTATTAAGAAGAAGAAGAAGAAGACGAAGGAAAGGAAAGGAAAGGAAAGGAAAGTAAAGGAAAGGGAAGAAGAAGAAGAAGAAGAAGAAGAAGAAGAAGAAGAAGAAGAAGAAGAAGAAGAAGAAGAAGAAGAAGAAGAAGAAAGGAAAGGAAAGGGAAGAAGAAGAAGAAGGAGGAGGAGGAGGAGGAGGAGGAGGAGCGGTGGGTGGGGGTGGGTTGGGGTGGGGTGGCGCGGGGTTGGGGGTGGAGTAGGAGGTAGCAACAGGCAAGGAGACCGTTGTGGTGGCGGTGGCACTGTCAAGTGCCAAGATGGGGCCACCTTCTTCCCCTCTACTTTTGACTTTGCGACCTTCCTTCCTTCCTCTAACGCCACCACCTTCACCGCCACACCACCTCCCGGCGATGTTTGCCTGGCGCTGCTCGGCAATGTAACCAAATACAACATCTCCCCCCCACCCTCCACCCAACAAAATCGCCCACACCATTACTCCAAAGTCTAAACAATCATCGCTTCGCGATTCTAATTTCTTTTTTTGGAGAGAGAGAGAGAGAGAGAGAGAGAGAGAGAGAGAGAGAGAGAGAGAGAGAGAGAGAGAGAGAGAGAGAGAGAGAGAGAGAGAGAGTGTGCATTATATATATTTATATATATATGCATGTATGTATATGTACATTATATGTATGTATGTGTATACATACATTATATATATATATATATATATATATATATATATATATATATATATATATATATATATATATATATATATATATATTATATAGATATAGATATGCAGATTTATGTAACTAGGGGCAAGAACCACAACAGACATTAAGCAACCGCTATCCTACAAAAACACACGCGTACCTTCGCATTTCGACCATTCTTTTAGTCTGCCTGCTTAAACCCTGTAACCTCTGACAGAGAGAGAGAGAGAGAGAGAGAGAGAGAGAGAGAGAGAGAGAGAGAGAGAGAGACTATCTTTTCAACTGCGTGCTTAAAAATCAAGCGCAAGAAACAAAAACAATTTTGCATTAAATTATTTAATCAACATCTTTTAAACTCCTGATTCTAAAAACAATTTTGTATTTATCATCATCTTTTAAATTCACTGATTCTAAAACCTTAGAACGAAAACAAGAGAATTTCGCACGGGAAAAATCTTGGCTCGGGGAACATATAGATACATCGTACGGTCATGGGGACTAAGGGGAGGAGGGGCTTACGTTCCCCAAGGGGACCGACCGGATGGCGAAGGGGAAAGGGGTATGTGGTAGGGTAAGGGGTATGTGGTAGGGAAAGGGGTATGTGGTAGGGTAAGGGGTATGTGGTTGGGTAAGGGGTAGGGGGAAGGGAGGAAGCGGGCAAAACTCGTGACACACACAAAAAAGTTTGGGGTATGATTCTATAAACGTGGCACAAAAGAGAATGGTGCGCGGATACACAGTTATAAATAACGGGAAGCTCGAGAGAGAGAGAGAGAGAGAGAGAGAGAGAGAGAGAGAGAGAGAGAGAGAGAGAGAGAGAGAATATGATGGCACAAGATCAAAATAATAACGAGGTATTATTTAAAGCCTGTGATGTTTTGACGAGCACTGATCACACAAGTCTGCTGTGAGCTTTTCCTTTCCTCCCAACCCAACTGTTATTCAACAGAGAGAGAGAGAGAGAGAGAGAGAGAGAGAGAGAGAGAGAGAGAGAGAGAGAGAATGTACACTAAGTCAAGAACGAGAGCGCGAGAGAAAGTATCAGCATTACTGCATAAACAAAACCTACTTATATACACAGAATCCGCACAGAAGTAGCAAAGGGGCTTGCATACCGACTAACTATCGTCACTCAGCTAAAAGCTTCTTCTCACTCGCGGCAAATATAGCCTCCTTCTTTCGTACAATTCTATCTCTGTATCGATAGAATAGAGACTTTAGGCTCACGGTCAAGCGCTGGGACCTATGACGTCATTCAGCGCTGAAACGGAAATTGACAGTGAAATGGTTTGAAAGGTGAAACAGGAGGAAAAATTCGCAGTTGCATTATGAATCAATTGTTAGAAGGTGGAATGTAAGATTGTTGGAAGAAGGTGGAATGTAAGATTAAAGATAGAGATTATGGACGGGGGTACAGTAAAAGGAATGAAAGGGGTCGCAGCTAGGGGCCGAAGGGACGCTGCAAAGAACTTTAACTAATGTCTAAAGCGCACCGCCTGGGGGTCTATCGCTGTATCCGACAGTGGTGTTATGGAAAACTGCCTGACCTCCTGTGACCTAGTTCACTTACTTCCGAATTCAGCCGACCTCCACTACGCAGATAAGAGTTATTGGCAAAATCGCCTGACCTACACTGACCCAGTGTAAAATTATTTACAAACTCGAGCGCCCCCAACTGACCCAGAGTCACGTAATTTGCATCTCGAGTGACCTACGACAGAGAATCCACGTTTACAGAAAGAAATTTCCCCGTTTAATGTGTGTGTGCGTACAAAGGCAAACTAAGGAAGGTATTGTTCACATGATATAAATTCAGGTGATGATTTAATCATTTGCCAGAACCTAATATTATACACTGTAACAACGAATTAAATCGTCAGCTTTTGATGGCAACTGATAATGCAATGCAACCAATCCACGACAATTCACACTTCATTTTTGGTCACACTTCATTTTTTGGCCACGCTTCATTTTTTTGGCCACACTTCATTTTTTTGGCCACACTTCATTTTTTGGCCACACTTCATTTTTTGGTCACACCTGATTTTTTGGTCACACCTGATTTTCAGTCAAACTTCATTTTCAGTCACACTTCATTTTCAGTCACACTTCATTTTCAGTCTCTACCCTCACACTTCATTTCCAGTCACACTTCATTTTTGGTCTCTACCCAACACAAAAACTTCCTTAGGAGGCAAAAAACCAAACAAACTACAACGAAAAGGTTCCTATAAACCAGCTGAAGACGCCTCGGTTTCGCGTTACACCAATGTAAAGGCAATTCGAGATAGCACAGGATGAAAAACTTCGACGGCCTGGCGTTGTAATACTGTATTCTTTTTGTACCCGTCAATTTCACGTAATCCCTCTGTATCGCCATCGCGGTCCATCTGAAAAATATTTGATGCCTCTGTTGAATGTACTCTCTCTCTCTCTCTCTCTCTCTCTCTCTCTCTCTCTCTCTCTCTCTCTCTCTCTCTCTCTCGCGCGCGCGCGCTTCCTTCTTGCAATGTCCCTTATGAATAAACAATACTGCTAGGATTAACACAGCATTTTAGCAGGACAAATTACTTACAAGGCCTTGCCTTAACAATCCGCAGAATACAGAGAGAGAGAGAGAGAGAGAGAGAGAGAGAGAGAGAGAGAGAGAGAGAGAGAGAGAGAGAGAGAGAGAGCGTCTTATGAATATAGTATGAATGGGAGTGGTTTCATCCCGGTGGGATGAAGAGTCTACTTCGACGCTGGCCTCCGAGTTTGATGGTATGCGTTCTGACAGAGCAGTGAACACACATTTAGTCTCCGTCTTTCCCAACAGCTACAACTTACAAATGTCGACTCAAATCCATGTACCATAATCTTAGGTTAACAGACGCATACTGGATCTCAAGAAAAAATAAATGTCATCTGGAAAAGGGGACGGCATACTTGAGATATCAAATGTATCTACTTCTGCGAGATAAGGTTATTAACTTTTTCGAAATTGCGCATATTACAACATCAGAAGGACCTTAATAAAAGCTCAATTATTTACATTTTGAGCTTTTATTAAGGTCCTTCTGAGGTTGTAATAATAATAATAATAATAATAATAATAATAATAATAATAATTATTATTATTACTACTACTAAAAAAACATACATAATACGAAAGGGTGAAACAACACCATCGGATGAAAGAATTGAATATCAAAAGCTATTAATAAAAAAAGATCGGCGAAAGATCTGACGATCTTCGACAAAAGTGACAGAAGGACACACGAGGGTCAATGAATCTATTTTTCTCGGAAAACCTGAAGGGGGGCTGATACACATCTCCATATGCTTACGTTGTAGTAAATGACATTTTATATAATCAGCATTTGCAATTTGAGAGAGAGAGAGAGAGAGAGAGAGAGAGAGAGAGAGAGAGAGAGAGAGAGAGAGAGAGAGAGAGAGAGAGAGATAAAATCTTCCCTATCGCAACAGAATCAACACAGCAATAAGAAACCCTCACGGGCATTATTATGCAGCGTCGACAGAAAGAAAAGGACGCCTCCTGGAATCGTGCCATCTGACAGAACCATCTGCAGCCCCTTCTATTCTGTGCAAATGTACGTGAAAAACGATGGCTGCCCGGCCCGGCAGCTGGCTATAGCCCGGCCTAGCCTAGCCGGCTCAACAAGATTATGCTCAGCTGGCTCGCTCAGCTAGGTGGGTATGTTGGTGGCTCTGCCAACACTCACGTGCCCGCCCCCACTGGGTTGGAATAGGGTAGGGGATGGAGAAGGGGAGGGGAGGGGGGGTTAAGATTTATGTTTATGCACATAACTGCAACACAAAAGGTTCGGATTTGGGGAAGAATGGTTGAGAGAGAGAGAGAGAGAGAGAGAGAGAGAGAGAGAGAGAGAGAGAGAGAGAGAGAGAGAGAGAAGCGGAAGTGAATTAAATTTGTTTGAGAGATCTGTGAGAATTCCGCGCTGGCAGTCATGGGCAAATAGTTCAAGAAACCGCACAATATACAAGAAAAATAAAGTCCTCGTACAAAATACCAAAGAATAGTACATATATGAACACTTGTTCTTGCCAACACCGAAAAAAAATTTCTTAAAATCATTTATACCTCAAGAATATTTTGGAAAGCGGAAAAGGAATATTGTACAATTCTGCCTTATTAATATTGCGTGGGCGCAAGTGTGAGTGGGATTAGATCACAAGTGTGAGAGAGACCATGATTTGGAAGAACAATAACAGTCATTTAATCAACCTGAGGCGCGCGACTTGTGCTCACTCCATGAACAACAACAGTCGAGGGAACCGTTCACCCCATATACACCTGCTACAACCCCTGAGCGACAACAGGCCGTATCGAGATTCTCGACAAAATCCACATCGCAAAAAACCACGCGAACTCACCTCACCAAATGTTATGTTACCATAGGTTAGGTTTCCAGGGAATCTTGGCAGTTGGCCCTACATCGATAGAATAGAATAGAATATAGGATTCGGGCCAAAGGCCAAGCGCTGGGACCTATTAGGTCATTCAGAGCTGAAAGGGAAACTGACAGCGAGGAGGTTTGAAAGATGTAACAGGAGGAAAACCTCGCAGTTGCACTCTGAAACAATTGTTCGAGAAGGTGGAAAGTAAGATATCATGAGTGTTACACTGATTTTTTGCAATTAGCATTTTTCTTTACCCATCTCAACATTTTTCTTCCCCCTTTTATTGTTGTCAAGTCAGTATTACTATTATTATTAAGTATTACTGCTATTATTAATGTACATTCATTCCTATGAACGAGCTGAAAGGCTTCCTGTGGGAGAACTACAAAATCAAAGGAAACGGAAAGGAATTAAACCCGATTTTTGAAAGGAATTAAAACCGATGTTTATTTTTGCTACGAATCTTAGTCATTTATTTCAGTTGCTTTCGTTCCTAAGCGTGACCCACAAAACCCCACAATCCATGTTACTTTTTTCTTTCTTATCTTGAATCTCCTTTATCAGGGTATATAAATCGTTTCACTGATACCTAATCTCGTTGATATATTAGACAGACCAGTGATCTCGCAAAAGGATTTTTTTTCTTATAATCGCCAACCGGTCTACCTGGAAAACCACAGCGAAACCGAATCCACAAAAAAAAGATATTTGCAATTACACAGCTGAAATATTTAATTTGCTTCATTTGAACACACTGTGTCAAGTTCGCAATGCGATAGTGGGTTGAGAGAGAGAGAGAGAGAGAGAGAGAGAGAGAGAGAGAGAGAGAGAGAGAGAGAAATACTTTGATGTATGCATCATCTATGTTAAACTGATGAATGAAAAACCCGTTCTATTGGTTTCAACCTAGATACAGTAAAGAGAGAGAGAGAGAGAGAGAGAGAGAGAGAGAGAGAGAGAGAGAGAGAGAGAGAAGAACTGATGAATGAAAAACCCGTTCTATTAGTTTCAACCTAGATACAGTACAGAGAGAGAGAGAGAGAGAGAGAGAGAGAGAGAGAGAGAGAGAGAGAGAGAGAGAGAGAGAATTTTGATGTATGCATCAAGTATGTTAAACTGATGAATGAAAAACCCGTTCTATTTGGTTTCAACCTAGATACAGTACAGAGAGAGAGAGAGAGAGAGAGAGAGAGAGAGAGAGAGAGAGAGAAATATTTTCATGTACAGACTATGTTAAACTGATGAATGAGAAACCCATTCTATCAGATTTCAACAGTACAGAGAGAGAGAGAGATAGAGAACGTTAAAATAAACGAGAATTTTCAACAGCATTTATCCTTCAGTACACCCGGCACATATATCTTTATGGCCAGTCTGTATCAGCGGATACGTATAAGCAATTCCTTGCACTCACTACCGGATATATACCTCAGCAACATCTTAAAAGGCTTCTCAAAAAGGGTTCCCACCTCTACCATATATGACGATCTGATGAATCCAGCACAGTAAACAAACAAAAGCAATGAATGAGCTACCTTTCCCATATATGTGGACAGGACATCTTATGGTCCCTAGAAATGACGTCAGGTACCTCTCCGTCGACTAGGATAAATTTAGATGCACTTCTGTTAAGTTATATTCGTAATAACAATGTTTATAAAATCTCATAATGGCACGAGTCACTAAAATGGTGAAGAAATCCACTGTGGAGTATTTGGTGTAAGTTAAGCATACCTTAGTTTAACCAGACTACTGAACTGATTAACAGCTCTCCCAGGGCTGGCCCGAAGGATTAGATTTATTTTACGTGGCTAAGAACCAATTGGTTATCTAGCAACGGGACCTACAGCTTACTGTGGAATCCGAACCACATTATAACGAGAAATGAATTTCTATCACCAGAAATAAATTCCTCTAATTCTTCATTGGCCGGCCGGAGAATCGAACGCGGGGCCAGCCGAATGCTAGCTGAGAACGATACCCACCCATCCAATGGGGAACTAGTACGTGGTGTAAGTGTAAATATATTCTTAATAAACATTTACGCCAATGTGGATTTCTTCACCAATAATGTTTATTGCATCAAATGAATATACATAAAAGATTGTTTCTTTTTCCAGTGTTAGATATCAGCAGCGTTTAAATACAAGCTCTCTTTTTCTTAACGAGTTATGTATCACCATCATCATAGCATCCAACGTCACGGAAAACTAAGGGCCTCTGTGAAATTCCACCACCCATATCTCTTTCAGACCCCAATCTTACAGAATAGAATAGAATATAAAATTTAAGCCAAAGGCCAAGCCCTGGGACCTATGAGATCATTCATCGCTGAAAGGGAAATTGACAGAAAGGAGGTTTGAAAGGTGTTAAAGGAGAAAAACATCGCAGTTGCAATATGAAACAATTGTTAGAGAGGGTGGAAAGTCAGAAGTAAGAGACTTTGAACGGATATACAGTAAAAGGAATGAAGAGGTTTCACCTAGGGGCCGAAGGGACGCTGCAAAGGCCCTTAAGTAACGCCTACAGTGCACCACGTGAGGTGCACTGACGACACTACCTCCCCACGAGATCCAATCTCATAGGTCTCACCCAAGTAGGAATATACCTTCATACTAGTCTGGTGCCCACAGGCGCCCAGCTGATTCTCTTATAAGGGCTAATCTCTGGGGGTTGTGAGGTGTTGTCCACAACATCTCCATTACCCCCCTTCAATATTAAGTCATCGAAATATGAACTTTAGTAATTTCCCTTATGGTATCATTTCTAATTTCCCTTATGGTATCATTTTTAGTTTCCCTTATGGTATCATTTTTAATTTCCCTTATGGTATAATTTCTAATTTCCCTTATGGTATCATTTCTAATTTCCCTTATGGTATCATTTCTAATTTCCCTTATGATATCATTTCTAATTTCCCTTATGGTATCCTTTCTAATTTCCCTCATGGTATAATTTTTAATTTCCCTTATGGTATCATTTCTTATTTCCCTTATGGTATCATTTCTAATTTCCCTTATGGTGTAATTTCTAATTTCCCTTATGGTATCATTTCTAATTTCCCTTATGGTATCATTTCTTATTTCCCTTATGATATAATTTCTAATTTCCCTTATGGTATAATTTCTCACTCTATCCTGCCACCTGACTTCTTAATTTCATTACCATACCATCACTTCCGTATCTGAATACCGATCTTACTAAAAAGTATAATGGAGAAACAAATCCACAGTTATGTATAAGTACATATTATATTTTAAAGATAAATCTTTACAGAAAGGTGAATCGAAGTTTCCCGAAGGCTTTCGGTACAGAATTATCTTTAAATATATGTGCATATAAATAACTGTGGATTTGCTTCTTCATTTCAAGACTCATGCTACTATGAGTAGTTTTGAAAGTATAATCATAATTTCGTACGCAATTTCGGTCAATTATATTCCCCATCATCATTCAGTCTGTCCACCGCTTGACTGTCTTTTGCAGTATTTCGTTAAATACAAACCGGGAGAACTTTATTAAATATTGCTTTTTAAATATTTCGAAGATTCAGCCTCATTGAACCTTCTCCATCTTGTGTTACTTCCCAATTTCGTTCATACACTGACATGATTAATTTTGCTTTTTTCTTAGATTTACCCTGAATTTCATCTCTTGGATATAGAATGCATTCTATTACGCATCTAAGTACGTATTCAGTCTGCAATTTTTTGCCGCTACTCCAAACTAAATTCTCTTCGATCTCCGTCTACGCTTTATGCCATAAAATGTGGGAGAAAGGCAAACAATAAGGGCAACAGAACGTCCCCCAGTAGCACTCAACTATTACCCGCCAATTCAATTCGTTTGACAACATAAGTTTACCAAGGATTAAGCTGAAAACAAAACTTCTTGATTTGCTTTCTGAGTGAAATTTACACATATGATTGTTATGTTTACAGCCACTGTAAACATAAGCACACTTACGGAACTAACATCATACGACTATATAAGCACACTTATATTCGGCAACTTCATTTACGGTGTACATTTCTCGTCCGCAACAGACAAAAATCACTGGTTATTCCATTATCCTTCCTATATCTACCTAGGAGGTAAGTAAGGCGTTCAGTGCCTCTGTCACCATTGCCTGTAATACTATTGTTATGGCTGCACTAAAAGGTGCGGATCTACGATCACAGAGGGGGGAGTTACCCCTTCCCCCACCCCACACCTGTTTACCTGTGAATCAAAGCTATCGGGGTTGCATTAAGCAGGAGAGAGAGAGAGAGAGAGAGAGAGAGAGAGAGAGAGAGAGAGAGAGAGAGAGAGAGAGAGAGAGTTTACTAGTTACTGGGTAAAGAGCAAATATCAACCCTCATACTATTGTTGTTGGCTACCTATATTTTGTTCCTCCAGTTACCAGGACCAGCGAAGGCTATATACTACACCGCCAGCCCAACACCACCCTCTCTCTCTCTCTCTCTCTCTCTCTCTCTCTCTCTCTCTCTCTCTCTCTCTCTCTCTCTCGTTACAAATCACCACAATTTCTCCTAAGAACCCTGCTTAAGTTTTTTCTGTTAGATGAAATCACCCGGAGGTCTTTTTATATTACAGCTAACGGGTTCAAAAAAAAAAAGTTTCATATAATAAACTTCCTTGTAGTAGGTTCTGACACCTTTGTTAGAAACGTAAGGGGAAAACCAAAAGCTATATTTAGTCAATACGTAAGCGAAATTTGAGAGAGAGAGAGAGAGAGAGAGAGAGAGAGAGAGAGAGAGAGAGAGAGAGAGAGAGAGAGAGAGAGAGAGAGCGAAATTGAGTCTACACGAGATTACACCACAGTAAAAAACTTAATATAATATGTAATCGTGTAAACACAGAATCATTAGCGGCAGTTCCTTAGTGCCTGGAAAATTCGCTTTTGCGTGTGTGTCCAGGCCATCGAGCCTTCATTGTACATTATGTATAAGCAGAAACACGGTCGCTATACCACTGGTTATCCGACGGGGAAAAAAAAAAAAAAACTGGCGTCTGCTCAATAACTGGAAAGTGACACCATGACGAAATCCTGGAGGGAGTCGTGCAATTGGAACTTCAGAAGTTAAGCAAAGGTGCAATGCATTATTACCCTAATACAATTCTCCTTGTATTTTAATCATTTACTTACATTTTTATTTGTTGATTTATCTGTTTTTCTAATAACTGGTCTCCTCTTTCTGTATGCCCCACTACCTCCAGTTACTTCTTTCGAATGAACACCTTAATATTCTTTGGAAGCTTGAATTTCAAGTCAAAGGCCCCTTAGGTGGGCTTGTTAAATATGAATAGGTTTCATCTTCTGAATAATAATAATAATAATAATAATAATAATAATAATAATAATAATAATAATAATAATAATACCCTTGTGGCGGGTCACGGGGCTAGCAACCTCATCCCAAAATACTTTCCGAAAACCGAAAAATAATCTCCCACCTCCTTCACGAAAAAAAAGGCGTATAGAGATTAAAAAAAAATTGTATATACAACTATGGTATACTTGCATACATGCGAATTGCGTTTCACAAAATTGATAAGAAGATTACAGGAAAACAGGGTCCTAAAAAGGAATGACAAATTTCCAGCCATTTTAAAGCGCTCTACAATTTCAAAAACCAGAGAAGAGCAAAAAAGAAAAAGGTCAATCGACTTTCATTAGACCAGACGATTTGAAATCGCCCTAGAAAAAAAATTAATAACTGGCAATTCAAAAATTATAATGTCCCCAAACTACGACCTCCATGAAAGTAGACAATTTCTCCCCGAAGACGATTTCACACTCTTCGACCCAGACCACTTAAGGATGAAAATCCTTTGAAAACCATCTCGTCGCACTCCAGACCACCTGCTTCAAAAATCTGACGATGATGGATGAGGCGCACCAAGGTTTGATTTCTACCTGCGAGGACGAGATGAATAAACGATGACAGGTGCTTGACAGGCAGAGACTAATACAATGGTATTAACGGAGAGTTCTCTTAGATGTTAATCGGCAGGTAATCGAATATCCACACGTAAGGGGTATCAAAGTTTTCAATCGAAAAGCGCATTTAGAAAGTCTGATCTCACATTCACTATGAAACTCGAGTCCGAAAACATATGATTCAACTACTTGGTTTTACAAGATCGAATTTAGTATTATTATTATTATTATTATTATTATTATTATTATTATTATTATTATTATTATTATTATTCAGATGATAAAACCCTATTCATACATAAGCCTATATCGGCCATTTACCTGAAATTCAGCCTTCCAAATATGGTACTCATCTTTAAAAAGTAACAGAAGTTAAGGAATACAGAAAGGTCAGTTATTAGAAAAAAAGATAAATTAACAAATAAACAGATAAAAATATAAGTTACTGCTTTAGGGACACGCATAGCATCTTCGTTTGAACTTCTGAGTTTTTAATTGGCCCAACATCCTACGGGAGCCTGTTTCATAATCCAGTTTCAATACTCTGAATCATCACGAGAATGCAGCCCATTTTTTGAGCTCGGAACCACATCATCCGAATCCTGATGATTCACCCAATCTTCATGTCCGAATCAAACCTTACCAGATCACTATTCAAAAGCCCGGATCACATCTCATAAGCCCTTTTAGAAAATTCCAGTCACATTTATGTACGTCACTTGAAAAACTCTGACGATATTATTCAGCATTTTGAGTAGTAAGAATTCAGCAAATTTTTTTCAGATGCCAAATCACATGATTAATTTACATATGAAGAATGTTAAAAGGACGTTGATTCAGCTCATTTTCCAAATTCAAAACAACGGCTCAGTTTCCTTTTTGAAAAGTCAAAACGTCGCTTCAGCTCATTTTGACCTCAGAACGCGGCTACCTCGGACCAGTTTCAAGGCTTTTAATATCATATTCATATTAATTCAGTCAATCATAAAACTTTGTCCTCAGCCCCAATTTCTCAACCGTAATGAGGAGCATATAACAGTCTAAGGTCTTGAAATCCTTTCAATTTTCCTCAAAACACACTTTCTCTTTTTATGACAAAATTATGCGACTTATTGCTGTTAAAATAAACCAGCTCTGTTCATTTCGAGTTCTGCTGCTTCTTGGCAGGGGTTTTAAGCAAGATGGATGCGAAATATACTAAAGGAATTATAACCAAATACGTTCCCGATTTGTACAAAGTCAATAATAAGGGTTGCCTGACTACCATGCTTAATCGCGCGCGCGCGCAAAAAAAAAAATAATAAATTGAATCCGTACTGCTTTTCAAAATATCAGAATGTTGACATTTACCTGTACCCAAACTGCAAGGGTTTTATTTTGGGAATTCGGCAATCAATACCGTGAGGAACAAGGATATATAGGGAAAGATTATACATAAATCAAAACCCCTAAATGTGTAGTGGAGACTAACGGTTTACCCAAGTTTTCATACACACTGAGAAGGCTTAGGAGAAGCACGTCTTCTTGCCTGAATTGAACTGAATATAGAATTTAAGCCAAAGGTCAAGCACTGGTACCTACGAGGTCATTCAGCGCTGAAATGGAAATTGACAGTAAAAGGTTTGAAAGGTGTCTTCTTCCTCCTCTTCTTTTAACGTGCTTGTTTTTCCACTTGTATGGGGTAAGTACGATGCCTTCTTTGAAGGACTCAGATTTGGCTTTGGGGGTAGACTGTAGTCTCGATCGGCTGCCCTGCCTGTCATCGCTTACACCACGGTAGCGTATGTACATGTATTGTACCAGTAACCAGCGCCCTTTCTCCCAGCAGCGAGGAGTCGTTGCGCGGTTTGAGGTCGACAGACGAGACGCGTGAGGTGTCTTATGTTTTTAGATGTTGGAGTGGCTTTGTTTGTGTGTATTAGTCTGTAACACCCACTTGCAACAAGAGGAAAACCTCGCAGTTGCCCTATGAATCAATTACTAGGAGAGTGGAGAGTACGATGGAAGAAGGTGAATATGAAAGGAGCACTTGTTAATGAACCGACCCGTATCCCAAATAATCACAGTACTTCAAGTCCAAAATGCTCCAGCAGAAAATACTAGGTAACTCTCCCAGTACTGAGATTCCCGTTCCCCAGTGGGTAATAATATTCACACACCTCCATTTCACTTAACACAGAGGAGGTGAAAAGGCGTGAAAGTGAATTGTGTCCACTCCATGAAAGTTCTCTTTTGTGTTAACAAGACCCCTCCAATCGCCATTACCATGCCTGAAACCCCCTCCAACCCCTAACCACCCCACTTCACTGGCTCCTAATGGATGTTATGCTGATGGGATGAGATAGAGCTGACGATCGTGTACCACCCTGCGCCCCCGCCTCCCCACACAACTGTACCCAAGCCCTGCTACCCTGGCTGGCTCGGCCCAAATGGCATCGAATAGAGCTCGTCATCAACAAGCACAGAGAGAGAGAGAGAGAGAGAGAGAGAGAGAGAGAGAGAGAGAGAGAGAGAGAGAAATGACTTTTCAACTGACTGGAATAGGGGCAAACCCATCTGCTGTTACTTCACACGACAAACTAAGAGCTCAAATTCTCCTAAACCTCAAGACCCGTAGGTAACACCTACTAACAAACTACACGTCGCTGAGGGCACCTAGCCACCCCGCACAACTCCCCCCCACCCCCAAAAGTCGTTCCCTCCTGGTCCAAATCTTCGTTTGACACCGAATCCGTGGCCCTTCCTTCAATTACCTTCCGTGCATCTGCAGCTCAAGAGGGGAGGCGATGTTTGCTTTTGCGTCTCTCTCGATATTCAAAGGAAAAGGGAGGAGGAAAAAAAAAGGATAGGAAAATAAATTTGAGGACGCTAAGGAAATGGCGATAAAGGAGAGGAAAGGAAGAAAGGTTCAACAAAGGGTATTGGACAAAAAAAAATGAAAAAAGGAGAAAGGGGAGCAGGAAAAAAAGGATAGAAAAATAAATTTGAGGACGCTAAGGAAATGGTGATAAAGGAGAGAAAAGGAGGAAAGGTCCAACAAAGGATAATGGACAACGAAAAATATGAAAAAAAGGAGGAAGAGGAGGAGACAGGGAGGTAGGGTCCATGGCTGAAGGACAATTATTGACCAAGAGAGTAAATTTGAGAAACTGAATAATATTGGGTAAAAGGAATGGAGGATGAAAGAGTGTGTGTGTGTGTGTGTGTGTGTGTGTGTGTGTGTGTGTGTGTGTGTGTGTGTGTGTGTGTGTGTGTGTGGAGGAAAAGGTTAGGAGGGGAAGAGAGGGAGGTAAAAGCGCGCTGCAGAAGGACAATTATTTACCCAAAGAGAAAAGATGAGAAAACGAATATGGACAAAAAGGGAGAGAGGGCGAAAGGGTGCGTATGGGCGTATGTCGGTGGAAGGGGGGGGGTGGGGTTGGGGGGTGGGCGGACAAAATGGGCCCGCTGCCTCAGTCGCAGCAGCAGAGAAAAGGGGTGTGGTAAGAGAGGAAGGACAAACGGCAGAAGCAACAGCAAAAAGGTGTAAAGAAGGAGTAAGAGCGATGACGAAGGAGAGGAAGGAGGAAGAGGAGGAAGAGGAGGAGGAG
Organism: Macrobrachium rosenbergii; assembly: GCF_040412425.1. Taxonomy (NCBI): domain Eukaryota; kingdom Metazoa; phylum Arthropoda; class Malacostraca; order Decapoda; family Palaemonidae; genus Macrobrachium; species Macrobrachium rosenbergii. The sequence continues at coordinate 35,505,472 of NC_089753.1, read as the reverse complement.
GAGGAGGAGGAAGGAGGAAGGAGGAAGGAGGAGGAGGAGGAGGAGGAGGAGGAGGAGGAGGAGGAGGAGGACCCAAAGGAAAGCAACGGAACGAGAGAATTCGGAGGGCGCGGGGAGAAGGATGGGGAAGACCAGAAATAAAAATAAGAGGAAGGCACAGGAGAGAGAGAGAGAGAGAGAGAGAGAGAGAGAGAGAGAGAGAGAGAGAGAGAGAGAGAGAGAGAGAGAGAACGGCTGGAATAGGAAGATGGAGAGGGACGGGGTGGAAAATACGATTATGGCATAGAAGACGAAGGGTTAATGGGGGCTGTAGAGAGAGAGAGAGAGAGAGAGAGAGAGAGAGAGAGAGAGAGAGAGAGAGAGAGAGAGAGAGAGAGAGAGAGGAGAGAGAGCAGCAAGAGAAAGGGTAGGAGTATGGCGTAGGTGGGCTTTGAGAGAGAGAGAGAGAGAGAGAGAGAGAGAGAGAGAGAGAGAGAGAGAGAGGGGGGACGGAGGGGTGGCTAGTAAGGAAGGATCGATGGCAGACTGGTGTGTACGAGTTCGTGCGTACGTCGGTGTCGCTTCGGCCGTCGTCACCAGCTATCCAGTGTATGTTAGCGAGAGTTTGGGGGGGGGGGGCGGCTACTGAGGAAGGGGTGGATGGAGGACTAATAACATGGAGCGGATTACCTCACAATTGACGACGAATCACATGGACGGATTTGCCTCGCAGGTTAATTGGCAATTCATCAGACGACACCGGGGTACCTATAGTACCCAGGGTACTAGCAAGGTTCCCGGTACTGTAGGTTCTTCGAGTCGGAGAGACAGACGACCAACCAAGGATACCTGGCAGGTTACATGACAATTGGCATCGTTGCTCAAGATGTACCAAAGGACGTCTGCTACGGGTTAGGAGAACCCAGCCTTGGATCTCTCACAATGCTCAATTAACAGTGTTCCCACTTTCTACGTTCTTATAATTCTTCCGCCCTGGGTTAAATATATAGGCATCAAATTCTCCCTCCTATCTCTCTCTCTTTCTTAAGACGAACTGGAGAATGAATTTTCAAAATCATACAACAGAAAACTGATTTTTTTTATCTCCCGACATACAATGAGAAATCCGAAATTAGAACTTCTAAAAATATCCGCCATAATAACGGAAGTTTTTATTGTCAGGAGAGCCATAAAGTATTTGCAATATCGATTTCAACATAAATTAACGCCTGCCTAGCCTTGCAAAGGACATGCTAAAGTAGTAGTAGTAGTAGTAGTAGTAGAAGTATCTGGAAAATATTAGTAATAAATACAGCTGAAAATTACTTGAAACTCAGAAAAATATTAGAACCAATGATACTGAAAAGGATTTAAACTAACCGCACATTAGTCTAAGTAATTTAAGGAAAACTTCGACACCATTACACATGTGCCACGCCCCGTTTAACGAGTCTGAATTTACACGTAAAATCTTGAGAGCACCAAGACTTAGAAAGGTATCAAAATCAAGAGCTCTGCCATACTCTTACAGACTTTCGTCTCGCGTGTGAACATTTTACTCTTTACTACTTTGGTAGCAATCACTTACATTTGCTGGGCACTGCCTACTACTTCTGACAGTTAATCTTATTTGCATAAATCTATTTTCTAACAGTCCTACAAGTTTCTCCCAAAGGAAACCCGTGTAATCTTCCGATTCGAGAGAACAAGAGCTGAACAAGAGCTCAAAATCGTTACAGCCGACAGACTTCAGCGATATTCGATACAAGGCCAGGAGGCCCTGTGTCACCTTGAGCTCTTGTTAGTACAAGCAGACGAGAGAGAGAGAGAGAGAGAGAGAGAGAGAGAGAGAGAGAGAGAGAGAGAGAGAGAGAGAGAGAGACTAATACATCTTACGGCGCGTCCACATTACAAGGAAAATGTCTACAACACGTCGCAAACTTATCGCGCACACATCACAAACACGTTATATACAAGTCAACAACTTATCGGTAGTTCTAACTAGAGGTCCAAACGATTAGCCAGCATTTGCCTAAAGCTTGTTCTCCACTATACACCCTACGACCATGTTTTCAACCTGTCTGTGATAAGCAATCTATATGTTACCGACGTGTTGATGACATGTTCTACTGCAGCGTTAGGGCACCATTACCATATGGAAAAATTTTTTTTCTATCCCCCCCCCTGCAAGATATGGAATGGAATGGAATATAGAACTTTGGGCAAAGGTCAAGTGCTGGGACTTGATGAGGCCACTCAGCGCTGAAAGGAAAATTGTGAGCAGAAAGGTTTGACAGGTATAACAGGAGGAAAACCTGGCCTTTGCACTGTGAAACAACTGGTAGACGAGGACGGAAAGTAAGATGGATGAAAGAGAATATGAACGGAGGTACGGTAAAAAGGAAAGAAAGGGGCTGCAGCTAGGGGCCGAAGGGACGGCTGCAAAGAACTTCAGGAGTGCCTAAAGTGCACCGCATGAGGCGCACTGAAGGCACTAAACTCCCTTCGGAGACAGGAAGATATGGATCCAAGTCTTGTAATTCCCTAGACCTCAATTAGACCCTCATTTTTTGTTCCCGGGGAGTCGAGACCACTTACCGCCCACACTCAGACGGCTTCTCAGCAGCCACCTGATCTCTCCTGAAATACCGTCATTATTTTCCCATGTTCATCGTATGTACACAAGCAACTTGCGGTCGGAAACGTCAATAACCAACTGATCTCTCCGGATATACTCGCCTAATTCTCCCATGTTCGTCGGATGTACACAAACTTGCGGTCATATGTTCCATTACCACTCTTACTTAGCTTCGACTTCAAAGGTGTCGAAATGTCAATGGGTAAAGAGAGAGAGAGAGAGAGAGAGAGAGAGAGAGAGAGAGAGAGAGAGAGAGAGAGAGAGAGAGAGAGAGAGAGGAATATAGAATTAAGTAAAAAGGCCAAGCGCTGGGACCTATGCGGTTTGAAAGGTGTAACAGGAGGAAAACTTCGCTGTTGCAAAATGAAGCAATTGTGAGAGGGTGGAGAGTCATATGGAAGAGAATATGAAAGGAGGTACAGTAAAAGGAATGAAAGAGGATGGAGCTAGGGACCGAAGGAACGCTGCAAAGAACCTGCAGTAATGCCTACAGTGCACCACATGCGGCGGTGCACTGATGGCACTATCCCCCCCCCCCACGGAGAGAGAGAGAGAGAGAGAGAGAGAGAGAGAGAGAGAGAGAGAGAGAGAGAGAGAGAGAGAGAGAGAGAGCACTTTAAATACAGGGGAACACGAAATATTTCGAGTTTTCCGACTATTTAAAACTACAAGTCACGGGGGGGGGGGTGGTATGAGAATGGACCACATTAAACCTACAAGTATATATTCAGCAATTCTGACGTTCCACCTTCTTCATGCGTAATGATCTGCAGATCTAATGCGAGTCTGCCAGCTCGCATGTATATAATGCTGCATTTATGCCCCGCGATTTAAAATGGAACTTGGTCGAGGGCGAAGCCGTCAATGATTCACACAGCTGTCCTGGAGAGAATACGAGATAATTGGTTTCAGCTCTCTCTCTCTCTCTCTCTCTCTCTCTCTCTCTCTCTGGCTGCGACTCACTACAGCCTACTGACCACCAGGTAGGAGCTTCTGCATATGACACACAGGGAGTACCAATGGAATAGCTTGGGACGGAAGTTAGGATTATTAGGAATTCAGACAAAAATAGCACCTGGCACGAGAGAGAGAGAGAAACGGAGAATACAATTCAGGTCAAAAGCCAGGCGCTGGGACCTACAAGGTCATTCAGCGTTAGAAATAATGTTTATTCAATCTGTAGCAGAGGGTGGAAAGCAAGATGAAAGAAGAGAATATGAACGGAAGTATAATAAAAAGAACGAAAGGGGTTGCAGCTTGGGGCCGAAGGGACTCCGCAAAGAACCGTATATTTATGACAAAATTTACATGTTAACACTGATTTAACGGAAAACACGATGACCTCAAAAAATGTCTACGAAATCTTCCCGAATCCAATAAGGACGAGAAAAAAAATCAACACAGATTTTCATCTTCGAATATATCTGAGGGAGAAAACTTAATTCTTGACTGGTTTTCAAACTATATAAAGTCATTTCAGTTTCCATGAAATGTGGTCAGAAGCGTATAGAGAGTGAAACGTCGGGAGGAAACAATGTTCTAATTAAAGGACTAGGGCAACCTTAATTACTGACTAAATAAATTACCTTGCAGTTACGAGCAAAGATAATTTTAATGCATTTCCCACACGCTTTTTATGAGTCCAAACACCGTTAAAACCATGTCTTTCCTAATGCTATACTCCACATACAACACAAAGCAAGAAATGCAACTGCTTCAATAAAAAAAAAATGGAGGGGGAAGTGAGAGGAGTTTCGAGTCTAAGATGAGGGGGCGAGGGAGGGAGGGAGGGAGGAAGGGAGGGAACTTCCCTCCTCATAAAACCACCTGTTGATGGGGAAAATAGAGATGCCACACGATGGTGGTGGAGGTGGTGGTGATGATGATGATGATGATGATGATGTAGGCTAGAGGGCGAGGTGACATTATCAGATCGTGGGGCATCGCTGAGAGAGAGAGAGAGAGAGAGAGAGAGAGAGAGAGAGAGAGAGAGAGAGAGAGAGAGAGAGAGAGAGAGAGAGAGCAATAATAAAATTTGATTATTTACTAGTCAAGTCTTTCCTAGAGAGAGAGAGAGAGAGAGAGAGAGAGAGAGAGAGAGAGAGAGAGAGAGAGAGAGAGAGAGAGCAATAATAAAATTTGATTATTTACTAGTCAAGTCTTTCCTAGAGAGAGAGAGAGAGAGAGAGAGAGAGAGAGAGAGAGAGAGAGAGAGAGAGAGAGAGAGAGAGAGAGAGCAATAATAAAATTTGATTATTTACTAGTCAAGTCTTTCCTAGAGAGAGAGAGAGAGAGAGAGAGAGAGAGAGAGAGAGAGAGAGAGAGAGAGAGAGAGAGAGAGAGAGAGGACAATAATAAAATTTGATTATTTATTAGTCAAGAGTCTTCCCTAGAGAGAGAGAGAGAGAGAGAGAGAGAGAGAGAGAGAGAGAGAGAGAGAGAGAGACACTTGCTCTGCCGTGCCTTGCCTTGCCTCGTCGTGGGGAGGCAGGCGAAAACCACAATGGCATCGCGGTGCCAAAGTCTGGGTCACGTCCTTGCTCAAACAATGTACGGGCGCGCGACACCTTCGTCACCTTCGCCTGCGTCGTTTCCCAACTGCAGGCGCCTCCTCCTCCTCCTCCTCCTGGCTGCTGCCCCTGCCTTTTTCTTCTCCGCTCCTCGGGGGAAACATTTCCCGGCAACGGGCAGGGGAAAAGCTGCGAATGACGACGAAAATACCATGCGAGAAATGTTTTCAAAGACAATAATATTGGTCGTCGTCAGAAATGAGGGAAATCTGATTATTAATTTTCGTAAGAGTTGACACATGAGTACCCATATAACAGGTTCCTGTTGTTGCTGTTACTTTACTACTGGTTGTTCTTTCGCATTTTCCAACCAAATTTCCTCAATTTTCTCAGAAGCTCCGAATAATACCAAAATCTCTGAAGCCTGTTTTCTCAGAATGGGGCAAAACAAGGGGCAAAGTTTTGCGATCATCTTGATATGGGTACGTTTAGCAAGTGCCATTTCAAGTTAGTGCAGTCAGTGACGAGATATTCGGTTTAGGATAATGCATACGCTGATTAATAGTTTACGATTCCTCTTCGTTTTACTGTTTTAGTCAGATGGCAGTGATGTTTTGGAATTCGAACATGAAAAAATCTTGCAAACAGGTAACTGACGACACACTCACACTGCGGTGTTGTTATACATCTGCTTGTTGCTGGTCACATCTTCCAGGCCAACTGAGAGATCTAGGAATGCAGTTCATGTAGGAAGAACTTACAAAACCATACGAAAATATTCCACGGTCCCAGCTTTGCTACTGCTTCAGGTTTTGTCGTTCACTTTCTTCCATGCGACAATATGGCCAATTCCTTTGCTATCGTTCTTTTCCAGCTGGTTTCCAGGTCAACGTTTTCCTTTCGCAGATTCTACCGGCGTTTTGTTTTTCTGACTGGTGACCATCTCTTCGTAAAAACTTGAGTCTTCAGCAGAGCTAAGATGCACTGAATATCAGGTAAATGCACGACAACGGAACCCGTCTTGATGAAAGCCATAAAACCTCGGCGCAAGAAAAGAAATAAGAAAAGAAACATGAAAGAAAGGAATAAATAAAAGGTACAAAATGCTGCAGTGAAAACCACTAGATGAAAAAATATGGCAAATGAAGGGGAAAACAAAAATTTCGATCAGAGAAGGCCACTGGCGAAAAATGTCAAAGGCGTAGCTTACAAAACTGAAGGTCGAGTGTCACACGATGGAAAAGGAGAACGGAAAATGGAATAAAATGGAATTAAACTCGGCACAACAAAGGTCGCTACATAAAGAACACAAGGCCATAAAGTGGCCACACTAAATAAAATTCAACTTTGAAAAACCAAAAATCACGGCAAACGGGTAAATTTGCGATGACAGTTGTTTGAAAAGAAAACTTAGAATTAAACTGTAAAATGAATTTCTCAAGGGACAAAGTAACAAGAAAACGACGTAGAACATAAAATTAAAACGCCACCCACAGTGGAATCTTCTCAACGTTCAGCACTTTAAAAATTTTATATCAAATATGCAAAGTAGCTTAAATTCTAAACACTACGCAGTACATATCTCACTGAAAATGTCAAGCATTATAAAAGACTCTTAAGCAACTCAGATCGCCATAAAATACCCTAAACATGCAGTAGCTTCAAATTAGCACAAATGCCTCCCCCCAAAAAATTATAATTTCAAATTTAAATATGAAAAGGCTCTGTTCAAAAGCTGCCAGTTGCAACTCAAGAAAATATGTGAATTTCTGGCGAATGGTTTCGCCCTAGAAGAGTGAGGATTACCTTATCGAGGACCTTCCGTTTGAAAGTCTACACTTGGACCTGGGAATAAAAGCTCATTCCAATGTATGCCTCTCTCTCTCTTTCTCTCTCTAAAATATACTTCAGTGTTGTTCATAACAGTCGACTTACAACTAGTTAAATAATTCAGTGTTTTGGTCCACACTGGAGTTTAAGGAACGTACCCACATCATCTTGCCCTCGTCCGGTTCAGCATTCGAACGCTAGTCGGTCACATGGTGCGTGCTACCACTTTGCCAAGAGACCAGGGGAGAGAGAGAGAGAGAGAGAGAGAGAGAGAGAGAGAGAGAGAGAGAGAGAGAGAGAGAGACTAAAGCTCTGCAAGTACCAAAAGGCATCCCAAGCGAATAAACATTTAAACAAGACCATCAAAAGAGGAAAGTGAAGAAAGCACACGAAGACACATTCTAGAAGCACCGAGGAATCCGGCGAGGCAGCCGCATGTCCGAAATGAACAGCTTCTAAATCAAGGTAAACAGCTAAAGAAAGCTGGGATCAGCCTCTGTAACGGAGTCCTGTCTCGAGCTAATTTGCAGGTGTCTTTGATTTTCCTTTTACACTGGTCTTTTCCTCAACAGATTTGTATTATTTAACCATCAGCGACAATAACACTTAAGTGGCTGTCTTAAAAGGTTCATCCTCTGCAGATCAAGCTTCCACAGAATCGAAAGGTTGAACATAGCAACTAAAATACCCATAATAATGATGGCACGTGACAAATAATATTAGCCCCCCAAAAAGATGAAGTGAACAGCAAAGCTGAATCGCAGAAACACCAAATAAACACACTGGAGGGAGACAAACGGAAACTATGCCATAAAACCAGATAATCTCGTGACTGTCCCGAGCGTATGCCAACAGGCTACAATACAACGGCCGTTAAATCTACCACTGGTGGGGCACACATTCTGGGCATTCTGCAAGCCACTGGGCATTCTGCAAGCCACGGGGCATTACCAGAGCGTGCAGACTATGTTGAAACGGGCACTGAAACGGAGACGAGCGTTGGTGAACAGGAAGGATTAAGATAAGACTTAGTTACTGTCAAGGGAGGCGCGCGGAGAATCTAGTACTGTACTTGTCTTGTACTTGTCTCTACTAAGTGGTTCTCTCTCTCTCTCTCTCTCTGATTCTGCTGTTCAACTTGACCCAGTGGCCCTTACATCGGACGCCTAGCATGATGTCTATGTTCCATCACTTGGTAATGGAAGGGTGTGAGGTCCTGACGTCAGGTTGCAATTCCTCTTTTTAATTAAGGAACTAACCAAGCCCAAGAGCGCTTGCAATCTCAAAGTAATTTGCATGCAGCATCTTTGCACATACCGTTCGGTATTTTTGTAAGCAGTAATGAGCTCGCACGTAAAATGTGTCACAAGTGGTGTATTTTCCTCCAGCACCAAAAAAAAAAAAAAAAAAAAAAACTGGATTCAAATGGTTTTCCCAGCCTTACAAATACATTTTTATTCGGTCTTTGAACCTTTGCACTAAGAACGATACAAAAGGGCCATCTGTATTTCCCAAGTATTTTGGACAGGACCATCCTGTGAAAACCACACACCACGAGATAAGAAAATGTTATTTCCGGTCTTCAGACAAAAGGCTACAGTATAAACCGCAATCGGAATTCTGGTAGTATATAGAACTTTAGAATAAATCGGAAGATCGTCGACCATTTCCATTATCAAGAACGGGGGAACTAGCGGATACCACAACCCTCCACTTTCATAAGAGCCTCATTTCGAATCTTCACTATGAACTGGTACCGCAAGTCCCCAAAGCTACTATAAGGAAAACCCTGGTTTTCTTTGGCCGGAGTTCGAATCTCCGAGCGGCCAATGAAGAATAAGAGGAATTTATTTCTGGTGACAGAAATTCATTTCTCGCTATAATGTGGTTCGAATTCCACAATAAGCTGTAGGTCCCGTTACTAAGTAACCAATTGGTTCTTAGCCACGTAAAATAAGTCTAATCCTTCGGGCCAGCCCTAGGAAAGCTGTTAATCAGCTCAGTGGTCTGGTTAAACTAAGGTATACTTTTTTTTTCTTTGTCATCTTAATATCAACTCGTTGCCAACCTTGCATTTTCCTTCACTGTAGGAAAACGTCGAAGAGGGCCGACGGGTAAATAAGGAAAATACTCCATTTCCTCATGCCAGCAGCCAGTAAACAAAGAGGCGGACTGTCCCGAAGTTTTTTCTGCCTTTCCCCACCCTCCACCCAAACAACCTCTCCCCCCTCCATCCCTCCTTACACCCGATGTATAAATATTATATGTATATATATATATATACATGAAGCTTTGTGCCAAGGCAACTGAAGCGACCAGAAACATCACATGATCGCAAGCATTCCTTTGAAAAGTTAACTGCTGACAACAACAACACCACACTCTGACCTTTAAAGAATAGATAAACACCGCACTATTTATTGTCATCAGAGTAATGATGTAAACATGAAAGTACATACGTGTAAAATACAAAAACACTACTGGTATAATTGATATATATATATATATATATATATATATATATATATATATATATATATATATATATATATATATATATATATATATATACATGTATGTATACAATTTAGAGAGAGTGAGTGCGTGTTTTCCGAGAGCGTATACTGCAGCACTTTCGCCTTGTACTTTGACCCCTCAAAAGATAACCATGCTTATCTTATCTATCCTTCCCTAGAAGTTAACGAGTGCTGAGGGCAATGGTATTAAACCCACTGGCTGGCTACGCATTAACAACTACAAGAGGGCAAAGCAAAAATATAATATATAATTCCTTAAGAAAAATGAATCTTTTAAAACAAAAACAAAAGAATTTTATACTGACGCTCTTGGATTTATACATCTCTTACTCGCACGGGAATGAAAATACAATTGCGAAGCAGATGACGCTACTCAGTAATTGTATTATCATATTGGAATATATTTTGTTCAAGAGAATTATTTCCTGGCAATCCAATTACCGTCTTGTTCGAGACACGGCATGCTAGGAATCTAATATTTCATTTTTTTTTTTTTTTTTTGTAAATGAAAAACGAGGTTTGTTTCCTCTCTCTCTCTCTCTCTCTCTCTCTCTCTCTCTCTCAGGAATATAGAGAAATTACTTTGAATTACTAATCACGAAATAAAACCTGCTGTCTTTTCTACTTTCACGAGAGAGAGAGAGAGAGAGAGAGAGAGAGAGAGAGAGAGAGAGAGAGAGAGAGAGAGAGAGACTTAAAACATGAAATAAAACCCGCTGCCTTTTCTACTTAAATAAGAGAGAGAGAGAGAGAGAGAGAGAGAGAGAGAGAGAGAGAGAGAGAGAGAGAGAGAGAGAGAGACTAATATACAGAAATTACTTTAAATTACTAATCACGAAATAAAACTTGCTTTCCTACTTACACATGAGAGAGAGAGAGAGAGAGAGAGAGAGAGAGAGAGAGAGAGAGAGAGAGAGAGAGAGAGAGACTTAAAACAGTCTCAAAATGCCAGAACAGAACTGCGCGCCCGACCTTTGACTTCTCAAGAGCTCCTCTCCCTGACGACCCCTGACCTCTTCCAGTTATGATCCCAAGACCTTTCGTCCCCAAAATCGATACCTCGAGAGAGGACACATCATTACACCACCATCGCCAACATATCTCTCTCTCTCTCTCTCTCTCTCTCCATCACTATCCTTACTGTCAGATACAGCGTCAGCTTCGTGGGAATGGTTACATTTGCACCACTGCCTGCTCAGTTCTTCAGGCATCTTGTCTCTGGCGATGGGAAACACTGACGGCCATTCATTAACCTTTGTTATTCTCTAAAGGCATTCTGGTCTGAGGAATATTGCTTCCAAAGGTAATGGCCTTTAAAATGATTCTAAATAATAATAATACTAATAATAATAATAATAAAACACCAGCTTATTCTGTATATGTTAACTGGGGCATTGTTATAATGGGCCTCTTGGTTACATGTAATTACCAATTGCGAACATATTGCAACATCTACTTGTGAACATCATGTGACATCCACTTGTGAACATCATCTTAACATCCATTGAACATCATGAACTTGCTGGTCAACCCGTCATCATTCTTTCTTACCAGGCTGTCACCAAAAATCAAATAAAACCTATAATGACAGTCTGCGTCCCTCTACATCAAAGAACCACGAAAAACAGCGATGTACCACTTGCGCTTGTGCACAAATATTGGATTGAATTGAATATAGAATTTAGGCCAAAGGCCAAGAACTGAGACCTATGAGGTCATTCAGCGCTGAAACGGAAACTGACGGTAAAAGGTTTGAAAGGTGTAACAGGAGAAAAACCTCGCAGTTGCACAATGAATCAATTGTTAGGAGAGGGTGGAAAGTAAGATGGAAGAAAGAGAATATGAAAGGAGCTGCAGTAAAAGGAATGAAGGGGGTTGTAGCTAGGGGCCGAAGGCACGCTGCAAAGAACCTTAAGTAATGCCTACAGTGCACCGCATGAGGAGCACTGACGGCACTACCCGTAGGGGGGTGTATAAAAATAGATTATCCTCTTGGATACTAAGGAATTTTGGCTACTTTTGAGACAAAACATTATGCCGATAAAGCATTATTTCTTGGGGCATGGGACACTGACTCGAACTTCAAGCCGAATGCTTCTACATTTAAGATTCTCAGCTGCATTGTGATCCATATACAATTTTTAATAACGATAAGTTTTGAAGATGACGCTGATTTGATTGACCAATTATTAATAACTAACATTTTATTTAGTCATTTGTCTCATTATGGAGTGAAACTGCATCTACAACATAAAAGTAATGATATACAAACAGAAATTTACGAGTAATGATGCATTCACAGCATACAATTATGCAACATACCCCTCTCCAAAAACATCACTGGCACAACACACCACTTCCATCTGACTAAAACAATAACAAGTAAAAAATGCGCAACTTCGGCGCAATGGAGTTTTCTGTACAGCCTCTACGGCGTATAATCAAGGCAACCGAAAACACATCTATATTTCGGTGGTCTCAGTATAATGCTGTATGAGTCGCGGCCCATGAAACTTTAACCACGACCCTGTGGTGGCCTATCAAATATCGTTGCCTGAAGGATTACGGCTAACTTTAACCTTACATAAAATATAAACTACTGAGGTTAGAGGGCTGCAACTACTGAGGTTAGAGGGCTGCAATTTGGTATGTTTGACGATTGGAGGGGGGATGATCAACGTACCAATTTGCAGCCCTCTAGCCTCAGTAATTTTTAAGATCTGAGGGCGGACAGAAAAAGTGCGGACAGAAAAAAGTGCGCACGGACATACAAAGCCGGTAAAACAAAGAAAAATCGTAAACTAATATTAGCATAGGCATTATCCTAAACCTAACATCTCGTCACTGACTGCACTAACTCGAAAAAATGGCAGTTGCGAAACGCCCCTATACCAAAAAGAAAATCACCACACTTCGTCCCTCATTTTTTCCCCATTCTGAGAGAAAAGGCCTCAATGATTTTGATACTGTTCGGAGCTTCTATGTAGCTCATCTTCTGAGGAAACTTGGTTGGAAAATGTGACAACGAAGGTAGCTGAAATTTCGGTATGTTATAGAGCATCAAAAACTGACACACTTTTGCTGGAACAGAAAAGAATATAGAATTTAGGCCACAGGCCAAGCACTGGGACGCATGAAGTCATTCAGCGCTGCAAGGGAAATTGACAGTGGGAAGATTTGAAAGGTGTAACAGGAGGAAAACCCCTCCGCATTTGTACACTGCGCACCAAGGCTATAAAACAAAATACCGCCTGAAGCGAAGAGCATGCAAGAAAGCAAATTTAAAAAAGAAATAAAGACTCTCCTACTCTGCAGGAGCTACGATACTGACGAGAAAACACTAAAAGACAATTATAAAATATAAGAAGCCCCTTATTTTGAAGACGTACAAGGGCCCGCCAGAGAGGGAGTCATCCCTGTGGGGGGGCTGTACATAACACCAAACAAAGTGAGAAAAGTATAAAACAACTGAGTGAGGTGGAAAGTCAGATGTAAGAAAGAGAATATGAACTGAGTTAGAGTAAAAGGAATGAGACGGACTGCAGCTAGGGGCTGAAGGGACGCTGCAGAGACAGTTGAATAATGCCTACAGTGCACCACGATTGGTAAGCTGACGGTACTAACCCCTCGTACGGACTACCTTTGCTGGAAAACTCAAAACTTCAAAAAAATGGGATACGCTAGTTCGTCAAAACAGAGACGAATTATTCTTATGCCTACAGACGGCACCGTTACGAAAACCATTAACCTACAATAACACTAACGTTAATACAGAGCTGACGCTACCACTAATTCCTTTTCTCCCAGGGACACCCCACAAGTCCCAGAAAGCCCTGGCACGGCACGTGGGATTGAGCTCAGGGTCCCAGAAACCACATAACAGCAACACCGGAAGAGGCAGTTGCTCATTGTTACGCAAGGGTGGTCGATATTCCAAGGAGAAAGTCTTCAGAAACAAAATTTTACATTAGACCAAAGATAAATTTAAAAAATAAATAAATATATATATAAATATACAAATATATAAACAAAAGGAAAATGCCACTGAGAGAAAGCGAAACGAAGGAATGGTTTACTTGCTAGGCCTTTCGAAAGGCCTAGCAGTCACACTTATCCTTTGTGGCATTTGCTTTTATTTATATATAATATTCATAATGTTCCATATTTTCGTAAATCAGTTACATATATATATATATATATATATATATATATATATATATATATATATATATATATATAGTGCTGTAACTGATCGTCAATGTTGACGTTACAGAGCCCTAAGGTCCATGTCAGGCAACCTAACCCCCATTTACACCTTACTACCATACTTAGAAGCCACTAAAGGCAAGGTTCTGGCATATGGCCAACTTCAGTAACTTCAGTCTAAAAGAAGAAAATTAAACGAGAGTCAACTTCAGTTCTGATGCAGGATTTGAACTATTGGGTTCTGCGTTGGAAGTAACAGCTTTTTACCGTCACACTGCGGGAGAAATTTTTCAACTTTTGAAGTCAAACAGCCCCTTTATGTGCCTAACATACAAGATGTTTGATATCTACCGAGCTATTGGCGACCTGCCAAAAATTAGGACGCTATCTACCAAACAACCCAAATAAGGCCTATGGCAATTACTTCCTCAAACTATATACAAAATTATTTGATCCCCAGGGGCTAGTACTAAACACGGCGAAACAGTGACTCACCTACAATGATTCGCCGTGTTTAGTACTAGCCCCTGAGGGGTCAAATGTAGAAAATGGATGGTAGATATTATACTATAGTAGCACCAGATGTTTTGCCACAAGTAAATCAAATAGTCAAAACGTTATCGGAAGGTTCACACAACGCCGGCATAGAAGATTATACAGGAGAATACACACAGAGAGAGAGAGAGAGAGAGAGAGAGAGAGAGAGAGAGAGAGAGATTAATCAGGAGTGGATACCGGATGCTACTGATAGCCTATTACTCTAGCCACACTTGAAAATACTGTATGATGTACTTAATCCCACTGTCGAGGCAACCCCCTCTAAACCCCCTAGGACCATTTTCCTCTACTGTATGACCCATAACCTCAGGCGTTGTCGACCAAACGCTTCCTAGATGATAAAAACTACTAGTAGTAGTAGTAGTAGTAGTAGTAGTAGTAGTAGTAGTAGTAGTAGCTGCAGATTTCATCAGATAGGAGACATTAAAAATTACTATAGTATTTACAACAGTAAAATACTTCTGCATCAATAAAAAAAAAAAGTTAAGTATACCTTAGTTTAACCAGACCACTGAGCTGATTAACAGCTCTCCTAGGGCTGGCCCGAAGGATTAGACTTATTTTACGTGACTATGAACCAATTGGTTACCTAGCAACGGGACCTACAGCTTATTGTGGAATCCGAACCACATTATACCGAGAAATGAATTTCTATCACCAGAAATAAATTCCTCTAATTCTTCATTGGCCGGCTGGAGATTCGAACGCGAGACCTGCAGAGTGCTATCCGAGAACGGTACCGACTAGTCCAACGAAGAACTTCTGCATCAATAAATTAAGAAAACACAGAATGGCATAGTGGCAATACTTGTAGTAACAAAAAAATGTCATTAGGAAATTAAATTCCCATACAAGCACAAAAAGTATAACTTAGTTTAACCAGACCACTGAGCTGATTAACAGCTCTCCTAGGGCTGGCCCGAAGGATTAGACTTATTTTACGTGGCTAAATGGTTACCTAGCAACGGGACCTACAGCTTATTGTGGAATCCAACCACAGTATAGCGAAAATGAATTTCTATCACCAGAAATAAATTCTCTGATTCTTCATTGGCCGGCCGAGACTCGAACGCGGGACCTGCAGAGTGCTAGCCGAGAACGGTACCGACTAGTCCAACGAAGAACTTCTGCATCAATAAATTAAGAAAACACAGAATGGCATAGTGGCAATACTTGCAGTAGCAAAAAATGTCATTAGGATATTAAATTCCCATACAAGCACAAAAAGTATACCTAAGTTTAACCAGACCACTGAGCTGATTAACAGCTCTCCTAGGGCTGGCCCGAAGGATTAGACTTATTTTACGTGGCTAAATGGTTACCTAGCAACGGGACCTACAGCTTATTGTGGAATCCGAACAACAGTATAGCGAGAAATGAATTTCTATCACCAGAAATAAATTCCTCTGATTCTTCATTGGCCGGCCGGAGATTCGAACGCGGGACCTGCAGAGTGCTAGCCGAGAACGGTACCGACTAGTCCAACGAAGAACTTCTGCATCAATAAATTAAGAAAACACAGAATGGCATAGTGGCAATACTTGCAGTAGCAAAAAATGTCATTAGGATATTAAATTCCCATACAAGCACAACGGCCTACACAAAAGCACGAATTGCACTGGCATCAAACCCAAAGCACTAGTGTTGATTATCAGACTAGCAGACCCGTCCAGAAGCACTCAGGCGTTACTGTATGTGACTTTATCGCCATTTTCAAGAAACGCTCACCTTTAAGCCTTATGTACTATCGCATAAGATTGCCGTAAACATCGGCGAACTGTCATACACGAGGCTTTGCTATCATAACCGGAAACCGCTGAATGTGTGCTACTTGGAAAACCGTTGTCTCGGATAAGTTTTTGAAATATTGCGTAGACCTGACGCGTGTGGCCCGCTCCACTTATTCAACAACTGAGCTGGCGCTGTATCAACCGACATGTGTTTCTCATTATGCGGACAATTTTCGACCAGTTTCAAAACAATTCTCATTTCCAAAAGTTCTAACTTTAGGAAAGATATCAATTGCACGTGTATACAATTCACATCAGAAAATGTAATGATGCTAATTCTCGCAGAGCATTCAACACTTGTCTCTCGTTATGTTTCCAAACTAAAGTGCACTTTGTTTCTAATCAACCTATTATTTTCTTGAAAAGTCAAGTGACGATGAATTAAAATCAAACTGAATATACGAGTCAAGTTTCATGTTGAAGCATATAGGGCGAAAATTTCCTTACAATACTGCAAAACTTTCCATTGCTATTTTTAGCTTTCTGTAAAACTCGTGTGCCGGCTTTGTCTGTCTACATTTTTCCTGTCCGCTCTCAAATCTTAAAAACTATAGAGGCTAGAGGGCTGCAAATTGCTGTGTTGATCATCCACCCTCCAATCATCAAACATACCAAATTGCAGCCCTCTAGCCTCAGTAGTTTTTATTTGATTTATGGTTACAGTTAGCCAAAATCGTGCTTCTGGCAACAAAACAGCATATGCCAACGCCGGGCCGTGGTTCAAGTTTAATGGGC
The DNA here is from genome assembly GCF_040412425.1 of Macrobrachium rosenbergii. Taxonomy (NCBI): domain Eukaryota; kingdom Metazoa; phylum Arthropoda; class Malacostraca; order Decapoda; family Palaemonidae; genus Macrobrachium; species Macrobrachium rosenbergii. The sequence goes on along the minus strand of NC_089753.1, from coordinate 35,488,689 downwards.
AGCGGCGCATACAGCATTATAGCAGCTGTGCGGAAGACTCGATTGCACCGAAAAAACTTCAGCGCCTTTTTTTTTTCTTTTCTTTACTGCCACCCAACCTCAATGGCTAACCGGCAAAAATATTTGAAACTGGAAAACAACTACTTATGGCTGGTTACCCAAATATTTGAAACTACTATCCAATGGTTATTAAAATATTTAAAAACCACCTTTTCAACTCTTACCCCACTGGTCAAAACCAATGTTAGGGATCGGATGTTGTACTTAATTGGGAATAAATTTTAAAATTAACTACATTTTTAAATATACAATTTTCTATTTCTCTTCTTACCTTCAAGGGCAAAACATTGAAGGAAAATACGAACATCGCCGCTGTGTTGCTCAATATATTTCATGATACAAGCAGCTCTTTCAGCCATTAACGTGAGGCTCCCTTCAAGTTTATTGTTGTTTCACGGTGGAGTTATATTCCAGTATATAGAAGAGTACAGTAAAAAAAATATAAAGATTAAAACTAAAACCTGAAAAATAAAAATCAAGAAATTTTCCCAGATCAGGATGAAGATTCGCAGGCTGGACCCTCTAGCTCCTGAGAAAGTGTCAAAGGTCCGAAATGCTATTTTCTTCTGCTGGAGGGAAGAACAAAGTCTGAAGAAGACTGAACTTTGAGCAGATTGCTGCAGATGACCACTGTTTTACCAACCACAAGCGGCACACAGGTTAAAGTAATTTTGAGGGGCTTCTTTGTTCTGCATATCAACATAACGCTGCTGTTTGGCCCCATTGTTTCTATGGGCTTGAAGTCAGGTCCTTAGGGTAATCATCAAGTGCATAATGTAGCCTTTATTGTGAGGCTTACGCACACCTTTTCTTGATAATTAAATTCATAAACCTCACTGGTCACTGATTCCTTGGATCCCCCAATGAGCAGTGCTGTTCCTCATCAAATTGGCAGCTACAAAGTTGGGCCAGCTTAAGACTTGGCAATACAGTGCTTTCTCAAAAGGCACCTCTGGTGTTACTTCACGGTTGAAGATGACCTGAACTGCATCTGTGTCCTGTCTGTAGGGTGTTTCATAGTTAATTTTGTTGTAAATTATTATTTTTGTTATTTTCTCTGGTGTTCTCTACTTGCGTGTGGAACTCGTACATATTCGACCTCATCACTTCCTCTATCATATCACTAAAGTATTCATTGTTTGTCAACATATGCTTTAATCATTCCAGTTCTGCATGGACAGCTTTCAAAGCACTACAGTGGAGGACAACTCTTCTAATGTAGGTACCAACAGTAGACCTTTGGTGTAACTCTGGCAATTTCCCCTTACATTAAGGTAGCAGCCGAAAGCTTGTGTGTGGACTAACTTGACATACTGAGCTTGTTTAATGCCGCCAAGATGTCAAGAAACAGAGGTCTCTTTGCCGTTCTCAGCTGTGAGGTTGAGGTCCAAATTAGTTTTTAGGGCATCTCCTAGCTGTTCTGCTTCATCTGCTCCTCTGGTGGTGAAGATGTTTACATATCCAGCATAAATTCTTGATTCCTAGTTGCTGCTGAAGGCCCTGTCTTCCTAAGTAACCATGTTAGCAAAGAACTACAAGAGGCAATCCCACTGCTAAGAGAAAGGGACCTTCATTGCGCATGCCATGAGCATCTCCTTGATAGGATAGGGAGAAGGGGGTCTGTCACATCTGTTGATATTATCTAAGATGATGCCCATGGTCTCCCGCACCAGAAAATTGGTAAATAGGCTATGCATCTAGTAGTGATGTCTCCATCAGGTTCAGTGGTTTTCAGGTTGTCAATGATTTAAAAAAAAAAAAAAAGACTTAGGAGAGTAGCCCGTGGAAGTTTGGGAGCTTAAAATTTTCTCTATGACCTAAGCCATCTCATGAGTTGGGATATCATTTGGGGTATTATAAGCTTGAGTGGGTTGCTAGGTTTAAGGGTTTTGATGGCGCCATAATATCCTGAGCAGCAGTCATCAACCACCTTATGAACTGAACTCTGTGCTGAAGGCTGTTTACCTGGAACATCATTTTACTTGCTCTTATCTTCAATGTGTCCAGTGGGGCCCTTGCCTTGTCTTTCGAATTTAGTCATGTGCATAAAGATATACATCTTCATGTATTCAACTCTCCGTGATAACAAACAGCAGATTTATTGCTTTTCCTGAGGACGATGTCCTCTCTCTCCAGTAGTTCCCTGGCAGCTTTATAATTAATCATGAATATAATTAATCATTAATGTAGTAACAAAGGAGAAAAGCCTTTTAAGAATGCATTGCTTAAGTTTTCAGCTGGGCCAATCTGGTAGCTAGCCTTGTGACGAAGCACAGCATGCTAGAAATTTTAGTGAATCCATGAAATCTAAGACCAGCATGATTTACATGGAGACTAAATTGGGCACAAGATGATTATCCTCCTGATCTGACCAAGCCCACAGAAACAATGGGCAAGGGGCATATCCAAGCCATCTCCAACCCTCTTTTATCATTATCTCATTTACAAATGAAACTTCCATATCTTCCCCTGGGGCATAATTTCTCACTATCCTGCATCTCAAGCCTAACATTCTGAGGACTTTATTTTCAAATCTATACAACCTTTTAGTTTCACTGTCATGCCACAATTCATGTCCATATTGGGGTTCAGACTGTAACAGATTTTAATGCATGTATAATCATACCTTCATATGTATATTCAGACTATTTGATTTCCAATTTTTATTCAGCGGGGGCACTGTCGGATGTGCCATTTATTCTCACTAAATTCTGTTATTTCAACCTTTTGTGCATAGTCCATCTTAATCACTTTCGAATTTTTAAAACATTTTGAGTCCTATCTCTCCGGATATACGATGCATTCTATTAAACAAGGTCTGTATATCTTGTGGTACTTTGCCAGTGAAAAAAGCATTACACCTATAGTCTACACATCAACTTTGCATTGTTACTCTAAACCTTCTCTTCCATCCCGACCATTTTTCTTTTTACTATACAATCTTGAAGAGCATTAACAAGAAAGGCGAAATAACATTCCCTTGTAGTACCCCATTATTTACAGCAAACTCATAGGACAAGACCCCATCAACATGACCTTTGTCTCCTCTTTGTTCAAGGATATCTTCAATTAGCTTCACATATTCAACAAGAATGACATAGTGACGAATGCCATTCGATAATACTGGTCTGTGGACTTCGTCAAATGCCTTCATGTAATCAACAAAAGCCCTAGGGCGATTTTGCTAACACACGTATTTGATCTGTGAAAATTCTGCATTTTTAAAATCAACCAGTTTTTCTTCAATTCCTTTTCTTTCTCTAGCCTACTGCGAATAAGCTTCAATTTTCACTAATACTTTGACTACAACCAACATGCTTCTATACAGTAGTTGCCACATTCAGTCAGGGTTGTTTCCTCTCAACCTATTCTGAAAAATAGTCGTAGTCAACGAGGTATCATGTCAGTTTTAAGAGAAAATGATCTCTGCAATGATTTCACAATAACATGGTGTTTTCCTAAATCCCATGTTTAATTACTGATTTAACTTTGAAAGCTGTGAATTAATTTATAAAAACATTCAGGTCTTCTGCTTCTGGCATACCAAATTATGCCCCCTCATTTCCCGTATTCATGAACTCTCAAAATTTTTGTTTCAAAAGCTGTCCTTCTCCTCCTCCTCCTCCTCCTGATGTCATTACTGACTTCTCTGGCCCTTGGACAAGTATTTTCATCTCTTTTCACTCACATATTTTACTATTAATTCTGTGGGTACCCTAACGCCGATGCCACTCCCTGAATAATGACCTTGTCAACATCATCGTCGTTTGCCTGTTCGTCCAAGCACCTCGCTTATATCTTCTTGATCTTCAATTAACGTCAGCACACAGATTTGATTACTCAGTATGTTCTAACTGACACTCTTCACCTTGAAGCCTGTGTACATCTTTGTCTACTGATATAGTCATATTTCAAACAGGTCTGTGAGTTTTAATGAGATGTTTTCTTGCCACTATCACCATTGTTTCCCACTGAATATATCACTGTAATCTGAACCTTCTGATTTACTAACCAACCTTTTGGTACCCGCTGACTGCATACCAACTCCACAAATTATATACCGACCAAACCTAAAACCAATCCAATCTTCAGTTCAAAGTATAACCATAAAGATCTATACAGCCTGTTATACAATTTCCAAAGAAAAGTTCAACATACATACACAAAGGTGTTCCAACGTAGTCCAGCTCTGAGGCCAGAGCCGATTCTCATTTGAGCAGGTTCCACCATCGACTCGTGACGTGCCATTCCCATGTGAGACAGGTCCCAAACCATTGGAGAACCTCCTCACATCCTCCTCAAGAGGTACAAAACTTGCCTTTCTTTCTTGCCAACAGACTTCTGATGGATTCTGCACTACTGAATGATTGGCTCTCTTGTCCAGCTTTCCAAGTACTGCTTCTGACACTGATCTTTCTGGATGTTGTTGTAAGTGTGTTTACATGCAAAGAACCCGTGGTTTGCATTACCATTAACCCGTTAATAAAAACCTGTACAGTAATGAGGGTGATGGAAAGAAGCAGCTGAACAAAGGTTATACCATAATACCACAAGACATTTCTCGTTAATACGGAAACAAAACGTAAGGTTTTCACTCTGGTATGAAAGAAGCTCCCAGCAAGTGCTCAAGCCAAAGATTTATAAGAACGGACCAGGTATTAAGAGGCGATATGTTTAGAACAGGACCTGCTCGATGGAAATAAAAATACGGCTACCCATTCATAGACGTCTATACATGTGCTAACCTCTACACTCATTAGTCTAAACATAGGGAAAACAACAGTATATAAAAACAAACGGATGGAAGGAATTATTCCTGAAGCAAATTCAATTAGCTTTTCCCAGCCAGAAAGAAATTGTAATTACCAGCCAGATGCCAAGACATATAGATCCATAGGATTGTCTGAGAAATTCAGAAAGATGATATGTCGATGAAGCTACTATGAGAATGATCATGGTGGTGTTTTATCAGAGGACTTTCTTTGCTAATATTTATCTATTTATAAACCCGACATCAAAACGAGTCACACTACCCTCTAGGGTAACAATATCAAGCGATGGAACAAATCACAAACGAAATATTGTACAAGTGTCTCTTAGCATGATTACCGTGGAGATGATGGCAATAATGTTAGCCAGACTACCTAATATCAAGAGGTTAATCTATTATCTTAAGTAAAGGGGATGGACGACGGTATAATGACCTAGTGAAGCATATGTGCAAGACAGAAGTGACGGTGGAGAATCGACAGTGTCAAGAGTTAAGCATTTACAACACATCATTTTGGAAGAGGAAAGCAGTTTATATCCGAAGGTGAAAATAAAATCAACAATCGTTACTTCATTTCGTAGGTCAATACTTTTCTTAGGTTTACGGAAGAGCGTGTGTAAGACAGAGGCAGTAGGCATTTTGAACATCACAAGACTGCTACTTACAATAAACCTACGACGATTATTACACTATATATTTATACAGATTCACCCTGAAGTGACCAAAATGTCAAAGGGGGGAAATTACAGACCGATCAAACATTATCACGCGGTGATTAAAATCATGACCACCAATAGAAAAAATGAGGTACAATCATTACACAAGGTCTGTCAAGAAGGTGACGTGTAAAACTAAGAGCTTGCTACTCACACCGAATAAGAACACTAATCAAAGGCGGAGAGAGAGAGACTACGAGAATCTACAGACAAATGAAATCAAGACTTGACCATGGGGGAACATCAAGGGGGAAAACTTCATTGGTCATTCCCCATGTTTATAGAGAACACCACGACGCTTAGTACACAACGAGAACACTTAATCTGAGCAAATCTAAACAGTTAATCTAAACTAACATGGGGGGGGGGTACGTCCGGTCGGGATGTAGGGGGAGGGGTCAGCGGATCTATAAGCATAGACTGGAGGGGGCGTCCTTGAAATAATTAACACCATATGTAAATAAATTTTCATACCTACCTATATTGAGAGAGAGAGAGAGAGAGAGAGAGAGAGAGAGAGAGAGAGAGAGAGAGAGAGAGAGAGAGAGAGAGAGAGAGAGAGAACGTACAATTAAAGCCTCCCAAAAGAGAAAAGTTTGTGTATTAAAAAACTTATACCCAACATAGCACAATAGAGTTATCTTAAGTTGTAAATACAATGCTACTGTACAGAGAGAGAGAGAGAGAGAGAGAGAGAGAGAGAGAGAGAGAGAGAGAGAGAGAGAGAGAATGTGTCCAAAAAATAAAATTAAACCCAGGTTATGACAGACCTCAACCGTATTAGCAGGAAATAAGAGAGGAGGAGGAGAAAGCCAAAGTCACACCACAAAACCTTAAACCAGAAGATAAAAAAATCATTTTTTTTAAAGGAAAGCAACAGCGCAGTTAAGAGTATAAATTTAGCATAAGTAGTAAAAGAACCATGATATATATATATATAAATTTATTCCTCTGAGGAAAGCACACAGAGACATGCAACCGAAATGTAAAATGGAGGTAAAAAAAAAATAAAAAGAAAAATTTAGAAGCGTGTCAACAAAACGCATTACTTGGAAGTCTATGGATTTTTCGTTTTAGTCAACTGTTGGCGTATGAGACAAAACACACACACACACACACAGAGACCTCTCCTCTTCGACATACCTTTGTTTTCCGAGTCACCTGTAGAGAAAATAAAAAAGAAAACCAAAAGTGAGCCCTTTTGCAGTTCTTCATTAAAAAAAAAAATGGGACATCATCCACAATACAGTTGACATACATATATATCATGACTAAAAGCCTAACATCAGCCGTAGATATTGGGCCAAAAAGTGGGTATTGGCCCAAAATCCTACTCTCTGCTGTGGATATTGACTCAAAATTCTAATCAGCTGTGGGTATTGATTCAAAATCCTGCCTCGGCAGTAGATATTGGCTCAAAATCCTGCTACCAGCTGTGAGTATTGATTCAAAATCCTACTAACAGCTGGGGCTACTAGCTAGAAAAAAGAAACTACAATCAGCTGTGGGCATAAATTCAAAATCCTACTACCAGCTTTGTACGTCGAATCAAGTTTTTACTACAAGCTGCGATTACTGATTCAAAATCCTATTATCAGCTGTGGGCATTGACTCAAAAGCTTACCGTCACCTGTGGAAATTGGCTCAAAATTCTACGATCAGCAGTAGACATTGACTACAACAATTCCTACTACCAGGTGTAGAAAGTGACTCAAATTCCTACTATCAGCAGTGGCTACTGGACTCACAAAAATTTATGTGTAGTTTTGGACTATAAAAGTTACTCAGAAATTCACCTGGAAATCTTCACAAAAACTATGAAGTTAATCTGGCTGGAGAATTAAAATCTTATACCATTGTTGAATTCTGTAAATAATAATGGAACAGCTGATGCTAATGTCGGGATTTCTAACAAAACATGAGAGAAGTTCCAGTTTTTGCTGGTTTTCATAAATTTTACAACTTGGAAAATGTGAAGGTCTTTTAAGTGTGACCACTATATAATAATTTTGTAAAACCACAATTCAATCATAACATGAGTTATATAATTTCATAAATCAATATGCATGAGAAAAAAATTGGAAAAAAACATTAATGGTAAATCATCACAATTATGAGGGAAAGGTGCAGAGCTGAAACATTTTGGTTGAAAGTTCTCCTTAACAATTCACAATTAAGAGGGGAAGAATACTTATGGAATCGAAATAATCTAGTTGAAGGGCTTTCAAAGTACTCTACAGTGGGTAACGAGTATTTGATACAGATTTTTGACAGGTAGATTGGTTTTCAACACATATGGAGACAGGGAGCCCACGACAAATTTAAGGCGCTGTTTGAGAAACGAGGCAAAACCGAATATTTTCAATACTGAATAAAATTTTCACAGTAAGGGAAATTGCATATTCCTATCACTGTTCTTAAAAGAATACCTATAAATTTCGTTTTTGTTCACCTTTCCCAACTTTTAAAAACTCCAATATTTTCGACGATGATGATTTGGAAAAATAAAAAAGGATGTACATCTTCAGCCATTTTAAAAGTGGAATTCTTTTACCCGTTTCCTCTTTTACGATTCGAACATACCTTTCCTTTTACCAGCAAGAATTTAGAATTTCTAGTACCGAAAGTCTTTTTAGCCGGCAGGGGATGCATCCATTGCCAAGGGTCGCAAACGAAAGCAACCTAAAGCCAATTTGCAAAACAAGAAAAGCATATAAAACTAACCATTCTCTTGTGCTCAGCAATCTTGGAAAATTCCACCGAAGTCAATCCCGGAACGAAAGGAGATTACCCTCAGAGAAACCCTTCCATCAGTTGTTAATTGATTGATTGACTGAATATAGAATTTAGGCCAAAGTATGAAACACCGGTGTAACAGGAGGAAAACCTCGCCGATGAACTATGAATCAATTGTTAGGAGAGGGTGAAAAGTAAGTTGGAAGGAAGAGAATACGAGAGGAGGTACAGTAAAAGAAACGAAAAGGGTTGCAGCTAAAGGCCGAAGGCACGCTGCATAGAACCTCAAGTAATGCCTACAGTGCACCGCATGAGGTGCACTAACGGCACTACCCCCCTACGGGGCTTCCATCAGATGTGGACAGATTCAAGATCCTACAATCAGCTACTGATACTAAATACATGCAATTATTATCTTCATTGTGCAACATTCCCCAAGGCACTGGTGATCAGGAACTTCTCAGCATCTTACCTAAAAATCTGAATCTTTGTTGTGAAACACTTGCCTTGAAATCCCACTACCAGCCTAAGGATACTGACTCAAAATCCTGCTACCAACTGTGGAGCCTGATTCGAAATCCCACTGTCGGCTGTGGATACTGACTTGAAGTCCTTCTGCCAGCTGTGAATATTGACTCAAAATATAAGTATCAGCTGTTGGGATCCATACAACCATCAACTGCGGATAATGGCTAAATCCTATTATCAGCTGTGGCTACTGACTCAATAAAACAAACCAGTATAATACAAGAAAAAAATATCGCATGTCAGTACCACAGTCTAATTTTCTTGACCATAGCCAATAATATTAACTGTGAGGCAACTACCACAGTAATATCTGAAGCTCCAACGCAGTGCAATTATCAGGAAGTATGTTGAGAGATATCCAGTCACGCAGATTCAGTACAATAACAGCAAGCAGCATCTGTAATCAATAAAATGATACTCAGTCCTTAATACCAGAGAGAGAGAGAGAGAGAGAGAGAGAGAGAGAGAGAGAGAGAGAGAGAGAGAGAGAGAGAGAGAGACAGAGAGAGAGAGAGAGAGAGAGAGAGAGAGAGAGAGAGAGAATTGGGCAACCGTGTAGCAAGGAAAATAGACCACAACAGCTCCCACATGACCGAAGAAAGTCGATCAATGAACGATCTTTTACACAGCGGAATGTAATCAATGAACGAAAATTCCCAACGAGAGAATTCGGTCAATGGGCAAAATGTACAAACAAGATTGCGAGGGTAACGGGCCGGGAAGAGCCGAGTGCCAATTTGTTGAAATTTCACTAAAACGGAGCTCGCTCTCTCTCGCTCTCTCTCTCTCTCAGGTGGGCGAGGGTTATACGGATTTGACTGTGCAGGTGAGAGAACACTGAAAGACAATTGCATAAGAGTCGTGCGGGCAATACAGGAACGCTGCGAACATCATTAATTACATACACACAATTCTCAAGAGTACTTTCTATCCCACTATGCGTTCTCTCTCTATATATACTTGCGCTGAGACAGTCTCCGATCCCATGTATTCATTAAAACTCAAGATAAATCGTTGGAAAGGCGGCCACCACAGAAGCACCAGGCAGCTTATCGCCTGAAGTCTACGAAAGGCCAGTCGGATGGCACTTGCCCTGGTGCGTGCACGCGCCGAATGAAATGTCATTCCCCTCCTAGCAACATCGTTGGTTAGCTGAATTTTTTTTACCTACGGTTTATTTTGTTTTTCCACTAATACATTAGAACTACCCTTAACTACAATAGCGCCACCATTGATGGGCGTTTTCCATTAGACACACACCGGCAGTTTAAGATTCCTTCTCTGGAAAAAATGCAGTTACAACGTTCAGGGAAAAGTGTAACTTTGAACCTAATATGATAATAGATAAAAACGTAATATATATTACTGTGGAGAAGCTTGTCTGTCAATACGGAGAAAGTTGTAGACATTCAGGAATATGCCATTCAATTGCGAAGACATTACAGTCTGAGACAACAAAGTACAAAGTTTACAGTCTGGGATGACAAAGTTTATGGAGAAAGTAAAACATCGAGTGCGATTACTTTTGTACACGAAGCAATAATCGCATGGATTTTGTTCTTTCTAGAGATTACCGTGAATAACCTGGTTTCTTGACGTCATGTTGACAGGATTAAATAGGCTGTGGTGAAGCCCAAGACGAAATGATCCGGTACCAAAGGCCGATATTGCCCCGACGGGAAATTTTCCCAAGCTTTTTAATATAATCCTGGATACTGTCAATTTTTGCACTGAAAATATGACGCCACCTAGAAGAGAGAGGTGAGGGTTTGTAAATCCCGTAGTAAATGGTACACTTGAGGGTCCGAGTTTGACTTAATCCAGACCAGTATCAAATTGGCCCATTTGATTTACAGCGATTGAGAGTATCAAATTGACCCATTTGATTTACAGCGATTGAGAGTATGACTTAAGATCAGTTAACGCAGCATCCGAATACGACAGTTTTTACGGGACGAACAGTCTGCGTGCAGGCAGCGTTACCCGACTGATAATGACTTGGTTCAGTTAATGGGTGAAGTGTGGTACACTTATTTTTCTTGACCTTAGTGCAATTTTCCACACTGTAGTGCATTTGTTCCTTGACGATCTGGAAGCTATTGGCAGAGAAAGGAATGCACTGGCATAGCTGAAAACTATCGTGAAGACAGAACGCATTGCGTACAATAAGGTAAAGCTTTCCCGTAGATAGCCCATTCAACTGGCCTTCCACAAGGATCTGTGCTGGGACCAGTCCTGTTTCGTACTGACAACTCTAACTGGCGCACCTACTTAAGAAACATGGAGCAGACTTCAAACTTTTCGTCAACAACACACAGAAGTCTGCAGAACCACTTCAGGACACCTTGTGTAAGGAGCCAACAAGCATCGTCCAAAAATCTTCGAACCACATCACAATAAATCATCAGATTCTGGCTTATGTCAGCAATTGCGATGCGGAGTTTGAGCAGGCTAGAATCGAGCCAAGGTCCGGCTGAGCGACGGAGTGCAGTGACTAGGTAGCGCTTCTCAACAGGTATTGGAGCGAAAATAAAACGCTGTACAGTAATAGTTACTATCACTGATGAGCAAAGTAGTCATACCTTAATTCCCTAAAAATGGAGAGAGAGAGAGAGAGAGAGAGAGAGAGAGAGAGAGAGAGAGAGAGAGAGAGAGAGAGAGAGAGATGCCCTCGACCAAAATTTGCCGATGCTGCAAACTTCAACTCCAAAATGAACAGAGGACGCGTGAAAGACACTCAGACCTGTTTTGAGTCTTGGCCTCACAACCTTGCTATGTACAAAGATCATACTCACGTGATATCCCCCTCTCTCTCTCTCTCTCTCTCTCTCTCTCTCTCTCTCTCTCTCTCTCTCTCTCTCTCTCTCTCTCTCTGATCCCTGTTTAGGCAATAAACATGAAACTAACTCCCTCCCTCACACACACAAACATACTATCTATCTATCTCTCTCTCTCTCTCTCTCTCTCTCTTCTAGCAGCAGCAGCAGGTAGTGCTGCCACCTGTAGAGGGGGGAGGGGGGGAGGGGCGCAAGTTTAGGGCCAGTGTGCCAGCCGTGAGTGGAGTTGGGCTGTTTTTGGCACCACCTTCTCACACAGACTCTATGGACTTGAGAATGTGACAATGACAACACTTCTAGAAACATTCAAGCATAGAGAGAGAGAGAGATCACTGGTATAGTGCAAGTATTCTACAGTATATCAATTCTCTGTTAATATCAAGTACATATGTTTCTATATACAGTATATATATATATATATATATATATATATATATATATATATATATATATATATATATATATATAGATAGATAGATAGATAGATAGATAGATAGTTAGATACGCAGATAGACAAACAGACATACAGATAGATAAACATAGATGGATAGATATATACAGTAGATGTATATACATTATATATACATATAAAACTTTTCCTAAATTGAGTGGCTCATAAAAAATAAAAGTCTGCCATCCCTGCTTTAATAGCTGAGCACACACACACACACACACACATACATACACACACGTGTGTATGTATAAACGAAAAGGAATAAACAAAGCTAAGCATCTATTCATCAAATGAATGGTATGCTAGCATAATACCCGCGCTTCGATCAGGCCACTCGTTCAACATACCAAACAAGAGTAGTAACGGCGAGACTGATCCCCCATCACAACCCCACGAAACAATTTCACGCGTAAAAATTCCCGAATAAGAACATTAGAAAAACCTGGAGCCACCGTACAGCCACACGATGGCACAGTGCCAGGTGTGAACTTACACGCCCATCACCCACCTCACACCCATCCCATCCACTTCAAGCCCTGTCGACTCCCGCCCGGGACACCTTGCGCCGTGGTCACGCCACCTCCCACCAACCCCAACCCCCCCCCCTTCACTACCCCACTCTCTCCCTACCCCCTCCCGGGTCCCGTCCAAGAGCAATAATGATTCAACCTACGATGCTCGACTTTATGACGGGCGATAATGCATACATCAAAATATTCTCTCTCTCTCTCTCTCTCTCTCTCTCTCTCTCTCTCTCTCTCTCTCTCTCTCTCTCTCTCTCTATACTATATATAACTATATATATATAAATATAAATATATAGATTGATAGATAGATTGATAGACAGACATAGATTGATAGATAGATAGACAGACAGATTGATAGATAGATTGATAGATAGATAGACAGACATATATTGATTGATAGATAGATAGATAGATAGCTATATATATATAATATATATATATATATATATATATATATATATATATATATATATATATATATAGAGAGAGAGAGAGAGAGAGAGAGAGAGAGAGAGAGAGAGAGAGAGAGAGAGAGAGAGATATGAGGAACTTTCAGAATGACAATAATAGGATAAATATAGAAGTGCATCACAAACACACAAAACAAAACAACGCCGGAATTTACATCGTGTCTCCTGGGTCATAAATATTCGATTAGGGCCAATGTTAACTATACAAAAACAAATCATTATTACGTGCGTCACGGCAAGTAGCCGATCGGAGCAAAAGCAGACGTCAAAACACGCAGCCAGTACATATGCACCAAACAAGAGCACATACATATGCCCAAGAGTATGATATAACAGTGCCTGCACGGTACCGCAGTGCTCTGTGCTTAAAAAGCGGTCAGTGCAATTTTTCTACAACGTGCTCGAAACAGCTGATCAGGTTTTATAAGCTATTATTATTATTATTATTATTATTATTATTATTCAAAAGACGAATCCTATTCACATGGAACAAGCCCACACGGGTCACTAACATGAAATTCAAGCTTCCAAAGAATATGGTGCTAATTAGGCAGTAAATTTCCTTGCATGCCCAATGGTCCACAGACACTTATTTCTCGAAAGGACCTCGTCCTACACGAAGGAGAAATGAAGATATCATTTGGTAACAAAGGCGTCCCTGTTAAGTCTATTGTAATTCTGCTGACCTAAATGGTAAACTGGTGCCTGGTAATAAGTCGCTATTCCTTACGTAGTGTATAGCTGAAATTTTATGAATGTGTATATATGTAATTATATATATATATATATATATATATATATATATATATATATATATATATATATATATATATATATATAAAACATTAAATTATGAGTCAAAACCATAACATCGACTTGGCCTTTTATCCGCTGCCGCTAACCATCAGAAATTACTTTCGTTTCACTAAATATTCCTGGAGAGAGAGAGAGAGAGAGAGAGAGAGAGAGAGAGAGAGAGAGAGAGAGAGAGAGAGAGAGGTTAGGATTAGGGGGAGTGAGTGTGTCAAGTGTGCTGTCATTGGCTACAAAACACCAGCAATGCAGGAAAACTCTTCCCATGTTCTTGTAACCACAAGAGTCGTCAGGGCTGCAGCACCAAGTCCCAAGACCCATCTTAGGTCAAATCGAATTAGCCTCATCTACTTGCTTCTCTCGTTCTAAAAATACTTGTACACGCGGGAGGGTCGGGGGTGGCGGTGGGTTAGGCTTAGGTCGTCGTTCAACCTGTTTGAGCTCCGCCGGAATAAGTCACGGTGTGAGATTCACTTTCGGTTTTCAACCAACAAAAGTATTTTATTAAACAAATTTAATAGGCAACTATTCCATTTAACTAATCAAAATGTCACCAACCAATAATAACCTCCATAAAAACATTCCAAATACCAGAAGTTTCAACCAACTAAACTATTTTATCAAACAAATTTAACAGGCAAATAACCAAATTTTTAAACAAACACTTCCAATTAAACTTATCAAATTGTCAACCAACCCATAAACGTTCTAACCTCCATAAAAATAGTAAAACATTCCAAATACCAGAAGTTTCAACCAACCAAACTATTTTATCAAATGAATTTAATACGCAACTAACCAACCAAATATTTAAACAACCAATTCCAATGAGCTAATCAAAATGTCAACCAACCAATAAACGTTCCAACCTATATAAAAATAGTAAAGCTCTTAATACAATCAAATAAAATGACAAAGAACCTATAAAAATGCATATCGCAAACGAGTGAGATATCGCCTCCAATCTGCCTCAAAAATAAAAAATCGCCTCCAATCTCTAATCTCAAAAAAAAAACACAATCTCTATCTCAAAAGTAAGAGTGGGGGGGGAGTTAGTCCTGAATGAAGCAATAAAAACCTCCTCTTAAAACATTCGAGTTTGTGAGTCAAGAGCAAAGCACCGGCGCCTGGAGTTACAGTGTAGAACGAAATGGCTGGCTATAGTAAAAACTTGCTTTCAGCTGTCAACGGCCTGGGTGAATAGTAACTGCTTATAGTGGTAATTATAACCTATTCAAGCTAACTGCACACGGCGATATTTTGTCTCGAGCTTTCACTCGCTCAAAGGAGAACAAAGCTGAATCATACTCCGAAGAGTTAAAAAAAATTTTTTTCAAAAAGACAAATGTCGATTAAAAACCAGTATAAAATGCGCCGAAGTTTCTTCGACGCAATCGAGTTTTCTGTTCATCGCATAATCAAGGCCACCGAAAATAGATCTCTCTTTCGGTGGTCTCGGTATAATGCTATATGAGTCGCAGCCCATGAAACGTGAACCATGGCCCGGTGGTGGCATATCCTATATCGTTGCCAGAAGCACGAGTATAACTAAATTTAACCTTAAATAAAATAAAAAGTACTGAGGCTAGAGGGCTGCAATTTGGTATGTTTAATGGTTGGAGGGTGGATGATCGCAATACAAATTTGCAGCCCTCTAACCTCAGTGGTTTTTAAGGTCTGAGGGCGGACAGAAAAAAGTGCGGACAGTAAATGTACGGACGGACAGACAAAGCCGGCACAATAGTTTTCTTCTACAGAAAACTAAAAACCTAATGTATACTCAAATGGACCTATCCTCCAGTTTCAACAGCCCAACGCGAAGATGACCATAGCTGACACTAGACTTGAGGCGACGCCTATGATTCTGTTCGACTTTTAAACAATGTTTGGTCAGGCCAGCTCAAAAATTACCTTCGATCAAACCACTGTGCCCAAAACAAGTCCTACAGTTACGCTTCAAGGGGACTTCAAACAAAGTTTGGTCAGGCCAGCTTAAAAAATTTCCTTCGATCAAACCACCGCAATGCTACTGTGCCCAAAAAAGTTCTAAAATTACGCTTGAAGAGTAAAACTATGTTCAACACGGTCAATCATCGGTTACAAACCTAGGTTAGAGACTGCTCTTGTAAGCAAAGCCAAGTTGTGTGACAGCAGCCGAAACCACAACTAGGTTAGAAACGGCTAGTTATGGAGGCGCCCCCCCAAAAAAGCACTAAAATCTTACCAAGAAAACGCAAGGTTTCTTTGACAAAAATATTCCGAAAAAAAATCAGATACATATTTGGATGAAGAGGAGGAAGTAGCGACGACAGATACTGAGGGCGAGAAAGAAGAGAGACGAGAGGGAAGGCAAGGGGAGGGAGGATGATGATAAACCGCGGTAGAAGATGAGGGAAGAGGAGAAAAGGGCGTGGGAAGAGACGTGATAAGAGGAGACGGGTAGGGGGGAGTGAGCAGGGATGGGGGACGGAGGAACAATGTCAACAGCAGAATACGTCAATATCCCGATTCTCTTTTCCTTTCTGACATGACAATAGAGCCAAAATTTCAATAACAAAAAAATTCTAAATAAAATCTTGGACCATGGAGCTCCACCCCCAAGAGAGAGAGAGAGAGAGAGAGAGAGAGAGAGAGAGAGAGAGAGAGAGAGAGAGAGAGAGAGAGAGAGAGAGAGAATCTTAATCTTTTTACACGAGATGCGATCAATAGACTGTGTCCTCAACCTAACCGGGTAATTTTATTCATTTTACCACGCCGAGGTGGAGATGTGTCAAGAACTTTATTTGACAGCTTACTTTAAATGCCTCGTTAAATTAAGTGTAAATTAGGAACAGACTTGAAATAACTTTGTTAAAAAGGTGATTTATTCATCAGCTTAGCCGACATGACACGGGATATACGGGTGAGCTGCCAAACTAAGCATTGATCAAATTCCATAATCTGGCGTCACAACAGATATCTATTGATAGCGGAATGAGTATCAATCACTACAGCAAATTTATGAGCTTGGGAATCAGGAACACTTCTTTAATAAACTTCCCTTTAAACTCCACTTTACTCAGTTACAAAAACTGTCAATAATCAATAAATTTAATAAGTTAACGCTGCAATATATTGAATTCTTAAGCCAAAAATCAACACCGACAAAACGTTGAATACTAAAAACAAAGGGAATCATTTTCTCTAGTAAAATTTCAGGTTGTCATCTTCGGTACGGTACACAAACAAAATACTCAAAACCAATCGATAAACATGAAAGCGAAAAGTGTTAAGATACCATTCAACTTTGTAGGTTGTACCATTTTACTTACTGTGAGAGAATAAAGCAATGAAATAAATAATACATAATATTCTCTCATTATTTCTTCGGCGCAATCGAGTTTTCTGTACAGCACATAATCAAGGCCATTGAAAATAGATCTAACTTTAGGTGGTCTCGGTATAATGCTGTATGAATCGCGGCCCAAGAAACCACGCCACGGTGGTGGCCTATTCCATATCGTTGCCAGAAGCACGATTATGGCTAACTTTAACCTTAAATAAAATAACTACTGAGACTAGAGGGCTGCAATTTGGTATGTTCATGATTCGAAGGTGGATGATCAACATGCCAATTTGCAGCCTTCGAGCCTCAGTAGTTTTTAGGATCTGAGGGCGGACAGAAAAAGTGCGGACGGACAGACAAAGACGGCACATTAGTTTTCTTGTACAGAAAGCTAAAATTGGGGAATATGTATCACTCAAATGGCAAAGGGGGAAAATAGTACATTTAAAGGAAAACACCATCCCAACTGAAGTGGAAATAACCCCTTCAAGCCAACAGCAAGTCCGGATGATGAAGGACTAATGAGTATTCAAATAACTTTCTTGCCTTACGTGGAAACTGCAGAAACGTGCACAGACGTGAAAAGTCTTTCGAAAGAGGCAATAATTCATAAATGGGGTCTGGGAGTCATCGAGTACAGTCGACTAACAGTTTTAATAAATAATGGCCTCCGTTCGACATACGGTACTTTGAAATTCACCCGCTCAATACATATGATATCGCATAAACTAAATAAGCTGAAAGGCAGCAATTTAAGATAGCCGCTTACAACACTACAACCTCTATTAACAACCTCAGTCGTTACGACACACAATCGCAAAGCAAGGGCCTATAAACTGGAAAATATGCAGCTCAAAATGTCAAGAATGCATCAATTGGTTTGAGTGCTCACGGCTTTACTATTCAAACGTGAAGAAGCTCTATCAGATAGATATATCCAAATATGTACAAGAGACAAAAACAACAGCAGAGGAAACAACAGCAGCAGCAACAGCAGTAGACAGAGAAGGTCAACTGCAAGAGAACTCCGCAAGAAGCCAGATTGGTGCCTTACCAGCTTACGAGAGAGAGAGGTCACCGTCGACCCTGAAGAGGGCTCTCCTCACTTAGCCATTATACCCCCTCCCCTCGGATCCAACCTCCCCCCCCCCGCCTCTCCTCCCCTTCCCCGGCGCCGCTTCGAGGCCTCGATAGCGAGGTAGAAAGCCCTTGCTATAACCTATACCGCGCGCCCAGCCACAGGCGTGCGTGGGCGGGCGGCACTTGAGGGCTTTCCTTCTCCTTGCTCTGACCGACCCAAAAATGACACCTAATGTGTTTCTTCACTCCTCCTCTCTTCTCCTCTCCCCTCCCCTCCCTTCCCCACCCCTATCATGTCCCATTTCCAGCAACAACCCTCTTTGCACCCTCCCCCTTATAATGTTAAATAGCCCAATAGAAATATCTTCCTCCACAATCACATCACCCCTGACTACAAAAACCCCCCTACACACAACATCTCGTTGTAACATCGATCCACACCTCACTACAAAGATAAAAACAAGAGACTTAAAGAGGGTAGAGACGGCAAGTCACCCACCCAAGGAACTTAACGTATATACCGGTCCGAAAGTCGGACCTTCATCCTGCATACTTATATAGGGATCAGTAGTTAGAAAGTCTGGCCCAAGGCTGGGCGACGGAAAGTCTGAACGTGGAGTTAATTAACCGTGGTACCGTCCTTATACATCTAAAACACATATAGGGACGACGGTCAGTCTGAACGTGGAGTTTATTTGCCGTACTACCGTTCTTATACATCCAAAAGAAATTAACCGCCACCCACCCACACACACACACACAAACACACACAGACATAAGGATACACACACTGATATACAGGCATACACAAAGTGATGGTTGTATGCACATTAAAACTGCTTGAAACTAAACTACTACACATATATTTCTTGTAGCTTGTGTTTTTCTGTTACTAGCACGCTGTTGGCCCCGCGTTCGACTCTCCGACCGGCCAATGAAGTTAGAGAAATTTATTTCTGGCGATAGAAATTCATTTCTCGCCATAATGTGGTTCGGATTCCACAATAAGGTGTAGGTCTCGTTGCTAGGTAACCAGTTGGTTCTAAGCCACGTAAAATAAATCTACCCCTTCGGGCCAGTCCTCGAGAGCTGTTAATCAGTTCAGTGGTCTGGTTAAACTACGGTATACTTAACTTGTACTGTGGTTTTCTTTTAAGCAAAATGTTACCGTAACTCTTGCATTTTCACTTATTTGAGCCTTTTAAGTAAAGAGTATATAATAATTATAATATATATATATATATATATATATATATATATATATATATATATATATATATATATATATATATATATATATATATAATATAATAAAACACGCACATACATATAGGCTATGTGCATGTGTATATATTATATATGTATGTGAGTGTGTGTGTGTGTGTTTGGGCGCACGCGCGCTTACAGAAACTTCGAGCTAAAATTTTGAAAAAAAAAAAAAAAAAAAAAAAAAAAAAAAAAAAAAAAAAAAAAAAAAAAAAAGATTCTATGCTGTGGCTTTTAAAATGCCCAAATTTGTACCATCTCTAAACTCGTTGCGTACTAACGCCCACATCAGCAAGGAAAAAAAAAGATTAAACAAACATCTTAAAATAGGAAGTGTGTGACTGGCCCTGGCCGCCAAGATAAACACAAAACACCCGAAGGGGCCCAGTGCCGAAAATACTTCTACGCCCGACCTAATAACCGTCCAGAAATAACCGTGACAATCTCGAATAACAACCGCAAAGCATAATGGTTGTCAGGACTTAAGCAACAACGTCGTCGACGTTTCTCCAACAACAACAAAATAACAACTACTACTACTATATCGTCGACGTTTCTCCAACAACAAAACAACAACAACAACTACTACTAATTATTATTATTATTAATTATTATATTAATTATTATTATTATTATTATACAACCAGCAATAACACCACCATCATAACCATTTAAAAAAAAATACTTATAGTAGCACGAGACTTAAGATGGAGAAACAAATTCAGAGTTATGTAAGTGTACAAATATATTTAAAAATGAAGCTACTAAACAGAGAACTTTCGAAAACCTGTACGATTCTCGACAGCTCTCTGTTTAGCTTTAATTTTTTTTTTTAAATATATCTGTACACGTACATAACTGTGGATTTGTTTCTCCAATCTTCATCATCTCAGAACAAAGAAAAGTAGAGTGAAATTCACAACTCGCATAAGATTTACAAGGATTTTTCAAAGACCCTTCGGCGCATTTCAATATCCACCTAACTCGCGAGAGCCAAGCATTGTAAATATTTGAGATTATCGGGGCACAAAAACAACTGCATATTAAACTCAGGCTGTAATCAAATCCTGAACGATGAAAACACCATTCTCAGAACTGGTTTCGTATAAGTTGCCTATTTTTAAAACACGCCTAAACTGTCTTTAAATTATCCACTTTTTTTCCTAATATTTAATGGCTATGTAAAGTTTTGAGAAACTCCTTCCCTTTATTACCATGGAACACACTCTCTGCTTGTGTCAAATAACCCTCAATCTTATTACCATGACACACCTTTGTCATCTTAAACTCAATCATATTATAGCAAAATATATCAACAAAAAAGAGACTTAGGTAATGACCAATGTCATGACAGATAAAGGTAAGAGCATTCCAGTAAGTTATCGGCTTTATCGCGGTTTATCATCTTTATCAACCAGATATTGAATTCTAGATTAATGCTAAGGTTGCTGAATACCAGTTTACAAGTTGTGTTTCATGAAGTACATACATTATGTCTTTCCTTGTCAGTAGAGGATAAGGAGAAACTTTACCACCAAAATATAAACGATAAAGAGAGAGAGAGAGAGAGAGAGAGAGAGAGAGAGAGAGAGAGAGAGAGAGAGAGAGAGAGAAACACGTCTTGTTTTTCTCTCACTGTTTCTAATGACGACCCACAGAAGTCGACCAATAACTATGTACCCGTCTCGCTGCTTTGGAACGCATTGGATTTTCCGGAGCGCATCCATCCGTCCCTCCTATCCTGTTCGACAAAGATCACAGGTCCCTAAGTTTGAGACCCCGTAGGGGTGAAGTACCGTCAGTGCACCTAATGCGGTGGACTGTAGGCATTGCTTAAGGTTCTTTGCAGCGTGCTTTCGGCCCCTAGCTACAACGCTTCTTTTTTCCATCTCACTTCCCACCCTCTCCTAACAACCGATTCATAGTGCAACTGCGAGGTTTCCTCCTGTTACACCTTTCAAATATTTTACTGTCAATTCCGTTTCAGCGCTAAATGACCCCATAGGTCCCAGTGCTTGGCCTTTGGGCTAAATTCTATATTCAGTCCCAAGTTTGAGAGCTGAGCGTTCACTAGTGCGCCATGAATCTTGAAACACAAAACGCAAAACAAGCCCACCACCATCTCGCTTGTACCAACTTCATTCTGTGACTGATAGGAACTTGAATGTGTATCATGTACCATTTTATCGATGAATTTCAACAACGCGACATTGATGTTCAGACTCGAGACCCCTCTTCGATGTTGTTATATTAGAGGCATTCGTTTATATTTACATTCTAAGTGTGGCTTTGTGTTATTTAGTTTACTCTCGCTGTCTGTCTGTCTACCATGCTATTTACACCACCCACGCGTGTACCGTGATACACAACCAGCACTTTTTGCGTCTGTGCACCATGACATACTACCTTCACTTCCTGTGTGCACCATAATATCTACGCTTCATGGGTCGACCGTATATACATTTTGTGAGTGTGAGAGTGCGAGTGTCTTTTGTGTTTCGTCAATCATTCTACAGATCCCTAATTGCTATTCATGACATAGCATGGCAGCCTTCTTCAACACCCCCTCATCCCATCCCTTACCCTCAAACCGCCCTTGATTGTGTATTCACATCAAAATAAGGAACCCCCCCCTCTCATTCACTTTCACATTCAGAATCATCAGTTACCAGTGATAATACAAAAAACAAAAGCATTAACCACAGAAGAGTAAGTCATACTAAGTTCAAATCTACACCAAATGGTTTAATGAAACCAATCCTCTTTAATCAGATCTTATCATCAGATCCTATGCAAACTGCTCATGGTATATTATGGAGGCAAAAATATAAGATAAGAGAATGTTCACTAAAGAGCAACAAAAACAGTTGTGAAAAAGTACCGGTTTTACTGAACTGAATGAACTGAACAGAGAATTTAGGCCAAATGCCAAGCACTGGGACCTATGAGATCACTCAGCGCTGAAACGGAAACTGACAGAAAAAGGTTTGAAAGGTGTAACTGGAGGAAAACCTCGCAGTTGCACTATGAATCAACTGTTAGGAGAGGGTGGAAAGTAAGATGGAAGAGAATATAAAAGGAGGTACAGTAAAAGGAACGAAAAGGGTTGCAGCTAGGGGCCCAAGTAATGCCGACAGTCCACCGCATGAGGTGCACTGACACCACTACCCTTCTACGTGGAGTACCCGTTTTACACTTTCGAAAGCATGTGACACGATAAGTCCTTCGGCAAAGCTTAACAGTGACTGACTCTGATGAGGTAATCTGGCTTCCAAAGACACAAAACGACCTTCTCGCCACAAAAATGACCATTCAAACATGTTCCGCAACTTCATTAATTCTCTCCTCTGAAACTTCCATTCCCTTAATTCTCTTCTTTTACGAAAATTTCAATTCCTTACTAGGTGCTTTCACAACCGCAAATCACGCACTGAACCACCAACTGGCCTCAAATACAGAAAGATCAGGCCATCATCCGTGAAATGTGCATTCTTCGTGCCTGTCAATATTTGATACCGAGCAACAAGTGTGTTCCTGCAATCGCCATATAATGCGTATTACATCCATGTCCTCTTGCGACATGGAAAAGCAATTCAAGATTTCTTTGTTGAGAGAGAGAGAGAGAGAGAGAGAGAGAGAGAGAGAGAGAGAGAGAGAGAGAGAGAGAGAGAGAGAGAGAGAGAGGTCCTCCTCTCGCTTCTCGTGCATGCATATTGCATGCAAGACCATGCATTATGTCTCTTGATCCTCCCTCACATTACAGCGACATGAATCGAGAGGGGTGAACGTTCTGTGACCCAAGATCCACAGTATAATTTTCAGCAATCGAGATAAAGCAGTTCCTGTAAATAATACCCGAACAGACGGGTGGAGCAGCCAGGCAGAGTACGCGGGTACTAAAAGTGCAGGTGTATTCCGCAGATGGGTATCGACCTCTACTTGTAAAGACGGTATGCGTAAGTGCCCACGGGGTAAGGTGGCGACGTACCACCGCTCAAGAATGGGTCTTGGGTATTAAGAGACAGGGATACTCTGTGGAAGGGTAGGAACCCGTTGTCAAACATGGCATGCATGCTCAGCTATCCCCGAGTTACGTGGGGGCTAGGTACCGAATCCCGGCATGGGCAGGAAGTGGGTCACACTCCGGCCGATGTAATGACGGCTTAAACTGTACCAGGCCACAAAATCGCTTACCTTGCATCACGCATCACTGCCTCCTCTCGCCAAATCAAGACCCAAATTAGGTTCAACGCCGAGATGGTTCCTGGCTGATGGTCAACTTGCCTGTACAGGTTCCACGGCGTTCGATAATAGTGTCATCATTCTGTTCCTCACGACAATACCACATGCCTCAGTCATGTTTGTTTCCGGATCGCACTACGAATCGACAAATTTTCAAGAAGTTTTGCGTGAGCCCGCTAACAGTATTAGTGTAGGCCTTCGAATGTAAGATGGATTTTAGACCAAATGTCAGGCAATGGGACTCACTGGATCATTCAGCGATGTAGTGTAATACTACGTGAAAGAGGTCAACGATAGGGTGGGGATGAATCTAATACGTGGAGACTTCTAAAAGACGGTAAAAATATTTAAAACACAATAACAACTATACGGGATGAAATTAAAACCTACAACGTAGGAACAATTACGATGAGGACCTCCTGACAAGATCGACAAAACTAAAACATTCACCATTATTTACATCTCAAACTGAATGCACACTCTCCAAGAGCCACACAAAAAATACTTAGTTAAACTTATGACAAACACTGCATAATGAGAACCCAATAAACGAACTGATTGTAGCCTAACTATGCAATGCTGTAGTTAAGACATTCTCTCTCTCTCTCTCTCTCTCTCTCTCTCTCTCTCTCTCTCTCTCTCTCTCTCTCTCTCTCTCTCTCTCTCTCTCCACAAAAAAAAACCAAGACGATCTCTAAAGCAGGCGAGCTCAAAGACAGCAAAAACGCAAAAAAGCTAAATTATTAAAAAATGCTCAACACGGGTGTGGGGGGAGAGGGACATCTCTGGAGGGGGCACTTCAAACCACAACAAAACAACATACCAGGTGCCAAAAAGGGAAACAAAAACCACAGTCGCACAGGGCAAGAATGCAGTCGAAAGCAGACTGTGCCACTCATACTCCGTCCAAGACGGACGGCCCTCCCAGCCGAGGCTGAAAACAGAGGTTGTGAGGCCGAAAACTTTTCTTGGCATAATTTTAATAGAGACCATCTGTGGAGGTACATAATACACAGCTGCTGTTACACATGAAACGCTGTAATGTTTAATTGCTCTCTTTCTATCTGAAAGAGGAGAGAGAATTTATTAATACCCCGCGACGCATGCCAGAGCTCCGCCACCGTCACAAGAGACCCTGAGTTGTATTCCTAGTTAATTCCTTAGCTTAATAATACACGTGTGATAAAATCGAACATTTGAAATTATCAAATATCAGTCATCCATTTTCAAATATTCCAAGTTATCTTCAAATCAGGCTTAAAAATCTTTCTCGAACTTCATTACAAGTTAAGGAGACGACAGCGTAGAACGTCAAACAATGTCAAATAAAGCTAAGGACACATCTCCCTCCCAGAATACAGCGGGGCACCTTCGGGATTTACAAGTCATCCTTAGCATCTACAGCCAACAGAAAACGGGGACACCCACTCACAAATTGATAGATCCATCATAAGTTTGAAAATTGGTTAGCTAGGGCTGACACGAGGGGCAATGGTTGCACGCATTACAGCACCACGATTATCCAAAATACGAAATACAATATAAGAGAGCACGTTGGGCCGTTAAAATGTAAAAGGATAAGAGCGAAGAGAATTACTCCTGCTTCAGTCATAATAAGTCACACACACACACACTGTGACAGAACTCAAACCTCACACCCTCATACATGCGCACGTAACCCGTGAGCCAGATAAAGCTCTGAGGAGAGAGAGAGAGAGAGAGAGAGAGAGAGAGAGAGAGAGAGAGAGAGAGAGAGAGAGAGAGAGATTGCCTCGGTGCCGTAGTGGAGAAAGGGGGGTGGGGGGATCAGTCTGAAGGGGAGGGGAGGGGGGCCACAGATCGAGATCACCTAACCTAAATCACACCACATCAAAAGGCCATTTTCACCCATTACTCACATAGGACAAGGAGGACTCTCAGGAGTTGGAAAATAAAATATGTCGATATGAAATAAAGTAACAAGCAAGCAATCAATCCATCAATACGACGCGTTCACCAAATAAGAAAAACGATGACGACGCAAAAGAGAGAGAGAGAGAGAGAGAGAGAGAGAGAGAGAGAGAGAGAGAGAGAGAGAGAGAGAGTCCACGAAGCTAAGACCGATCACATCCTGAATCCAATGAGAGATCAGGACCCTTCCTCATAAATTTCCAATAAATACGGGGAACGTATTCAGGTCAGGTTAACGAAGGCAAATTGGGCGCTTGAAAAAAAAAAAGAGACAAGGGAGCGACAACGATCCTGACGATTAATAAATCTCAAACAAAATATGGGACGTGAAATTCAGGTAAGTTTGTAAAAAAAAAAAAAAATTAAGAAAAACAACGGGGGAAAAGTGATACAAGGGAACGAAAACGATAATGCTAATTAGTATATCTAAAAAAAAAATAAGGGAGGCACGAAGCCACACCGTTTATAAAGAAAACATACAAAAGATTACACGTGATACAAAAAACTTAGCAAAATGGGGGTAAATACGGAAAAAAAAAAATTGGAAACTAAAATACTCCTTGAATGCTAAACAAGTGACCCGGACCATTCACAGAAACAAGGGCTACAAACGTTTTCATTAATCATTTTAATTCTGAAGACTGGAGGTTTAATCTAAATTTAAAACTACGCAAATATGTACACCCGTCTCCGGTAGGAGGGAGTTTCTACGCGATTTCTCTTTCAGCCTGTGCTTGCATATGTAGCTAACGCGTTTGCAACCGTCACAGACGAGGAACCATATCTCTGACTCTATATAAGGGATAAAGAGGGTGAATGTTTCCCTGTGCAAAGAGGGTATAATAATCTTCATATACTAAAAAGAATAATTCTCTTTCTTACATACGTAGAAAATGTGTATTATCTTTACACCGGGCATGGAGACGTACATTTCTCTCAGTACCAGACAAGAGTACTTATGAAACTTCTGTACTCTTGTACCTGGTAAAGAACTTCAAGTCGTTTTTTCTTTGCACTAAAGAATACCTCGGTGTATATAAACACGTTTACTCTGAAGAAAAAATGCTATTTATAACATTTTACACCAGGTAGTCAAGATGAGTTTTCAATGTTTTCATTACCCAAAAAGATAACTCAAGAAAATATATATCTTTTACAGCAAACAAATATATACCATTTTACAATGTACAAAGTTTTCATCATATAAAGAGAACTTCAGTATCTATCTATCTATACAGTTTTGCGAAGTTCGACCAAAGAGATTGAACCTGAAACAAAGAGGTCCCAAAGCACTACATACATCCATTACGTAAGCAAACTATGTGCTCTTTTGTGTACTTCCAGTCGAAACCACATTCCACCGATTATATTAATATACATCAATACAGACACAAGGAAGGGGGTGCTAGAAAGAGGAGGGGGGGGGGAATGAAAGCTCTGAACCACCCCCATAGACTTGCATAATCCACTGGAAGAGAGGAGACTGAGTAATAGGCCACAAAACAGATGGAAGAAACCCTACAGCTATCTCCAACAAACTTGGTTTTTGGGGTCACAAAAAGCCCCCCCCCCAACTCCCTCCGCCCTAGCACCCTTCCCAACTCCAACCCTCGGCCCCTACCCACAATATAACGAAGTAGTCAATAAGACGAAAGTACAGGAGTTACATCAGGGGAGAGAGACAGAATACCTTAAGATCTTCTTCAGCTATTTTGAAGTTACATCAGAGAGAGAGAGAGAGAGAGAGAGAGAGAGAGAGAGAGAGAGACTGTAATGACAAATTACATAAATTTTCAACCTGTTTTTTCTACCAGTCCAATAATACACATCATTCCACACCTATGTATACTTGTGCACACATGGTTGTTACATAAGCTTTCCAACGAAGGGTCTCTCTCTCTCTCTCTCTCTCTCTCTCTCTCTCTCTCTCTCTCTCTCTCTCTTATTATATAATGAAAAAACTTAAGAGTAACCTTTAATTTTGTTTCACAAAAGCTTTTGAAATAAACTTCTGCTGTTCATCCAGCGACTTCAAAATCAATCAAACAGCACCAATAAACTGCTTAAAAAAAATTCTGACGGTCTTTGTACTTGACTACCACCTCTTGTATCTGTTGTGGTAATAATACACAACCTTCTGCCAAATTCTGTCTTAACCGTCCCTGGAATTTAGTGTTTGTTCCTGCGAGCACATGTACAACATTGGGGAGAAAAAACAGAAAAGCAAGTTTTTAAGTTTTTTTTTCTAGATAGGCTAAGCAAGACTATTTCTAGGCCACCTTGATAAGTGTCAGTACGAGCAACGCCTACTTATTAATATTAATTTCCCAGTAAATAACACAAAACTAAAAAAAAAACCCTGATCGAAAAATACAGAAATTACGTTTCTCCTAATCTTCTCTGGAAAGGCATGAAGACAACGCTAACAAGAGGAAAATACAAGTTGAAAAAAAAATTATTGATAAATCGTTTACAAATAAAAAAGAAGAGCTAGGTCGGGACTAAGTATTCATTTAAAACTTCACTTAAAAGAGTAGTGCTTTGCTACAATCCTTCCCCGAAACTGTATGCATTAGTCGACATAACGGTAACTCGATTATTTCATTGCAATTCTCTAACGGACAGCAAACATTGCCAGATTGTGAAAAAACAATATGATCCATATTTTTCAACTGCAAACCGCCAAAGATAAATAAAATATTGGTTTCTTTTTATTCCAGGAAGAATCACTTAAGGCCATCCATTATCTTCGTTAAACTTCATATCGGTATTTTGATTTGTAAAACTGGCGAAAATACTTGTGTTGAAATTCTTAAGTAGTACTGATTTACAAAGTCTGCAAAATAACTCACAAAAAACACTGGACTGTTAGGTCTGTGTAAATTACAGGCAAGGCCCCTTATCAAAGTAATTGCTGCCCTTGCAAGTCATGTAACTATTAAAAAAAAAGGGGGGGCTACTGAGCAATAACAACTATAAGTACGACCAAAATCTACCCACCTTAATAGGCAAAACTCCATAAACCTTGAGAAACTAAACGTTTAATGAAACAATTACCCCATTACATTTGAAAGCTAAACAAATTACCATATCAAGTACTTTAAATTTTAAACTTATTTTTTTTTATTAAATTCCTTAAAAATTCACCTCATTAATAACATAAAGCCCAAGTTCTGCGACGAGTCCCACTGGCATACCTGAGTCCCACAGTGTTAATTGACTGTAATGGCACCAATTAATTTGCGAGAATTCGAAAACCTCTGTTAGTACCTGCAACTGCCTCCTTATAAATACTGCCCCTTTGACTTTTCCAAATAGCCTACATCACGAACGTGGCCCATAACTTTGATAATGTCACCTCCCCTAGTCCCGCCGTAATGAATTTGTCACAGTCATCAACATTTCCCTTCAAATACCTGACGGTGACTGACTACACAAGAAAATGCAAGCAGGGTATAAGAAGACCAATCTTCAAATTCCTCTAACAGATCTTCAGTTTTACATAAGTGATGTGTCACGAGTTTGAGAGAAGACACGGACAGCCACCAAAATAACAATCCCAAGGATAATGTTTGCGGCAAATCACATGTTGATCAAAAGGTGAGTACCCGGCACCGTTCACAACAATAATAAAAATTTACTCGTTAATTATGAAATCTGGTTGACAAGCAACTCCAGGTCACAATATCGCATACCAAAGTAAGTTTAAGTATCATCCAACTATTAAAAAAGAACCTCTCTCTCTCTCGTCCGGTAGACAAACACACAACGGTCAAACACTCCTCCGCTGTCATGCCTTGACCTCAATCATGGCTAACACCAACATTTTGGTAATCCTGCCTCTCTTACAACTCCCAACAGCAACGTAACAGCGCAGTGAGTGAGAGAGAGAGAGAGAGAGAGAGAGAGAGAGAGAGAGAGAGAGAGAGAGAGAGAGAGAGAGAGAGAGAGAAACAATTTTACACAACAGTATATATATATATATATATATATATATATATATATATATATATATATATATATATATATATATATATATATATATATATATATATATATATATATATATATATATATAGGCTATATACACAAATTGAGAACTTAAAAAAGGGAAGCTTTACATATATTATCTACGAAAAAAGGGACTTGGAACCCAAGGAAGCAATAAAGAATATCCCCTACCAAATACATATGTACAATAGCCATTTTACTTTGAGAATGATGCTAGAGTGCAGAGAAGTGCACAGTCCCCTTATAAATAGGACCGTATTTAAAACAGGAAGAAGGATGTAAACCTTCCATCCTGGCTTTTACCATTAGGCTAACTACAGCAAAAGCAACTAGTCACTGAGGGCGGCTGCATTTTTTATGCTCTTGTGAAGACTTATGATTTAAAGCTTTGCAACTGAAGTACGATATCCACTCGACCACGCAATAAATGCATTCATATCATCACCTATCTAAATAAGAGAAGCATCCCATTTTCTCAGCAGTTTCATTACGGAACACAATCAAGCCATCCGTACTGTAATTGCATTCAAGGAAGGAAGGGGCCAATGAGAGAGAGAGAGAGAGAGAGAGAGAGAGAGAGAGAGAGAGAGAGAGAGAGAGAGAGAATCTTACACATGATCAAAGGCTTTCGCTTCCATTAAGGCTCCCCCACTTCACTTACACCAATATCATACATAAGGGGTTCTTGGCTCAAGGGATGGGCTGCATTCAAGAGAGAGAGAGAGAGCAAAAAAAAAAGGTGAACAAAAGTCTACAAGACGAACAAAATGCCTGAAAGCATACTGACCCAACAGGACATGAGAAACACCATATTCTTTGTAAGGAGGCACGAGAAAAATGTAAACAGCCAATACTGAGGTGTTATAACCAAACCATGCCCTCAACACTCCTTGAAGAGGTACAACACACAACATACTTAGCCGAGTTCCATAACCCAATAACGGACCTAGTTGGTTCTTTTCATATTTGCATGCCTGATAGATGAATGCCTTCAATTCAACAACAAAAAAAATGTGTGACCAGCACACTAAGAATAAGCATAGAACACACGTTCAAGAACAATATATTTTTGTGCCTGAAAAAATTGAAAACTTGCAACGGCAGAGAGAAAAATGTGTCAGTGACCTAGTATTGAGACAATCTGACCTGAGAAGACCCACGGTGCGTTGAAGCTTCGTGTGAAATGCCTTTTAAGGACCGGCGAAAGAGCACGCGCATTGTTGGTTATCTGCTTCCATTAACGAGGAAAGAATGTTAACCAAAAAATCCCCAAGCGAAAAGACGCAACCAAATAAAATAAAACAAATCAACGTTCATTATCCAACACAGCACCTTTCCCCTCGAGACAGTCACAACTGTCACTTGAGGAAAATAATAAAACGACGAAATTAGTTTATTCTGCTACAACGACACTCCCCGCAATCAAAAATATATCTGACGCCACACGCCAAAAGAGCGAGAGCATGTGATCAGTGGCTGAGTAAGAAAACCACTACATACAGGATGTTTGATAAAGAAGGGGGGGGGGGTGAGCATCGGACACCCATTATAAACTCTGAGCAATATTTCTGTAGCATTCACACATTCAAGATCAATCTACCATCATATGTGTAAGATGCCACGAAAACCTTGTAATGAGAGAGAGAGAGAGAGAGAGAGAGAGAGAGAGAGAGAGAGAGAGAGAGAGAGAGAGAGAGAGAGAGAGAGAGAGAGAGAGAGAGTCTTCATACAAATACGAATTCGTATAAATGCATGTTACTTTGGCCGACTAATGCCAGTGGGGAGCGAGAGCTCCCGGTAGCATATAATTATGCTCCCGGTAGAATATAACTATACTCAGTGAACAATTCATGACAAACACCAGGAGGCAAAACTACTATACAAGATGACCAGAAAAAAAGTTTAATAAAAATTTTATATAGAGAAACAACTGAATGGCGTTGCGGCCAGTGATAATCATAGAGACTTTTCTGTGTATTCATTCCTGATGTATTGTTAGAAACGTAGTTGGAACTCTTCAAAGCTTTGCGAGAACTGCTGACGATAGGGACAAATCTTCCTCCTAGAGCTTAAAAGGTTTCAAGTCTATTTCTGACAGTATATCAGGACTTCACGCACAACAAGAAGAGGGTCTCATTTACCATCATCTTTAAGGAATATGTCTGTTTTTCGTAGCTTTCAATAATAATTAGAATACATTTTGGAAATGGTGGGAGTTCCATATAATTATATTACGTATATATTTAATCTTGAGAAAAGCCACCCACAGAAGACTTAGTTTCTTGCTTTACATTTTTTATCATTTAATTATTGGACAACTGAACTAGTTTGCTCTACTAGACCGAATCAATTTCGGGAGGACTTTTATTTGGGGAGGGGGGAGCTGCACCGACGTGGTTGGAAATTAGGAACTTCTGTTTCCCAAGGATGTTTCTGTTACCTACGAAATGGTCTGAGCTAACCAGGATGAAAAGTATGAAAGGGGTAAGCATTTGGGTGACATCAAAACTACCCAAATAAAACCATATCAGCTGCGCCATATAACAACACCATATTCGAGTTCATGACAATCCGTCACAACCATGGTCACAACAGACAGAAACAACCCTCCGCCCAGAAGAGCTCCGAAGACAAGCTGATCGTACCCTTTGAAAAGCCGAAAAAGCTAAAAGGGAGGACAAATCTTAAAAACAAGTCACAAGATTTGGGTCAAGTCCATGTGGATAAGCCCCGAAGCTCTTTCCTTCCTTGGGCAGCTTGCTTACAAATCCCCCTCCCCCCCCTTTCACCCTTCTCCACCCCAACGCCTCCCCTGCACCTACCCGACGGGCCACCTACTTCTGCATCGACCACCAAACACAAACACACGCACATACATAAAGCACATACACAAAGCCATACTGCTTGAACTCATTTCCACGCCAAGGGCAGCGGTCTTTCAAGGCACTTCCAACAAGTCACAAAATAAGTGAAGGGGGGGGAACATTCTCACTTAAATTTTTAAGGCATGTAGGCTAAATTACCGAGCGCTCATTATATTAATTTTAGTTACGTGTAAGTAAATACATAAATGAAATCATATCAGTACTGACCATGCTAACACAGAAACGTGCGAGAGCAGTCTCTAGGCACCAAACTATACCATGTGTGTGTGTGTGTGTGTGTGTATAGTGTGTAAAAAGAACTAAAACGAAGTTTGCCTTGGCGACTTTCACCGTTTACCTTCAGGCATAAAAACGCCTACGGGTCGCTGCGAATTAAATTACGTAGTAAAAACAAAACGTAACAAAATCAATAACCAATTAACCTTGGATCCATTTTGAAAGTCTAAGGTAGACGCATCTAAAATTTCACTTACTATAAAATTTTTAAAAAGTCGAAAAACGTCGTTACAATACACAGAAAGCATTTTATCTAATATATGCTATATGATAAAGGTAAAGATTATATTGAACTTTTAATCAAACAGAACGGATAATTAAAGGCAATGAATATAATGTGCATACTAAACTGCACGAACGGGTCATAAGGGTATAATAATAATTACAGTTTTGCTAAACTTAAAGATACCCAATGCACGGATCTTTAATGAATATAAACAAAAAATTGAAACGTCTTTGTTTCGGCTTGCGCTCTACCTTAAAAAGAAAAAACTACATAGTCTAGAAAAAGGCCCGCATCTAATCTCACTTTCTTTACAGGCATAGCCTATATGCTAGCACTATGAAGCTTGGTCGAGTTCCTTAACACCAGCTGTATAACAAACCTAACAACTTGAAACAAGTCCGCCCGAGATAACCCTTCTTAGATGGGAATCAACAGAACTCACGAGATAAGGGAAACTTGCGATAAGAAGCCTTATCTCAGACAAAAGACCTCCAAATAAAAAAATAAAACAGTTACTAAATTATACTGGTGCCATAAAATGCCACAAACTTAGAAAGATTACGGTAAAAGCGAGAGAGAGAGAGAGAGAGAGAGAGAGAGAGAGAGAGAGAGAGAGAGAGAGAGAGAGAGAGAGAGAAATTAGTTCTAGAGCATTGGCTATGATCGTCGGAAAGGCGCTGGAAAATACACTAGATTAAATATTCGCCCGTTTACATGCATGCATTTCCGTTCTAGCGACTGCACTTCAAATCGTTAGTCTCCGTTCTTAAATAAAACTGATAACAGGAGAATCAACTTAAGAACAAATTGAAGAAATGAGGGGAAAATATATTTGGTTAACAATAAAGTCCCCTCCACACAAACACCGTACACCTTGCAAGGAATCGTTAAGCAAACACACAAACACACACACATACACACACACAAGGCTATTATCAAGAGTGTAGCGCACCTCCAATTAACACCAGGCGTAACTGCCAAAGATTTCTTCTTCCCCTTCTTTTCTCGTCTCCCCTCTCCTCCACCACCACCACCATTTACAAGGGGAAGAGGCGTGCCGCCCCTTCCCCCACCCCCGGCTCTGAAAAGAAAGAGCGTTACAACCCGGTTTTAAAGAGATTCTTTAATGACGCGAGCTTATCGTTCAACGCAATGCGATTAATGCGTGCAAGGGGGTCCAGATAAACAACGGATAAATGCAGTAATTCTGGTTACGAAGGGTGTTCTGACATATGCCCTGCATAACGGTGACTTCACGCGTCGTAATACCCGAGCTCCATATTCAGGGCATGTCGTCCGTCTTACGTGGAGACTGATTTATTTACCTGTATCAAAATATGCTGTGAGTAATTGAAATTACTTACACAATGCATCAAGAATGCGCCAATAACTACCAATGACTACAGCAAACGATATGCCCAACTGGAAAAACTATATGCCAAAAAAATTCTATGATAACAGTGACACTGTCGTCCAACATATGTTCATGAAAAAGTAACTGAAGCACTCCAACATATGTTCATGAAAAGTAACTGAAGCCATCTGGAATGAACATCAAAATGGAATATACTTTGCAAATGACAAAAGCGACTCGGGCTGCAAACTGGTATTTAAATTACACAAACATTCTTACCACCCACCAAATGATCAGGTTTGAAAAGAGAGAAAAAGAGAGTCAGAACTACTTGAGTGAGATGGCTCTAATCAAGACTGATCCTAGCAACTACCCTCAAGGTATCCAGAACCTACAAAACTCGTTCTTTTCCTCATGTAATATGAATGACACCACCACCTGCTCTTCTGGGAGCCCATGAAGCGGAATGTACGGAGAAATATCGAAGGCAGTATCCATGCGGACGAAACTGCCCTACCTTCTCGTCCCTAATACAGAAAGGGGCAAACCACACCACTTACAGATCCTAGGCCTATCAGAATACGTGAAAGCAAGGAGCCGCATATGTTTCGGATAAAGCATTCTTGTACTCGTTTTGACCTCATTCGCCTAGGAGGGAGACAGAAATGTCACACGCAGAAGCTTCTGAAACGAAGTCTCGGTATTTCTTGGCATGAGTTTTTCCCCCATGCTTCTCATTACCCAAGGTGGTCCGTACATATCCGAAGAACCACAATCTGAACTGACAAACCAAAACGGAAGTTCATCACTACACACCATAAGCAGTGGAGTTAAAAAAAAAAATAAAGAAAATAATGTTATTAAATCAAACTAAAGTAGATTTAGTGATTTGATCTACTCCCAAGGTTAACATCCGTAGAAAAGCATGACTGACAAAACAATTCATGGCATATGTATTAAAATGTATGAAACATCTTGAATTAGACTCACGCAAACCACTTAAGTGTCACGCTAAGTGCAGTTCATCGATACCTAAAGGGCAGGAAAGTAAAATACAGTATACAGTAAAAAAAGTCATCGATGTATTGCAAATTTAATCATGCTAACACAAAACACCTTGAAATTCTACTAGCAAACCTCCGAAGTCTAAAGCATTCCCTATTCTTAAAAGCTACAATAGCACAGGACTGAGCTAATCCAGTGTAGTAAAGAGAACACACATCAGGGGTTAAAAGCAAGTCCCTTAGCCAAATAACCATCACGTTTCAGGAATATCAAACCTTAGGAGCTGACCCTAAGCAGAAAAATAAGAGATAAGATAAAAATATAACCTCACTGACCTATTCACCAGAAGCAAAGCGAATGCAAACGGGTAAGAATTCCAACCTTGCTAGGCAACAAGCACACTGTGATACCACAAAAAGTAAATCCACTAACTGGAATACCTAGCCTTAGAGATTTCAATGAAGGATTGGATACAAACGTGTAAGCAAACACTCATCTGAAAACCTTTATTTAAAAACGAGAGATGCACATAAAATGATATTCATCATGTTTAGTATAGAGCTGTCTGTGTTCAATCTTGTTTTATATCAAGTTGACCAAAAAAAAATTCACACCACAGCTCCCTAACTTAATTCAAACATCCTCAAGCACTTACAAGCAGCTTGAGAATATATGGAAAATACAATTTCACTTAATCAAAAACTCTGAACCTTATGCAACAGTTCCTCAACAGCGACCACTCAGCCTTCCAATGAAGAAATGGCACCTGATAGGTTACATGATCAACCTTGAGACAACCTTACCCAATTTGAACTCTTGAAATTAATCACTTCAACCACCTGATCATAAGAAAATCAAATAGCTGCAAATTTAATTCAGCACTTTCATAAACATCATTTCCTTAAATCAATAAAGCAAAAGTACTAAAACATTAAAAATTATCAGGATAGGAACATGTTGCATGATGCATCAGTTTTGGAGTTCCAACAGCAATAGAGTTCTTCCCATAGTAAGCAACAATGGCATAATACTGTACAGGAACAATAATACCAGACAAACTAATGACCTGCAGTTCAGTATTGGTATCAAGTAGTAAGGATTAGCGCAACTGTAGCTACAAAACCTACGGTTCGTATGTAAATGCAGCTCAACAAGGGTTATTTCTCCCCTAAGAAACTAACCGTAACAGTGGAAAATGAAATGACATATATACAACATATATTTATTGTCTGAATGTGCTGATGGCATTCGAAAAGACCACCACAAATTTAAAGTCAATTCAGGCAATACAGAAAGGAAATAATTATTACAGGGGAAAATATCTTTTCTCCAGATGACTGTACGGTACATGTAGTGTCACGAGTGCCAGGAAGCGGGCCAAAAAAATAAACAACATAAAGGAAGTTTAGGTATACAGAGGAAAATAACTTTCACATACACAAATGTAATTAAACTATAGCAAACGCCCCACATGACAACAACTGAACAATTACGGTAAACTGCTTGTTTTTCATAAATGCAGAGAATTACAACTATCCATTATTCAACCTCATGTCTATAACTATGAGCCCTAACCTAACCTCACTTATTCATAACAGACTAGTACAACTAACTGTTATTAATCCTAACCATAAGTCACACTGTAATTCCGCCAGTCACAAATATAATGGTAAAAATCATTTCTATTAACCACTTTGTACCAAGTAAATACAGTAACAAGCTGTTGCATTCAACTGGCTCACACAACCCAATAATCTAGGCATGGATTAATCCACTGACTTCCACTAAACGAGACACTAAACTTTCTCACCAACATGAGATTTCCTGAGGTTTCACGGCATCATATTAGTATAGCAAGGCTACACATGGGAAAACAAATGAAAGTGAGCACATATCATTACTAAAATAAAAATTTATTGTGCGGACATTCATGTATGCAGTGTACTTCAATTGAAATTGGATAAGTATTGAAGCGTCAGACAAAAATAGCATTAACTAAAGTTGACCTGACAAAGTCATTAACAATAATAAGAATAGTTCTGTACTTAAAAAATACACAGTATATGGTGTGGTACATATACATAAATTTTTCTTGCTTAATAAACTGTTATTAGTGCAATTTCGCCTATCACCTTTACAGCAAATAATAATAATAATAATAATAATAATAATAATAATAAATGGTATATCAAAACTTCACAACTAACATTCTAGCCTATAGCCTAAGATGAAACCTCACACTAGCCCCGTCAAAAAAATATATTTACAAAGTCATTTAACAAAAAAATTAAACTTACAAACTTACTATACATATAATTGGCTTTCAATCATATTAAAAAAAAATTCCTCACTTACTAAACATAACCGACTCTTGACTAAAACTTCCATTATCCTACCTTAGGTTAGGAAACAATGCAATGCCAAATTAGCATAGAAAACGAACTGAACTCTTTCTTTACTATATTAAATCAACCTAACATTTTAAAGGCATAAATAGAATGCCAGCTTTAAACCACTTGGGCTTCTTATATGTTCCCTCTCTCCAAAAAAACTGACTTGGCTAATAGGCATATGCCTTCCATTTTCGGGTTAGTTTATGACTATTAAACTTTCTAATACACTTTATTAATGATAACCAAATCCCCTTCAGAATCCAACTAGAGTAGCAAAAGCAGCAAAACTGAAGCTTGTATGCGTTTATCAATGACAGATGGAACACCATTTTCTATGCGCGAAACCAGTCTCGACTAGGCCTAACTATAACCCAAAAACATTGCAAGGCCCTATCCTCCTATTATCAGACGGTTATCAGATTGAGCTATGCATAATTCTAACACTTAAAAATGTTTTTTAAAATTAATATTGGCACTAAGGAAACATTCAAACCAAAAAGAATCATTTAAACGAAACTGAGCGGTCGAGACTCCATCCATGATTTGAAATTAGGAACCAGGAGCTTCAGTCAACTCAAGAAATACGTAAAAAACCATAAGACATTTTTCAACCACGCCCCATTAAATCGTTCGGTTGACACGAGATAAGATTCGCGTTTGGCGAAACGAGCGTCTGTCAAAGCAGGGAACTTGAAGGAAGTCGCTGGAAGCGATAAATATTACGGTCGAAACCGAAGAAGAGAGTCGGCGAATCTCTCCACCCAGACACTCGGGGAAGACATCAACGATTAACCTTTAAACAACCACGACAGGAGAACCGTCAACCAGACGTCGAAATTTCGGCATCAGGGGCAAGTGGGGGAATCAGACACAGCCTTCGAGACAGCAGGAGACCTGACAGATCAACAGCTGTAGCCTGTGACTGACTAGCAGACGAATTTCCCACAGGAATGCCAAGAGAAGCAGACGACAAACGAATAATTCTTCATAACAAGTCCATTTTCCTAGGGACGATTCTCATTTCTCGGCCACTGCAACGTTGCAATTCTTCTGCAACGCCGTGGGAACATCGCCGGGCCCTTCGTCGACGAATTGTGGACGGGAAGCGGCCTTAAATAAGCGAAGAGTGACGTTTAACACAGCCATTGACACCGAAGAGAGGAGGAGGGGGGAATCCATTGCAAAATGTTGTATTATACTTACTTTTGATGACCCGATCTGTCGTCGTCGCCACCTTGCTGGTGTTGTTGGCGTTGGTACTCATTATTTGTCACTAATAAATAATCCCCTTATAGACCCACATAAAGAGATGGCTTGGATACAAGCCGATCACCAGTAAGCACTACACTGAACAGCAACACCTTCACCAAAATGGCGTAAACAGCGCTATCTGTGAATGAGCGCAGTGCGCATGCGCCATCTTCGGCCAATCAATGCAGGTATCTAGTCACGTGACCCCGCTTCCCCCCCTCTGCCCATGCGCGCCCAAATCAAATAATCAAATAAAATCAAATAAAATTTAGTTCATTAACAGGAACTGGTGATTTTGTCGAAATGAGCTTTATCGTTCGTGTATTAAACATTTTTAAGACTTGAGTGGATTAAAGAACCAGCCTTTTGCTCTGGGACGAAATTTATATTCCTCATTCGGCCATGAAGACATTGTAAGCACATTTCAAAGTGCAAATGTATGACATATTAATTACAATGGTGTACCACAGTACGCACCAGTTTCATGAATTATTTGCGAAGAGTTTTTCATCGAAAGGTCATGAAACCTTATTAGCAAATTTCCTGAACAGCTGTGACGGTGACTACGGCTTTAAAGGGATGAAGGTCGGTTATAATCAAAATACCGTTCCTCTTTATTCACATCTAACGCCTGCCAGATACAGAGGAATAAAAAGAAGCAAGCAAACGCAAAACAAGAACAGCAATAAATGTTTCCCCAGCACGCCATCGACAGGAAACTCGGCAAGAATATCATTCTGGAAGTAGGTGTGAGAATTGTCGAAGAGGCGCGGACAGAGGAGGTAAGAAGATCGTTGCCTGTCACTTGTCGAAGCGGCTGCTGGCTTCGGAAGTGATTGGGTATCTTCGTTAAAATATTTTCTCATGATACCGCACGCGTGATGGCTGTCTTTCATTTTCCCTTCCTATCTGTGGGCATTTATTGAAGCAGAAGACTTCATCGAACTGGGAAACGCATTTATTTTTTTTTTTTTATTCGAATTTAAATTTGAAAGTGATATTGACAAAACCATTTGGAATATAATTCAGGTGGTCTTTTCGAATGCCATTAGCAGATTCAGACAATAAATATATTGTTTGAGAGAGAGAGAGCAGGTGAAGGGGAAATGGTATTATATATACCGCATATGTGAATGCTGGTATTTCTCTCTCTCTCTCTCTCTCTCTCTCTCTCTCTCTCTCTCTC
Organism: Macrobrachium rosenbergii; assembly: GCF_040412425.1. Lineage (NCBI taxonomy): Eukaryota > Metazoa > Arthropoda > Malacostraca > Decapoda > Palaemonidae > Macrobrachium > Macrobrachium rosenbergii. Next base: position 35,448,327 of record NC_089753.1, on the reverse strand, counting down.
TCTTCTCTCTCTATATATATATATATATATATATATATATATATATATATATATATATATATATAAAGAGAGAGAGAGTGTGTGTGCATGTGCTATGCTGCTGTCGTTATATACAGTACATACATAAGAAATTCACATTAGTTAAACGGACGTGTGCATATGCAGGGAGGTAAGAGGAATAAATTCGCAGAAGCGGAAATCCTTTTTGTCACAGTTAAGCTTCCGTTGCGTTGTCTATAATTACAGCTTATCTCCCGGCATCGTCGTGAACTTTGTTCTTTGCGGCAAATCCTCAAATCAGGTTGCAGGTAAATGCGTTAGAGCGAGTCTGAAGAAGAAAGGAAAATGTAAATGAAATGTAAGGTTGGTTCGTATTCTAAATTACATATGCCTTCGTATGCATAGGCCTATTCTTATACATTGGAAAAAAATTACCTCAGAGAAAATTGTCTGATGCTTTATTGAATAAATGACAGTAATACGAATAAGGCAAATCAACTTTTGACACATGGCAACAGTACTATTTTCGGAGGATCGTATTTGTTTAAACTTCACTGAAAGGTCAAAGCCTATTTACTGGTGCAACAGGAAGCATCAATACACGTAGCCATTGGAAACCTGCCCCTTATATTAATTCGTCTCTGCAGATGTAGTCCCGATCAAAATCCCGTAGAACTATAAGTCAAATCATAAGTGTACTGTTCATGTAAATCATAACAGTACTGTTCACGTAACCCAGACTATCGACCCTCGATAAGTTCATCTAGCGGACTACCTTTTGATTTGATATTTGGGGTTAATCATTTATTTTATTCACCTCTTTCTCTCTTCAGACTTGTTTACGAAGAGATTAGCATATCATTTCTTTTGGAATCCTGTATCTAAATTTTCAGTGTTCCTTGTCCACTAACACTAATGATTTTTAGATTTACATTTTAATTTTTGACAAAAGGTCTTAGAAGGTGATGAAAACTCGGGAGAACAGAGACACAACCCATGTCTCTGGCACGGGAGAGGTTGCAACATGCGCGTGAGAGGTAATTTTTGACATTGTTGTTGCTATATTGAAATGAACTCATTCTTTGATGCTCATGGGGAAAAAAAACACGAAGTAAATTTGCCGAAAGCAATGGAGAAAGATTTCTGAAAGATGGATGTAGATAGTAAGATTTGTTATATATCAGAGCTGAGAGAAAAAGCACAAAACGAAGGTGGACGAGCATAAGGAAAAGACAAGTGAAATGACTGTTGGTTTAAGGCAGACACGAAGAAACGAATGGTTAAGATAGTGTTTAAACACACACACACACACAACATCTTGGATTCAAAGGACTGACTGCTGTGCTCTGGGAAATCAGATGTGAACTAAAAGTAATAAAAAAAACGTTACATAACAAATTGGCTAATCAATCAAAATAGAAAAATACGGATAAACAAATATATAAGCAACCTAAAATATGAGTAATAAATGCAGTAAATGGCGGTTAAAACAATGTACTTGCTTCGTGGTGGGTTGAGTGTGAAGGATGGATAAAGACAAGAACGGGAAACTCTGTGTCTTTAAGATACTGTATAAGCTTGGTGAGGTAAGCAGTGAACAGTCTAATAGACAAGAAGAGAAACCTCGACATATATTATTATACAAAGTTCGAAATGCAAAGATTTTTCCTTTAAGTCATGAGTTCAAATTTAAGACTAATCGTATACAGTCTACATTACATATATTTCTTGTTATCTACAGGTAGCCTAAATTAAACTATGTATTCAAGGCTTGGTGTTTGTGGAATATAGAATCATAAGTCTATTGGAGCGCCACTAATGACTGCTCTTAGCAAAGGATATTGCAAAGGTTCCAATACCGCGAATAAATTCCCCAAGTATTATCGTCCCATGGTAATGTTCTTGAGAATCCTACTGTTCATTATTATTGAAAGAGAGCTAGAATCACATTTAATTTGTCTAATAACTTCTTTGTTTTCAGTCTTTACATAATAGTTTTGCTTTTCTCAGAAGGCCTTTTCAGGACGACACATGAGAGAGTTCTGGGAATGTTTAATTTCTTTGTTTTCTGACCGACGATGCAGCGACTGTACTAATCATTTGAACTGAAGCCTTTTAGGAATACAAGTGGCATAGCAATACTCTTGAGTGGCTACGAAAAAGTCCCTGCGGTGTATTTCATAGATAAATGTCATGTGTGCCTTGTTATGGAGAGATGTTCTAATATAATCTTGTTCGAGCGCTCGTAGAGTACCATTGTCTCAATCAACAACCAAATTTACGATAAAAAGAAATGTTATCTGGTAATGGTTCTTAATATATTTTCCGTACTAATAATGCAATATACATTACTTTTCTTTTTAATGAATTACTAAGTTACTCGTCTAGGATTCAATATCAGTTTCAGTGGTGAATTAAGACAGACTCGAACTTCACGACGCAATAAAGATTGTATGCAGATGCAAATTGTAAACAAAATTGATTTCACATTCTACCTCTTTGAATAACAAACAAAATCTCCGGTCAAGTAGTGTTTCTCGAGATAGCCTCTCCCCCCTCCTCTCTCTCTCTCTCTCTCTCTCTCTCTCTCTAACAAGAAGACTAAGTGATATTAAGGTTAGGTATATGTAACATGCGGTCCAAAGGAGGCGACAGATACTGGAGAAAACAGTTTATCCGGAACTGTATCTAATGAAAGATGGCTGTTGAATAAAGAACAAGTACAACATGACTGTCTTTGTAGCACAGCAATGGAGATTAAGAGTGCAAAGATGTTAGATAAAGTATCAGATACCAAGGATCTAGAACTTTATCGCTGGAAAACCTGGTATCATAAAATGATTGCAACTTGTTCAAAACAAACATGATAGACGAAAAGCTCGTGTCTGAATAACAATAATATATATATATATATATATATATATATATATATATATATATATATATATATATATATATATATATATATATATATATATATATATATATATATATATATATATATATATATATATATATATATATAAGAGATAGATAGATAGGCAAAATCAATGCTATCAGATAACTATGACGAAATTAAGAATAACAGAACAAATCCTTGAGCCCAAAATAAGAAGAATGAAGAAACTCATCACTGATATAATCATAAGTGAAAAAATATGGACAGGAACAGGTTTTTTAGCTTCATCTCTGAAAACCAAAAAAATAAAAGAAAAGAAATCATTCTCAACAAAGTGAAATGGGTGTAGGTATCTTTCTTCCATAACTTTGCAGAAAAACTAAAAAGATTTAATAAGGGGGGAAACTATGACAAAATAAAGCAGCATAAAAAAAATACCAGAACCATTTCCCATGGCTGACACTGAAACAGCCGCAAATTTAGATGAATTTTTATAGAGTATCATTACCCAAAAAGTAATAAAACTGAACATGCAAAACCAGTTATCAAGGCTATTAGATAAAGGAGATTAACAATCTCTAGAATCATCGACCAATATCAAACTTATCGTTTCTATCAGACATTTCTGGAAGCCTAGTGCACCAGAGGCTCGTCGAACGCCTTGAAAAGTGTCATATCTAACCAGAAAATTTGTCAGGCTCAAAAAAAAATTAAAAAATCAGTCAACTGTGACAGTGTGTTTTGCTCTGTGATGAATAATATCCTGAAATAAATAGATTATGATAAGTATGCAATACTAATACTACTAGATTTACAAGCCACGTTTGATACGAAAGTTCATGAGATTAGGATAAAAAAAACCTAAGCTGATAAGCTTTGAAGACGATGCACTACAATGGTTTTCACTAGAGGAGCTTTTAAAGTGCAATTCGAAAACTGCAAATCTGCCTCAAAAACTCTGCCAGTGGGAGTATCTCATGACAGTGTCATGAGACAAACATTATTTAGTGTATACGCCATCTAAGTAATGTGAATGATATAAAACATGAAGTTGAATTTCCATTTTTGGCCGTTGACGCACATTTTTTACCTGAAGATATGAGTAAAATAAGCAGCATGACGAAGACAAAGTACATGATTAAAAAATCGAAGCTAAATGAAGACAAAAACAGAATGTATATTAAAGGTACAAAACACGTTAACAGGAAAAAATATATAATATTGAAGGGCAAATCACAAAGTCATTGAGGAAAGTAGGAATGCTATCCGATGATCGTCTGACTATGACGAATCAAATATTAACATAGTGAAAATACGATAATGTGGCTCATGAACTTTAGCCTATGTAAAGGAATACCCCAGTCATGGATATGTAAAAAAAAAAAATCTGACATAACTATGTAATCGTAATCACAAAACGTGAAGTGTAACATATTCATAATAGTCCACAAAATAATTTACAGAAATTATGCAGTATAATTAATAGAGCGGCCAAAGTCAAACTAGTAATAATAAATTCCTACTTGACGTTCTAAAAATCCCTACAGAAACATTTCACAGACATTACAAATGCACTATTAGAGCATGGAAAATTTAGATTACTGTAGCCAAGATGCAAGTAAAATGTTATATTGGAAAAAGAACATTTGAATACACGGCTCTCAGGCTATTCAGTAAGTTGTAAGATTTACAGGCGAAAGATGTGTTCGTTGAGACAGTCATGACTGATGAATAATTTGTTAAAAAAGTATCTGTGAAGGATGCGTCCCTCCCTCCCCAGATGAGCACAATAGGGACCAGTAAGCATATTTTCAAAAATAAATAAATAGGGAGATCATGATGGAAAAGGTATTTGGCATGCTACTCATGTGGCATATGAAGCAAATATCAACCGTGAAAGTGTGAAAATTTTGTCTTTTATTTTACATAAAGGGATCAACAATGATTCAGTTGACAGAGGAAGTTGGTGTGATAGACGACTATTGTTTTTCTTAGAGGCCACTACTTTATATATATATATATATATATATATATATATATATATATATATATATATATATATATATATATATATATATATATATATATATATACTCGTAATTTGGGCGGCTACTAGGAAATCTTAGCTTAATGATAAATAATATTGCCAAGACCAGGAAGAACATTCTTTATTGTACAAGCTGTCGAGGTATAAAACCTCATCATCAGGCTGAAAAAACCGACAAGGATGAGAATCAATAAAATTACAATAACATGAATTGTCATAATAAATCTTCAGCAAAAATACTAACGAAATATATAAAATGAACAAGTAAATACAAACTAAAAGGGTGAGACGTAAAATAACGAAAAATTAAAAACACAAACATAAAAATATGAAAATAAAACTAAAGTGAAATGTAAACAAACCACCACTCACAAAGTAAAATATTTAACGACCTAATTGAGTACCTACTATGAAATTACGATAGCTAGTTGAATACCAGACGAGTTGTTGTTCAATTCCGGCTTCATCTTTTTTAATAGTCAGCGACTCTGAAATTAAAAGGTCCAGTCTATTTGAACAAAAAGACAGTACCCGAAAAATCCAGGTCAGTGAAAGGATGGTCCTGTGCTAAACTGTGTTCTCTAATGGCAGAAAAGGGTGGTTTGGAAAGGGAAACCTAGTTCTAATAGAAAGACCTCTGTGTTCCAAAATTCTGTGTCTGAGCCAGCGGGAACTAGATCCCACGTATCATGAGACCACACTGCGAACAAGTGAACAAGTAAACGACACAGGAATTAAGGTCCACAGGCAGAGTAGGCTTTTCTCTCAAAAGTGATCTTATTGTAAAAGGATTACAGAAAACAAACCGGAAACTGATTTGAGGGAAACAATGCTTAAGTATTTCTTGTAACTTTTTCGGACCATATAGCTACTATGACCAAGGTAAGGCAATTTAATGTACTTTACATCTTTACTAGCAGTACTTTACACCGGTCTGGGACAAAACTTTTCATTTAAAAATTTTTCAGAACTTTGTAAAATACAAAAATGGGATATGAGTTTTCAGAAAAATAATTCTGGAGGAAAACCATATCTTGATGAAATAAATTAAAATCACAACAAACATTGTAGGCTCTATTAATCAAAGTGCGTATTGAGTTCATCTTATACAACTTTGGCGAAAAACTGAGGCAATTCAATCCCAAGCCAGTAAAAGTACTTTTCCTATAAACAGAGGTCTCAAACTTGCCACTATTTCTGTATACCTGTACATCTAAAAATGACAACTTATTATCCTGTTCCGTCTCACAAGTAAAAGAAATGTTAGGGTGACGAGAATTAAAATATTCAAAAAGCAAATCAACATGTGATAATTCCTTAAACACAAGGAAAGTATCATCTATATACCTACGGTAATACAAAGGTTTGAAAGCGCTAGGGCATTCAGACATCCAAATCCTTTCACAATAACCCATGAAGCAATCCGCATATACAGGTCCAAGGGAATTACCCATAGCTACTCCATCTATTTGATTATATAATTTACCATCAAAAGTAAAAATGCCATCAGCAGTTGCTAAATGTAATAATTTTTGCAAGTCTATTTTATTAAGTCCAAACACTGATTGAGGAAGACATACGATTTCTGAATACTTGCAAGGATTACCGTGTTATTCCTAATTTCATTAAATTTAAGGTTTATTCTAGGGATTTCCACAACACGAAAACTTTTAACCAAGATGTTGTAATGGCTAGTTTTCGATGTAACCTCTCTTTTCACCAATATCCCATTAAAAGAGACAACCGACATTATTCTTAATAATATATGTGAAAACCATTTATCAGTGTTTGGACTTAATAAAATAGACTTGCAAAAATTATTACATTTAGCAACTGCTGATGGCATTTTTACTTTTGATGGTAAATTATATAATCAAATAGATGGAGTAGCTATGGGTAATTCCCTTGGACCTGTATATGCGGATTGCTTCATGGGTTATTGTGAAAGGATTTGGATGTCTGAATGCCCTAGCGCTTTCAAACCTTTGTATTACCGTAGGTATGTAGATGATACTTTCCTTGTGTTTAAGGAATTATCACATGTTGATTTGTTTTTTGAATATTTTAATTCTCGTCACCCTAACATTTCTTTTACTTGTGTGACGGAACAGGATAATAAGTTGTCATTTTTAGATGTACAGGTATACAGAAATAGTGGCAAATTTGAGACCTCTGTTTATAGGAAAAGTACTTTTACTGGCTTGGGATTGAATTACCTCAGTTTTTCGCCAAAGTTGTATAAGATGAACTCAATACGCACTTTGATTAATAGAGCCTACAATGTTTGTTGTGATTTTAATTTATTTCATCAAGATATGGTTTTCCTCCAGAATTATTTTTCTGAAAACTCATATCCCATTTTTGTATTTTACAAAGTTCTGAAAAAATTTTTAAATGAAAAGTTTTGTCCCAGACCGGTGTGTAGTACTGCTAGTAAAGATGTAAAGTACATTAAATTGCCTTACCTTGGTCATAGTAGCTATATGGTCCGAAAAAAGTTACAAGAAATACTAAAGCATTGTTTCCCTCAAATCAGTTTCCGGTTTGTTTTCTGTAATCCTTTTACAATAAGATCACTTTTGAGAGAGAAGCCTACTCTGCCTGTGGACCTTAATTCCTGAGTCGTTTACTTGTTCACTTGTTCGCAGTGTGGTCTGCGATACGTGGGATCTAGTTCCCGCTGGCTCAGACACAGAATTTTGGAACACAGAGGTCTTTCTATTAGAACTAGGTTTCCCCTTTCCAAACCACCCTTTTCTGCCATTAGAGAACACAGTTTAGCACAGGACCATCCTTTCACTGACCTGGATTTTCGGGTACTGTCTTTTTGTTCAAATAGACTGGACCTTTTAATTTCAGAGTCGCTGACTATTAAAAAGATGAAGCCGGAATTGAACAACAACTCGTCTGGTATTCAACTAGCTATCGTGTAATTTCACAGTAGGTACTCAATTAGGTCGTTAAATATTTTACTTTGTGAGTGGTGGTTTGTTTACATTTCACTTTAGTTTTATTTTCATATTTTTATGTTTGTGCTTTTAATTTTTCGTTATTTTACGTCTCACCCTTTTAGTTTGTATTTACTTGTTCATTTTATATATTTCGTTAGTATTTTTGCTGAAGATTTATTATGACAATTCATGTTATTGTAATTTTATTGACTCTCATCCTTGTCGGTTTTTTCAGCCTGATGATGAGGTCTTATACCTCGACAGCTTGTACAATAAAGAATGTTCTTCCTGGTCTTGGCAATATTATTTATCATTAAGCTATATACAGTATATATATATATATATATATATATATATATATATATATATATATATATATATATATAGAGAGAGAGAGAGAGAGAGAGAGAGAGAGAGAGAGAGAGAGAGAGAGAGAGAGAGAGAGAGAGAGAGAGAGAGAGAGAGAGAGAGAATCATTACTAAAATAGCTAACTAATTTCATTTGGTAGACATTCAACGTCAAAATCACAAGGAACGCAATGTTGATCGTGGAGTAACGTAATGTTTGTGTTGTTAAAAATTCTGGCTGTGAACGTTGAAAAAGTATTATCGCGTAAAGTAGGTTGTTAACGTTGAATTCCGACATCAAAATGACAAGACTACTACCAGTGCTCCCATTAAGGTAATGTTGATTAGGTTGCTGATAAGTTCCAGATAACGTTGCGTCTTATCAGCCCCATTTTTTTTGTAAGCTACCCTAATTAATTCTTTCGTAAAGGCCAATGCCCTACCCCAATTTGAACCTTAAATTTAGACCGGGTTACTGTAGGACTGTGCTAGAATTAACGTTGGATAAAACTCAATAAGTTGCCCAAAGGATGCGGTAATCTAGCCCAGTTCATTATGGAAACTTAGTTTTCTAACAGTTTTTCATGTAATTATGATGTTGTGGTTTTTTTATCGGGAAAATAATTATCAGTGCGATGGCAGAACTAAGTATTAGCTCCGCGTCAGGTATTATTTGGAAATTGACTTTTTCTATATTATTTTGGTTGCTTATTAAGAATTTACCGTTATTTTTTCCCGTTCGACTGTAATTAACCTCAGAATTTATTATATTTTTTCTATCGCGCATACACTGTGATATAAGGGAACTTTTGGTAAAAATAGAAGTTTCCTTCAAGGGGGGTTCCAGGGGTGGAGCCCCCCGGCTAAGTAACACACCTACTAGGTTAGGTTAGATAGGGTATGTTAGGTTAGTATGGTTCCTTTTATAAGAGATTTCCTTAGCCAATCCCTTCTTGAACATATGGCTCCCTGATGTCTCTCGTATTTGTTCCATACAGTCCGTGCGGAGCTAATACTGTACCGTGCTTAGAAATACCAGATGCACAACTGGCGAGAGTGCACAAGAGTTGTCCACGCTATTGGTAAAACAATTAGTGACTGTAATATTTATTAATTGCTTGTGTTTTTGTTTATGTTTAAGCCCTTTTTTGTGTTTTATGGTATTTACAGGCTTTTTTTTATGTTTTTATGTTCATCCTGAAGGGGCTGGTACTAAACACAGCGCCCATTTTACGGTAAACTGATGGTTAGTCTACCGAACCAGAGGGGCGCTGTAGTAGTCTCAAGTTTTACCATGCTATTTCCACAGGTCGCAGTGAGTGAAGAATCATATCAAAGACATGTTTCAATAGGGATAATCCATAACCTACTTGTAACCTAGAGCACTAGGCTACAAAGATACATCTCCCTTTGAACTTATAAAATCATATAACATTATTTCTGTCAGAATTTGCCAGTTTGGGATGAAAATTTGAGTTAATAAAAGCATTTCCGACAAACAGTGTCAGAAAAATTTGAAGCAAACACTATTGGAAAAAACCACACTTAATTCTGATTTCATTGATCAGCACAATGCAAATTTAACATAAAATATGATAGAGTTTCTCTGCTCATACTACAGTAGTTAAAACACTCAAATTCACTTACTCAATTTTCATTGCTGCCATATAAATGATCACTGCACTTATTTTGTTACTTTTGCAATGAAGCAGTAGCCTGTTCCCTGCTGAAAAAAAATTTTTGATCACCACAAGATCTTCACAGTTTCATGGTTAAACAGAGACAAAAGACTGAAAATATTAGATCTGACCAGTTCAAAGATTCCAAAATTTTACAATTGTAGCACCACCTAGCAGACAAAAAGAATAATATGATTGGTTAGGTAACAGAAATATTGACAAAGCGTTCTGTATTAGCTAATATTTTTATTGTCATTTTGAAGAAAATAGCTAGGGCAGCGCATATACCTGAACTACAACTTGAAAAGTACTCTATACTAAATATGCACCTTACAGGTTTCTTGGTAACTGTACATTTGCTATGGATACTGTACCACATAAAAGTTGTTGCAATTATCTTGGCAGAATGAAAGTACTGAAGTACAGGTCATTATGGGCTGCTGGTAAAATAATACTTTACACTGAATGCCCATGTGAGGGATGCATAAGCTAGCCAAGCCAAGCCAGGCTAAGGCGTAGGTGACCGAGACCAAGATTTGTAAATTTTATAATTCCTCGCATGTTCTTTCATGCCTTTCACTACTTCTGGGTTGTTATATTGTAATTCCTCAGTAAAAAAGTACCTGTCTAGTTTCTTTCTCGTAAGGTGTTTTTTCCACAGTTTATTAATGATCCCCTTGCTTATACAAGTTTGTCACTTGGTTCACCAGTGTAAACTGATTTTCGTTATTCTCCTGGTTACAGTACATATATATTTAGACACCTGCTTTTTGTGGAAAGTAAAAATAAAAAATCATGCTATACAGGTCCCCATATGTGTGCATTTTTATTTTTTTTTACATGTAGGCTGTACATGGAGACTTAGCGTGTTTATTGTTTCAGTAATCTTGTATGATCTGAAAATCATATGTTGTATTTCTCATCAATTCTTTAATTTTTGTATTGCAGAATCACAAAATATGGCTTCATAGCAGGAATGCTCTTTACAGCCATTTTATTTAATGAGTGGCTGATGTATGTTGTGAAAGCTCTGAGGTGGTCGGAAATCACTGATATTGAGGAGGAAAGCGTCAGAGTCTTAATTGCAGCAGATCCTCAGATTTTAAGCACAGACACCGAACCTCACTTCCCTTTGAATTTGCTCACAACATGGGATGCAGACAGGTTTGTATGCTGTTCTTTGTACTTCTGCATAGCACAGAAAGGATCTGTGTAGTACTTATTGTTTAAATGTAGTGGAGATATGTTGCCTGATATATATATGATATAGATTACTGTATCATTGATTTTTTGGAATTTAAAATTCAGCAGTTGGTTTAGCTGTTAGAATGCACATTGGAAATGGGTATGTGTATTTAAAGATATTTTGTCTTGTTTAGCCTTCCAGAAACAAGTCTGTAAATGACTCTTAAGGACTGCAAATAAAAGCTTATTTTATAAAGCTGTTTTCACAGTCTTCCACATCACTGCAAATTTCAATAAACCTATGTAGGTTTTAAGTACGTAATTTAAATGATAGGAATGGTTAGATGCCTTGTAACTTGAATGCATTCTTGCAGCATGGTTTTGGAATAATGCAATGCTGGCATAGGTTTATCTTACACATGTAGTGAATTTTGTTGGCCTAACAAAGGCTGTTTAATAGTATGAATAGTCAGATACCTATATCTAGAGTAACTGGAACAGATTTTAATGACCATTCATACTACAGTATTGGGAGAATGGCTGTTTTAAAAGAAAAACATCAATGACTTGTGATTCCATACACGTAGTGAATGGTAAAAGTAACATTTATTACTGTATTTTATGAAATGTTTTAAAGTTGGTAAGGAATATAATGCATAGTCCATCTTTATATTGTCATATTTTTTGTATTCTGTACAGTACTTTGGTCATTATTGTTATACAATATATTGTGGACCATGGCTCATACCATACAGTATAAAACTGCAAGGCCATGCTTAGTGCCAAACCTGTGCCAGATCTATTTTAGGGTTACTGTATGGTACCTAATAATTGACCATTTTTAGTCAGGACTGTGCATAATTTTAAGCAAATATTTTCAGTATGCAAAGGAGACATAGGTTGGGATTGATAGTAGGCCAGTACTGTAAATAATTTATTTTATTGAGTAAGCTTAATGGTGTTAATGCAATCCCTTCATGAACAGATGACAAACCTGTTTTGTTAAAAAACGAAGCCATTACTTTACAGTTGCGTAAATTCATAGCAGCACAATCTCCAGTCACATCCCAAAAGCAGAAGAAAATTAGTTCCAGATTCCACCCGAGTATGCATATGGGTCCTTTAGTGCCTCCACTGGTTGACATGGCCATTAATTGCGTATTTGGTGTGTTTAACACTTGCAATCCCACTCGTCTTAATTTCGTTCGTATCTCACTTCATATTACCTTTACTTCATTTATTTTATTATCACCTTGCTTCATTTTATTATCACCTTGATTCATTTGTATGCTTAATAATATCTTACCATAGTGATGGAATTTTCCTTTATTTTTCACTTTATGAATATTTGTATTAGACAGTTATAAATTCAGTACTTTATTTGTTTTTCTTTCAGAAGCTGATCTTTTATTATCATTTACAACTAGGTCTAGCTGCTGGACGAGCTAATGATCTCTTTACAGTAGACCCCCCGTATTCGCGTTCTCATGGTTCGTGGACTCACTCATTCGCGGGTTTCTCTGTGGAACATATCTAGTCATTTTTCACGAAAAATTCGCCCATTCGCGGTATTTTTCACTGAGAAATATTCACTAATTACTGTATTTTCATATAATTTTCATGAATAAATGCACTTTTTGTGATAAAACTATTAAAATACTCAGGTATAAGCATTTTTACAGGATTTTTCTTGGTTTAAGCTATCAAAATGGGCAGTTCTAAGTGTTTTTAGAGGGGTTTTAAGTATTCGTGGATTTTAGCTATTCCCAGGGGGGGTGTGGTACGCATCCCCGGCAAATACGGGGGGTTCACTGTATATAGTCGTTTTGTTTCATTTGTGTACTCGTTGCTCATGCTTCTTCTTGCAGTCAGTAGTCTCATTGGACCAGCAGCTCCACGTAAAGTACTTAGCAAAGGAAAATATAGGCACTGAAGTCCCAACTAAGTGGCCATTCAGGCCATTGTATAGTAATCTGTTTGTTTTGAAACAAATGTAATTTTCAAGAATAAAATTATTCTGTATATGCAAACCCATTACCCCCTATTGTGTCCCTGCATATTGTGATTGCGTAGCAATATGCAGATAATAACTAGTTCCAGTGGCATAGGTGGTGAGGTGACTTGGATGGCATACTCAGCCTGGTGGAAGTCAGAACTCTTCTTCACCTGTTATGAGGATGTGTGCTGAGATTGCACTATGCAGATTTAAGCTATCATGGAGTAATGGATTTGTTCGTAAATTTATTTTGTTCCTAAAAATTACAGTTTCAAAAAGAAACAAATTAGAAGATTGTAAATGTGGAAAAAAATATAAAAGTATTGACTTACACACCAAAGAGAATGTGAAGCCATGCAGCTGTAGGAAAGATAATGAGCTCAATATTTGTTAGTGTTTATTGACTCTCCGTCTTTCACCGAAAGTTTGTGTTGTATGCTTAATTTTTTCATCCAATTGTAATTCTTGCATAACTTAGTTAACATTTATTTAAAAAGGTTTGTTTGGAAGGATCCAGTCTATGCTACCTAATTGGTCTGTAGTGATTTGATGTTGAGAAAGAGTAATTTTCATTGAAGTCTCATCTGATGTGGAACTGCAGCAAGAATTTGTCTATAGTAAGTTGGCTCTGAGACTTTTCACGCGTTGAACTGTATCAGTAAGTTTTCCAGTCTTTAAATACACTACTGTGCTTTATTCTGGAATTTAATGTAGTGCTTACATAGAAAGTGCTTAGAAAGTGCTCACATTCTTGTCCTTGTTCCTGTTAATGTAGCATTTGACTTGGCTGTTTCATTTGATGTAGCATTTGAAACCTACTACAGCAGTACTATTTTTTTGTCAAAGTAGCATTTAGCTTTGATAATACTTTAATTATATCATTTTTACTGTAAAACTGTAAATAACCATAGCGTAATGAGGCCACGAGTCACAATGTTATACCCCACAGGGCTTGCTTAGGAGGTTTCTTCCAATTAAGAAAGTAAGATGGAAAAAAGTAAAGTTGAAAGTGTTAGACCTGAATAGGAGGAGAAACCATTGGGAATGGGTGAAAAGTACAAGGCAAAAGTTAAGCAGCTAGAACCAAAGGGACACTAAAGAATTTTAGTACCTTCTGTCCAGTTTGCCACTTAAGGCACAATGTAAGTGGAACCCCCATTATGGGGGATAATAAATGTAGATAGACATCCTTGTTCATTGTCTCAGTAGTTGTTGAAAGTAATTGTAAAATTATAATAAATGCTGCTTTTATCTGTAGACACTGGCTTGTCATAGTTGAAAGTGTTAAAGTTGATATAGATTTCACTGAATTGTTTTGAACTTGAAAAGTTCCTTGCAAGTATATGGCCCTGTTTTACAGGGCATGTGCTTGGACAGGGAAATCAATACACTGCGCAGTTCATTAATACATGCTTGAAGCTTGTTTTGGATGTAGCCAGACTGGCTATCCATGAATGCCCTTATTTTTTCACTTGCCTACATAATGTAAAGAGTTATTCTCACTCATGTGTTGGTATTTTTTTGTGCTGTATTTCGCTGCTTGTTAATAATTTTGAAATTATGTTAAGAACTTGAGGTTATGGAATTCTTCTGTATGCGCATTAACTAGCTTTGTTTTATACCATAATTCAAGTCATAAAATGTTGGTATCATTCTTACTAGATTCTGCATATAGAACATGTGTGAGCATTATAATTAATGTGGTACATATCCTGTACTTGGGTTTACATGCTTGAAGGCTTATGAATAAAAATATACTTCAGAATGTGCCTTTAAACAAATGGAAGTACTGTAATATCATAGCAGGTAGGAAGGCTTTAAAAGAATGAATGATATTCATTTACGATTGGTGAATCAATTAACCAGTTATTTGTTTTGATATTCATTTATGATTGGTGAATCAATTAACCTGGAGTTATTTGTTTTCTACCCCCATAATATTTTAGGCTTTTTCATATATTGTATGTTGGCTAACTGCCAGTTAAGACAGGTATATTACAAAAGAATTGCTTCTTGACTTCCATGATATGGTTTCCCTACTATTTGGGACTAAGTGTTTTTGCTGTAGTTTCCTGCACTAACTATTATTCCCAGAAAACTGCTCCTCCAAGGAACACCCAATAGATAGTCTTGTAATACTCACCACTCCCCGTAGGGGGTAGTGCTGTCAGTGAACCTCATTCGGTGCACTGTAGGCATTGCTTAAGGTCCTAAGGTGCAGCGTCCCTTCTGCCCCTAGCTGCAACCCTTTTCATTCCTTTTACTGTGCCTCCATTCATATTCTCTTTCTTCGTTTTTACTTTCCACCCTCTCCTAACAGTTGATTCATAGTGAAACTTCAAGGTTTTCCTCCTGTTACACCTTTCAAATCTTTCTGCTGCCAATTTATGTTTCAGTGCTGAATGACCTCATAGGTCCCAGTGCTTGGCCTTGGACCTAAATTCCATGTTCTATTCTATTTTCAATACTCGCCACTGGTAGGAAGACAGTGAACTTGCAGTGCCTCATTACAAGTTATCCTTTTGTCCTTTACAATTCTTGCCTTATCTGAGAATGAATTTAAAGGCTGTGAGATCTCCCATGATCAGTAACTACAGGTGAAAATTCTTAATTTTTCTCTCTGTTTTGAACAAAGAATTTTCCCTTACCAGGGGTGTGTAGCTTCTGTTTGGAATATTCAGTTATGTCGTTTCTGTCATATAGATGTCATCTATATACATCATGGCACTTCTGGTTTGACTTTTGACACTATTGCCTTGAATGCATTCCAGTAATTTCTCCCTTTTATTCATATCATTAATCTCACCTTCACTGTATTTAATGGCTGTCAGTCCATAGTTCCAGTTTTGGTGCTTTAATAATTTTTTTTTGCATGTTTTTGCCCCTCTGACAGACGTTACCTGAAACAATAAATATGTAATAATAGGCCTATTTGACATCCAATATGGCACCAGGTGACTAATTCAAACCTTTATTCATAAACAGCTCATCTTCAGTGGCCTAGTTAACTTTTGTGATAAGAAGCAATTGCCATGCAGGTATTGTCCTCTTTCCTGGTCCTGTTAGGGTCTGCTGCTTACAATATAGTATCTCATTTGGTGAATTGTAGAAATTTCTTTTTGCTTTCGCTTCTTCTAGTTTGTCTTGTTCCAGTTTTCACGTTAATGTGAGGACACCCCTCTGGCCAGTCCTATGAGAGAATGAAGTGACTACTTTAGGATACAGTTCAGTATAATAGTAATTCTCCTTCCTTGGTAGGTATTTGATATTTGTGAATATGAGTTATACCATTTTTGAACACATCATCACAATAAAAAGTGACGCTTCATAAATGAAGACTGATTCACCAAAGATCCCTCTTCTTTACCTTTTAAGTGGCATTGCACTATGAGCAGTCACACTGGCAAGCATACTACTAGTTAAAATCAGTAAAAAAGCAAAGGTACATGTGAATAAATAGCTGCCCTGTGTGAAACAAAAGTTTATATTTTGAGAAAAGTTGGGAAGAATTTGGAGTAAACCTTCGTAAGAGCCCCAATTAACATGAAATACAGTGGTATTTTCTTATCCTGTGCCTTTAGATTTATAAAACCATTAGATTATTTTGAACAGTAAAATCAGTAATGAACTGACCATCTTGCCTGCCTTTTTGAGTGATGTAACTTTTAAAAAAATAGTGAAAGCTACATCACCCGGACAGATCATATACTGGACTAACTAACAGTATGTGACTAGCGTCATATAGGAGCCCTTTTTATTTACGATTTATTTGCATGTTTATTTTTATGTACAGTAAATGGCTTGTCCAGATTTGCACTGAGATAAGAAAATTGGTAATCCAGATTCTGTACATAAAAATATTGAAACTTTTAAGATTTCATATTATAGACAGGTAAGCATGCTTTGATGTTTGTAATTAAAAAAATTTCATTTCTCTTATCTCCCCTTTTGCTTTATATTTAAATAAATATTCAGCATGTTGCATGTAGCATAAATCACACCCAAATATATATATATATATATATATATATACATAAAGGCAATGCCACGAAGGAAAGAGATATGACGGAGTGGTGCTAGGCCTTTCGACTTGTTGTCCTTTACTTAGCAGACTGATAGAAATATAAAAATACATTTACAAAGAAAGCTCATATAAATGACAGATGGGGATTATAAAGGAAAATATGTACCTGGAATCCAACACAGTTGAAGAATTAGTAGACCTACCAAAACAGAGGTATATATTTAAGAGGTTTTACAAAAGATTAGGCCCAACCGCTCAAAGCAGGGATGAGTCAATTAAAAGATTATACACTATATTTTCATGATTCAGTTATACATACATACATACATACATATATATATATATATATATATATATATATATATATATATATATATATATATATATATATATATATATATATATATATATATATATATATATATATATATATATAGTATAAATGAGAGAAATATAGTAAAATACATCCTAGTAATGTTATTGGACATAGTCATTTTCATATCCTTACTAATGTATTTGCTTCTGCCTTGAGTGTGTCTAAATACAGTATAAGTAGATGAAAATGAACATAATGCAGGTACAAAATTTCCCAAAAATTGTCAGTACTGATAATGACTACATATCACAGATTCTTAGGTAAGTGTTCATTTTCAAATGTGAATATGTATAAAGGTTATCCATAATTTTTTTTAATTAAACCCCATAGACAGCTAGTTTTATATCGGTACTGCTAATATTGAATGGAAAAAGAGATGGATTTTGATAATTAACGTATTTCCTGGTGTCGAAGATGCTTTTTTTTATTCCTGAAGTGAGTTGGAAATTTACCATGCTTCCTGGAGGCTAACGGTTAGGGTTTTCATAGGCTTATCCTAACCTGAGAGGAAAGTTATCTTTGCTAGACAATAATCAGAACTCCTGTGGATGACCTCTGAACGAAGTGTACATTATACTTAGGTAGAATAATAAAGAAACAAAAGTATCATTAAAAAGAAATTATGCAAAGTCACAAAGATTCATTTCCATTTTGGCAGACTACAGTAGATGAGTCAGTGGATAAATAGTAGCTTAAATATTGTATATCAGTATTACTGGTATTTCACTCTCCTCAAACAAGCCTAACTTTAAGGGAGCGTTATTAGCTGACAAAAGTAGAACTACATTTACTTTTAAAGGGTTTACCATAAATCTTACTGTGGCAAGACTATTGTAATCAAACTTGTCATGTTTGTGTGGTTTTCTTTTTGTACAAAATTAAGTGTAACAGTGTGCACAATATGTTCACGCTTTGAAAATTAAAATGTTTTTACCTCTTTGTAATATCTGTATTGTGTGGATTTTAATCTTTATGCTATTTTTATTTTGCTAGTTCAGGAAGTCATATTTTTGTGGTATTTTTAAAAAGTGTATCTGTAATAAAATGTTTTTTTGTATTTGTAATATTCTTATTGTGGTGTTAGTTTTTGTTTTTTTGATTAAAAAAGATGTTGCATAAGCCTACACCCAATACCATTAAAATCTTAAAATACTACACCAGCTGTAGCCCCATCCATTTTTGACTGGTGTGTCAACTCCAGACAAATTTATTAGATATGGAAATCATGGAACTTGAAAAAAGCTATATAATGGAGAGGTAAGTTTTAAAAAATAAATCTTAAGTATTTGTATTTACATATTAAAATGAAACTTACCTCTCCATTATATAACTTTTACTTCCGCACCAGTGGTGGTTCGACAGATTAAAAAAAAAAAACAAGCACACTTGGTTTTCTATGAATATCCGTCTTCTGTCCATCTTCCCCCACCCCCCTGCCGGGGGACCAATAGGTACAAACACTCTTAGCTGGTCAGTCTGTTTCTGTCGCTGGGTTCGGTAGCAGTTCAATAGATTGGACTCGGTTTTCTGTTGGTTTGTTCTTATATTTTTTTAATATTCGTTTGGTAAGAACCTGTAAGGTTAGAGTTGCTGTCATAGGCATTACAGGTACAGTATTCCAGTTTTATTGACCCTCATGATATGTTTTTGCAGAGGGAAAAGTTGTGCTTCGATAACTACTATTTATATGAATCGTATTGAACAAAATGCAGTAATTGATCGCGAACGGAGAAAGCTTATTAGATTGTAGAAACAACTATAGAGAATAATACTTGTAAGATTTAAGTAAAGGGATGGATGTCTTGTCTGATTCCCCGTTTAGTAACTGGTTACTAAATGGTTAGGTCCTCTGCTGCTTCTCTTTGATCTGCTTCTCCAAATGAGCTTCCCATCAGTGCAGATAGGATGGAGTAATTTTTTATGTTCACTTGTTGTAAGTTTCATGGGATATTATTATTGTTATTATCATTAGTGTTTTCTTTTCTGCGCTATCCTCCAGAGAGTCTCGGTAAGTTCGGGTTGTTTCCCATGTTGGAGGAAGGGTCAGTGCCCCTGCCTTTTCTTGTCTTGTCCTTAGCAAGTCCTGTCTTTCTCCCTCGTGGCTTAGAGTGACAGGGAACCAGGGCATGTCAGAAAGCGATGCGGATCTGTGCCATTGTCCCCTTCCTACTTTCAGTCAGGTAGGGCACCAGGTCCAGCATTAGTGGTACCAGAATGTGTTCTCCGATAGGATTGCTCGGGTAAGAATAAGAGAAGTCTCCCAATGTTTTTCTCTCTTCAATTTGAGTGTATCAGATCGGCTTGGTAGCAGTGATGCTTCGTGTCTTTTGGTAGTATTTAAGGGGGTTTAAGCTGCCTTGTCAAGGAAAGTTAACTTTTGCTTTGATCAAGTTTCGCTTTTATCCCCTTTAGTTAAGGATTGCTTGCGGTATGAGGCTAGTATAAATACGTATCAGTTAGGTTCTAGTGAGAGGCCTAGACTGTCTTCAGCTTTCCTGTGTACGTATTCTGGATTTTTTCAGCTAGGGTGATTATGCACCTCGCAGTTTTTATGCACCATTAGCATGCGTCTAGTGCGAATTTGCGCATTTTGCCACAATGCCACATTCTTGTGCATGCATGTCTATCACTTACCCATACGCTTATCGCTTGCGTGTCTATGGAGTGTATGCCTATCGCATGTGCGCCTATGCCTTCCGTGCCTATAGCATGCACGCCCATGACCTGTGCGCCTATCGCGTGTGTCTATGGCTTGTATGCCTCTCGCATGCACGCCCATGCTTATGCACCTGTCTCTTGTGCACATACGGCTTTTGCCTATTGGATTCACGCCTATGGCTTGTGTGCTATCGCATGCACGCCTATGGCTTGTGCGCCCCTTGCTTTTGCACTTGTGGCTTGTACGCCTGAGTGCCTGTTGCCTGTACGCCTATCACTTGTATGCTTTTCGCTTGCTCGTGTATCGATTGCGCTCTTATTTTGTGTACTCCTGTCGCCTTTGCATGTGTCTCCTGCTCAGCTATCACCTGCCTATAGAGAATCTCAGCATGCACTATCATTTCAGCTTCCATTTAAGTAGGCAGGTGGTTGCCATTAGTAGTCTCAACATTCTGTTTCGGGTATTTCAACTCCTTTTCCAGTTGCAGGAGTCTCTATCGGTAAACAGTTAGCTACTGTTTCATTTTTTCAATTCCCCCGTGGTTTAATGATAATAATAATAATAAATTTTATTTCGGCTCAAGGCCTTACACTGTACATGGAACACACAAAGTAGAGACAATACGCACAATCTGAATACATGAGATAACCTGATAAAAAATGGTAAATGACAATACCCACACAGTTGCTGAAGAAGTAGGACAAATAGTATTCATAGTAATGGTAATGACAGTAATAATATTGAGAATATCTGTAATAGTAAAAAAATATTAAAAATTATAAAAATTAAAATAAAATTGCATACAAGCAGATTCCATCTAGGGACCTTAGGTGGTTATGGAATTCAGGTCCAGAGGGCTAAATACAAAAATTGAAAAATTGAAAATAGTAAAGCTCTACAGTAGAAGATGGATATTCATAGAAAACCGAGTGTTCTCATTTTTTGTTTCAGTCTGTCTAATTACCACTGATATGGAAGTAAAAGCTATATAATGGAGAGGTAAGTATTTAAAAAATAAATCTGAAATTAAGTATTTATATATATTTTTTTTTTTTAGTTACAGCCGAGGTGCATCTTTGGCTTTAGGAAATACTGTATTAGTCACAGAAATTTAAGAATGTCTGTCAATCCAGATGAGATGATTGATGCACATTCACTATTTATAACTGTCCTGGTCAGTCAAATTTCAGTACTTAATGTAAGAATTGAAGATACATATTTTTGTCACCAAAAGTATGTTGTGAAGCAAAGTTGGCTTTGTGGAGTCCGCAGCTTATGCAAGTAGGATTTGAGCTTCCATGTCATGTTTGCACTTTGCAGAACTTTGACCCTAAGTCACTATGTTTTAGATGCTTGTGACATTTTAGCTTTCACAGAAGGATTTATAAAATGGATGTCTGTTTTTCCTTTCCTGTCCTATGGGAGTTATAATTCTTTTTAAGATGGTCACAGCCTTTAAATTTCTAATTTTTTTTCATCTCTTATATGACAGTAATTTTCATAGCCATTACACCATTTTGATACTTTACACACCTCGCAGCATGATATATATTTAAAGAATTATCTAATCATTTTGTGTACACCAGTTTTACTCTGATTTTTCCTGTATAATGTATAGAACACAAATTAAACGATGATTTCTCCTCCAGATCACTGCATCAAATTATTAATATCAATAATACTATTATGATGATGATGATGATGATGATGGGTATTGTAATTGGGTAATGAACTGTAGCACAGAAGCTACACATGTTCATTCTTTATTCAGTTGTCAAATATGCAAAGCTTTGGACATACGTCTATGTGTAGGTTTTATGAAAATCAAAAATTAAATGTATACGAAGTAAAAAAAAATTCTGAAAGGTAATCATTAAAATACTCTTTTAAAAATGTAAACTGAATGATAACCATTCCCTGCTAAAGGCAGAGTTGTCTACATTTAAACTGGGTTTGCTTTTCTCACTGAGAAAAAGTCTTTAATGACCTTTAATTGTATTTAAAACCTAACTTTAGATGAAGTAATTAGATTACAATTAATGTTGCAAGTGCATGGCTTATTGTTGGCGTTAAAACCCTCACTCTCTCTCACTGGAACTGCAGCTATAGTGAGAAGGGTTGTCTGTTCTGCTATGAATACATCTTGGATTTTTAATTGTATGGTATAAGTTGCAAAAAGGATGTTGCATTTTCCTTTTTTAATAATTTGAAAAATAAATTATTTTGTTTTGTTTAGGGCGAAGATCAGTGTTTTAAGGAATTTTTGTTTCTAAAGAAAATAAATAAGAGTTTTATAGTGGATTGCTAGTGTAAAATTTAATGTCCTTTCTTCCTGTTTTCAGGTTTGTCAGTAGGGGCTTCCATTTAGCTGTATGGAGAACTAAGCCAGATATAATTATATTCTTAGGAGATGTCATGGATGATGGAAGTATCAGCAATGATGTTAGATTTCATGAAAAAGTTGAACACTTCAAGTCTCTAATGTATATTCCTTCATATGTCAAGGTGAGAGAATAGCTTTGTGAAATTTTATACTGTATGATGAAAGTTCTGTTCTCACAGAAACCATCATGAGTTTGTGCATCATATTACCGATATAAGCGCTGGTTGTCATAACCATTGTCATTTTATATTCCACATTGAAAAGTATAGGTTACTTTAATTTGCATTAAATTTTTAGGTTGTGTACATTTTGAATTCTGTTAGCATTACATTGATATATTAATGTATAAGTAATGACTTTGAAAAAGTAAATATGTGTTATGGAAAAGGAAAGAAAAATTGAAGAACAGACTCATAAGACCAGGAAAGAGATTTGAAAAGTAAGTAGAAGAAAGCAGTATTGTAGTATAAACAGTTTATCTTGGCAACTTGAACTGTGAGTTACATGTAGACAAATGAAAAGGGTAATGTTGGTAAGTATGATGTGAAATATGAGGATATAGACTCACGACTATATCGTAATTTAGACTAGGTGGTAATTTAAGGCCTTCGTTAAGCTCACCTTCACCACTCAACAGGCACAACAACTGTGTGTGCTTTTTACATACAAAGTGGGACAGTGAGAGAACAAAGCAAAAGAAGGGACAATGATATATAAGTATAGAGGCAAAAAGGATGTTTTCAGGCGTCTTTCCATCAAAATGGCAGTTACCGTCCCTGATTTTATCATTGTATCGAAAATGTGTTGGAAATAACACAAAAGCGCTTGATACTCCTTTCTTTTATTTTCCTGTGACCTTAGCTGAATACATTGTCACATGCTATTAAGTGTTTATGGCCCTAGTAGTAGATTATAACAGTAACAATTATATCCAAAAATTGTTTGTCCATAGACAGATCTGATGGCTTTGTAATTATCTGAAGAGAAAAATATATATTAGTTCAAATTTACAATACTTTAATGCTGATCAAATAAACACAAATCTATAACATTGGAACAAGTGTAACACCAGATTTAAATCCTTCACTGTGTAATAACAGCCAGGTCTAAGCTCCTTCATACACTCATATTAAGTTGCCTAAAGGTAAAAGTCAGATTCTAAAAATAAACTGAATTTGAAACTTGAAAGACTTCTTGATTTTTTATTGTATTAAATATTTTACACCAGTAATTAAAAGTTTTATTAAAACTAAATTTATTAATGAGTCAAATTATAATAGTTAAGGGGATCACAGTAAAATTTAAATTTTATATCATATATGGTAGTTCCTTAAAAATTTGGTAATACAGGAGCTTCTGGTAAATGGTGAGGTTACATTCCCAGCCAAGCACCAATATCTGAAAATCACCGATAACTGAAAATCGCTGATAATTATGGTAATGAATGGTGTTTGTGACATTGTAAGCGCCAATAAACCACTTATCGGCACTGTTAACCACTCATCAGTGCTGATAAATTGCTTGCCAATGCTGATAAACCACTTACCAACGCCAGAAATTGTTTACCGTCGCTGAAAATTGGGTTAACAACATCGTTAGCCAAGCGCCATAAAACCAAAACGCCGATAACCAAAATGGCGGTTATGATGAAAAGGACAGACATCAAAGAAAAGGATTGCACTGTTATACAGTACTGGGTTATGCTTGCATAACACAACATAGATTGCTGCAAGCTAATACTGAGTGATGGAAGGAAGATAACAGCTCCATTATTACATGAGTTCTCAAAGTGAAAGATTACTCTGGAACTGGCAGCCTTTAAGTAGGCACAAGGTGTGAAGAATCTCCAGAGCAGGTGAATATAAGGCAAGCTCGTTAAAAATGGTTACTGTAAATGTGGGAGCAATGTTGAGAAAAAGCTGAGAAGTGGTGGGTATGCTTGCAAGAAAAAACCTTGACCTGTTTCATATTTAGGAGTTAAGCTGAAATAAAACTATAGGTTATGACCTGCAGATACTTAAATTTTAATACCATGCCAATGAGACAAGAAAAACACAGTAGGCATACTGATCAATGATGAAATAACTGAAAATGTAACAGAAGCTAGCCATATATGAATGAAAGAAAAATGAAGATGATGATGGTCTTAGAAATTTGTATCAGGGCAGAGAATTACAGATGCACAGCCCAACCACAACTGGAAAATGTGCGGCAATATTTACATGACCGGGTGTCAGTAAAAGACAGGGAAGTGAAATAGCTTAGTTAAAAAAAAATCGGATAAACAAAAGGAGAAGAAATAAGACTGGATAATAAATAACAGTGAAGAGAATGAAAAATGAAGCAAATGCAAGAACAGTTCTTTAATGAAGAAAAAAAAATATATGGGTTTTTTGTTTATGAGTTTTATTAACTTGAATTATATGTGTATGATATAAAATGATAGATAATGGGAATATTGTAATAGTGCTGTTCTGAAAGTCATGATTACATAACAGCACTGGTCAGGGACTTAAGCACAATCCTGGGAATGGGGAAATACATATTGACAGCAAAGCTCACAAAAGAAAATTGGAAGGGGAGGAATGGTACATATGATGTAGAGAAAGCTAATTTCTAGATTTGACATTGATGAACCTGGATTTCTGCCATGAAAATAAGGTATCTATATGATGTTTTGAAATGGAAGTTGTAGTATTTACCACATGTATTTCAAGTAGAAAACAAGTATTCATTATGTTGAAGTGTATTTATACGCAAAAGCTAGATTGGTTTTGTTAATGTGGATTCTATATGTTTTATTGACTTGATGTGTGTGTTTGTTTTATATTTTCTGTTATATTTTCCAAATTATCTTGAATATTGATGTGGTTGATTGAATTTACACTTCTAAAACTTGTGATAAGTAAGAATTACTGGATTGTAGTTTTACTTCTAACAAGACCCTCAATATGGCATAAAAATAACTTCAAGTGTGTGGATTGTTCTTCAAGCATGTGGCTTATTCTGTAGTGTATTAAGATTAAGCTAATGGTGTTCTTTCTCTAACCTTTTATTGTTCTTTTCAATCTGTATACTTGTTTGTTTGTATTAAGACTGGTAGACATGACAGTTTTTGTTGCTTCTCTTGCAGCACACAATTTATGTGCCAGGGGACAATGATATTGGGGGAGAAGGGCCAGACAAAGTAACATTGCACAAAGTACAGAGGTTCTACCAAGAATTTAATCAGTCTTACACCGTCTCCTATAAATTTATAGACTTTACTCAGGTAAGTCCCCATGTTTCTTGATTTTTTTGAGTTTTGAAATAGGGTTGGTGTTAAATTCCTAGGTTAAGTGTCCTGATTCCTTGGTTAAGTGTCCTGATTCCTCAAATACTCCAAGATTAAAAATTTGAACGTACTGTACAACAAACAGGAAATATATTTCCTTTACTAAAGTTGCTGAAATTAAGTATATTTTATTACAGACTTATCTAATTAGGTAATTAGTTTAATCATGGGTTGTATCTTCAAGTTTGAAGATAATTTGTTAATGATGCCTTAAAGATTTAAACAAAGGACACCAGCTTTATGGGGTCTTGAGATGTATAATGAGGTGTGGGAAGAAAGATTTTTTATCCTCTTTTAATTTGATAGCAGTTATTATTTTCAACATGTTTTTATTTTTATTCAATGGCTTTTTATATTTACTTTTAATCAACAATTTTTTTTACGTTAAAACATCCCCTTGCAGATGCGTGTGATGGATGATTTTGATGGCATGCCCAATTTTCCACAAGAAGAGAACAGAATACGGGTTCTACTTTCTCACATTCCTCTCCTCCCAATAACAAGGAAAATTATCAAAGAGGTATTAGTGTTGTTTCATTTCTTGATGGTTCCTAGCAATAAATTTACTGAACATTTACATTTTTAGAGATTAGTATAACCAGTATAATGGAAACATTTCCGGGGAGCTTAATATTTAAAGTACAAATTAAAGAGCAGAGCTCATTCCTCACATCCTCTTAATTATTTTGGAGAGCTGCATATTGTGCTCATCTGGAAATTAATACAATGTTATAAGTATGGACTGAAATGTGACAGTAATTTTGCTTCTTTTTATTTTATATTTTATTTCAAATACCAGTCCAAAAATTTTTATACATCATTAAAAAATCAAGGCTGTGATAGCCTATGCAGGAAAGAAAATTACAATTTTAGGAGGCAGAAATTAACTTTGAGAAATCTATAGGAATCATTGATACACTTTCAGAATGAGGTAACACATTTAGCATTTTAGATGGAAGAATTTGGTTTATGTGAGCAGGTGAATTAGTTTTGAAGACAAAGATTTTTTCTGTAGTGGTGAAGAATGCAGTAATGACAAACTATTATTGATAATTGCAATGCTTCACATCAGCTATAATGAAAAGCACAGAATAAGCTTAAGTTTAAATTTGGTATTTGGAGAAATAATTTTGCTGCAGTATAAATGTATTTTGTAGTTACAATTCAGGCATCAGTAGTTGCCTTGTCTAATGTACATTATATCCTTTTCCTTGCAGAAGATATCGCGTTATCACCCGTCATTTATTTTTTCTGGTCATGAACATGACTCCTTTCACTTTGTTGCCACTAAAAAGGAACTTCATGCTCAAGAGTTTTGGCCTCTCAAGGCTGACGGTAATGTTTGGGTTTTCGATTACAGCGGGCACAAATTACATGAGGTTACAGTTCCCACCTGCTCATATCGAATGGGAAAAAAATCTTATGGGTATGGATTTGCTGTCATAGGTAAGTTCAGTGGATTTGCTGTCATAGGTAAGTTCAAAGTGTTGTTGAGGAGCTGTTAGTATTTTTGTAAGTTATTGAAGAGTGAACGTAGGTATGCTCTAATTGTGTCTGTAATCACTTAACAAATCTTACAAATTTTAATAGTATTTTGAAATCATATCATGAATATGACCAAGTTTTAAAATTAATTTGTATTTTTCATAGCTAAGAAACCTGCAGTCTTAACATTAGGAAAAATCTTCTGGCGCCAGCTGGAAACCAGTGAAAAACAATAGGAATTGTTTATGCGAGGAATTGTTGGCATCTGGCATCAGTCACGGGGATGAGGGAGGAAGCAGACGGCGACCTAATCTCCAGCACCATAATTTATTTAGTTTTCTTCCAGCCCAGGGTTAACTAAAATAGGGGTGGCTAGAGGTGGGTAGTAAATGTTAAGACTGCACGCTTGTTTTTGTTAGCTGTGAAAAATACAGATTAATTTAAAAAGTTGCCATTTGTTCATATGTGGAACAAACCTGGGTCTTAACATTAGGACAGACCCACCTTTGGTGGGAGGTAAGGGAATCTTGAACCGACTGGAGGTTCAGCACACCTGGTCTAACGTCTTGGATAAGAGACTCCACAGAAAGGAGACCCCAAGCCTCTGACTTCTTAGATAGATGGGTATCTAACAGTCAGACTACTGGGCTAAAATACAGTGTAGAAATTCATTGCATAGGAGGAAGTTAAAGATCTATATCTGTTCAGATAGCAAACTAAGGTAGCCACCTAGACGTGTTTGTTATCGTTCCTCTCTCTCCTTGCCAGAGAGAAGAAGGGCTGGCTACTGAAAGGTATACTCGTGTAGAATATTAAATACTCAAACAGCAAGGCTAGTTTACTCACCTGTATCCAACCAGTTCCAGCATATGATGGATCAGTCTTCTTAATGCCTGCAGGCAGAGAAGATAGGAAAAAGGAAAAAGACCAGCCATCTCAATCATTCTCACTTTCATACCAACATCTTAGGCAAGATACAAACTGTCCTGCTAGGGACATTTGATGAGCTACACAACTTGCTGAGCAGCCACCACTGGACCCAAGGAAAAAGTGTCCAAGGGATCTGTGGGCGACGTCCCTCAGGTAGAAGGATGTGAAGGTGGTTTGGCCAAGCCAAGAACCCACATTCAGAATCCTATGAACAGAGAAGTTCTTCTTGAATGCCAAGGAGGAGCCTAGTTTGATAGCTTATTTTCAGGGTTTAAACCTTCTTCGTTCTGTGTTTCCATTTTTTTTGGTAATTTTGTCGTCAGTTATGGTGGTAGTTGAAGAAATATATGGAAATTTATAATTAGTGTAAAAGGTGTGTTTAAATGACTAGAATTCAAAAGTGAATTAAGATAAAGATGCAGAAATTTGCAGGGTGGTACCGAATGAAGTAGAAGATGTAGATAAGCTCAGACTTGCTAGAAATAATGGTTTGGCTAGAAGTGAAGAGCGTATTGTTGTTACTGTAAATTTTCCATGCATCTTGCCCAGATTTATAGTAACAATAAAAATTTGTTTAATTACAAATGTAGTTTGAAAAAATTCTTCACAGGAAGAAAAGAAGCTGTAGGTGATTACATGCACATGGACAGTGGGGTCCACTGGCTCTCAGCTGTTTGCCTGGTTCATTCTATAGAGCACTTTATTCCCTTGACATTTGAGAGAGATTTAGGAGGGATTACCATTTTACTCCTTCATCATTATTATTTTTATTAGGAAGGAGTCCCTCTTTTAGGGCACTGTTATTAGAAACAATTGCTATTTCATATCGTATCTTGTAGAGCCTTCTATACAGTATTCTTCTATTTTTCTTGTCTACAGGTAGATAGTATAAGAAATTTCCAAAGGACTAAGAAAGCTATTCTGCTACTCAGAAGTGTTAGAGTACCATGAACAACAAAAGCAGAATATCTTTCAATGTTGTTTGGAAATTTATTATATCATTTACCTGCCAATGAGAATATAATAGGAATAGAGGAGACTCTGTACAAGCTAAATGCCATTGAAACAGCAGTTATGATTATTATTATTATTATTATTATTATTATAAAAGGCAATTGCAGCATCAACTGCATTCAATGAAATGAATGTAAAATCCCATCAGCCTTTCATATAATTTGTTTTTCTCCATAACAGTGTTCCACAAGTAACTCTCTTAAATTCATGTCATCATAGGTGGAGAGGTAAACAATTATTTACCTCTCCATCTATGAAGATATGATGAAAATGAAGGGGTTACTGGTGGAATGTAGTAACAGAGAAAAAGTAAGTATAAGAAATATTAAAAAGACTCTTATATAAATTGAATACAGCTGAAAGAGGATCTTTTACCTATATGTATATCAATATTATTACGGAAAACAGTTGCTGTTTCAGTGGCATTTAGCTTGTTGAGTCTTCTGTTTGTGTCTTAGAGTCTTCTCAGTGACGGGTAGATGATATAATAAATTTCTAAAGGACGTGGGAAGGTATTTGTGATAAAGAACATTTACATGACAAGCAATGGGTATGTTGTGCAACAAGTAATTTTTTTTTTTCAGGAAAGTCTGGACTTGTTCATTATACTGTCTTGTGGCTGCCATCTCGCTTCACTCAGCTGTGGATGTACGTTATGTGTATAGCTGCTGCCCTTTTCCTCATTTTGCCTAACATTTTCATGTGGATTAGGCACAAACTATTTTCACTGTGCAAGAGCTGCCTTCTTCATCTCTGCAGAAAATGCCCCAAATACCATAGCTTATGACATCAGGAGTATGCTGCCTTGGGTCATTGATTTGCGTAGGTGGTATATGGGTAAAATAGTATTTTGCTTTCCTGTGTACTGCATATTGTGCTTTTATCTATAAACTATTGTTTGAAGTCTGCTGTGTTTTGTGTCACAATACGTGGAGGTGATTCCTTGTTGTTGAGGAAGTACAGTCGATCTCTTATATTCACTGGTTTAGAATTTGTTGGTGAGAATACCTGCAGTGTTATAGATTTGCATTAATTTTCAGTTGCTTTCCTTTTATGAAAAAATTATGAAATAGTTGCTTCATGTAATTTTAACACATTTTCATGAAATTCACTGCTGTAGTTTCCATCAAATTATGATAACTTGACCAGAGGTATCTTATTTCTTACATGTTTTAAACAGTGCTTTTACATTTATTGTATCTGCTTTTAATATTACAAATACAGCAATGAGTTTGTTGAACTATTACTATAGATCATTATGATGTAGTATGAGGGGACCAGGTGTCAAATAGAAAAGTTCTTCCTAGAGAGGTACTTTAAACCACCTACTACCATGACCCAAAAACTACTCCTCCAGTGAATAATGGGGTCAGCTGTAACCAAATATATCGTGTATATTTTATATGTTTGTTTAAAGGTCTGTCTTTGTTCCATCCTTGACTCCGTCCATTATTTCAGTCTTATTTTTTATTCCATATTATAATTATACAAGTATCAGATCATTCCTACCATGTATATTTTTCATGCTTGCAGTTTCAGAGACCTAAGTTCATTCATATGTAAATAATGCTTTGGTGTATTTTGAGAGTTGTTGCATCGTGTCCATCTTATACCTTGAACTACTTTTCATCTTTAGGTTGCTATAAATGTATGTCTTAATAAGGTACTTTCCTCTCTCTCTCTCTCTCTCTCCACAGAATAGTATATACTGAAACACATTTGTATCCGTGTATTGCAGAAGTTTAGAGAAAGGTCACTAGGCCATTCTCAGTGCTTAGATTGATTTTAGAATTTCCCATACATACGAGTATAATGCACAACTCTCTTTGTATTTCATTTGTTTTTACTCAAGATTTTGTTGTAACATTTTATTCCTGGTAACATCAAGTGTAGTACATTTTATGTTCATTATGTGGTGCTGAGCATGATTTTAGGGGTCATCATATTTCTTTTTAGGGTTGCTCCATTGGTATAGTCTTATTCATTTTCACATCAAAATTATATTATGAGAAGAGATTGTAATTTTACATAATGACTTATTGTGGCCATTGGAATTTACTATTTTACCAGTTAAAATATTAATAATATTAATGTATTCAACTATGAACACCAACTCTAAAGTGAATATCGGAAATACCAGAGAACAAAATGAATACCAAAACAGCAGTGAAATTCACAACTGGTCTGTATACTTGCAACAGCTTTTCCAAAGGAAGGAGTATCCAAATGCAAGAACTTAAAGTAAAATTTAAGTAAATATTGTACAAAATTGTTTTAAATAGTACTACTGTGCTCATAACTGCCTCATTCCCAAATACTGTATTTATTCTTATACAAATTACAAAAATGTTACTATTGTTATTGCTGGAGAAAACATGAAAAGGGGTAATGAGATGTGGAGTGGGATCTTGTCTTCCTGTGGGTGGATCCTCATCTTATCTGTTGAAAGCTCTGGCTTGAATTTTATCTGTAGTAATCTTATGCATCAAGTGTTCTTATCTGATTTCTGTTACTCATTGTTACTGATAGTCATTATTTGACTTCGAGGTTGTGGAGATTGTATATTATCGAAATTTAAATGCCCTTTGGTATTGAAGTAGTTTGGTTTATCAAACATTCACTAAACTGCTGTATTATTTGCATTTTTATCAACCAAATAAAAAACTTTATGATTCTTTGTTAATTTCTAATGTGTGTATGTGTATCAAAAGTATGCACTTGTCATCGACATAATAGAATTAAATCAGCATGTGTTGATGTTACAATATTAGGAATATTTTTATATAGTTTGATATTATTATTACATTAACAAGCTTAAACTCGTGGCTTGAACATAGCAGCTGAAGAGTCTAGGAAAAGTACCAGCTTGATGTGAATCTTCAGTCGGGTGAACATAGCAGCTAAGCAGACTTTTCATTTCAAGTACAACAGGTGCATGACATTAGTAACACTACAAAAATATAAGAGGATTTGCAATTAGTGGGAATAAAAATTCTTAAATGTATGGCAGCTGCAAATCTCATACTTTAATTTGGAGTGCTTTGTTTCAACAGAGAAAATTGGTTATTCTTAGGGGGAAAGAAAGTTCCTCATCTAGGAATATATTCATCATCTAAACACCTTTCTGCTTCTTTGTAACCAGTCATTTGTCCCATAATCTTCCATTTAGGTACATAGAGGAATGTTTTGCATATATGAAACATGAAATTTGTATAAAATTGGGTAAACGTTAACTATGCTGTGAGGTTTTGCTTTGCATTTATTATCGATTTGATTTTTGGAAGCACGAATCAAGTCATAAGCAGCATTATACCAGAGCATGTGTAGTAATGAAGGACAAAAATGTCATGGTTCTTGTGGGAAAAAATCAGTATTTTTTATCATACATGAACATATTTTTTTATAATCGTGCTTAATGGTAACAGTTTTGGTCTAATAGGCTGTGGGAAAAGTTTTGATAATGATGTTATTGATCTCAGTGGTTGAGATATGTATTTGTAAATTAATGTGCAGTTCAATGCTTGCATGGTTATATGCATAATAATATTAAGTTTGTGGTACTGTGGGAAGCTGATTTTTTGTGCTTTTCTGGGATTGATGGACAGAAAATTGTTAAAGTAGTTTTATCTTTTGTAACCTAATGTTTTTAGAGAAGTTAATTTTGTAGCGTCCCTTCAGCCCCTAGCTGCAACCCCTTTCATTCCTTTTACTGTACCTCCATTCATATTATCTTTCTTCCATCTTGCTATCCACCCCCTCCTAACAATTATTTCATAGTGCAACTGCGAGGTTTTCCTCCTGTTACACCTTTCAAACCTACCTACTGTCAATTTACTTTCCAGCGCTGAATGACCTTATGGGTCCCAATGCTTGGCCTTTGGCCTAAACTCTTTATTCCACTCCATTCCATTCCATTCCACTATTTTGATGATAATTTTTAATTTTTAATGAGTATTTTTAACATAAATGTAAAGATTCTGACATCAGTATGAACATTTTGAAAATCACCTTTCTCTAGTAATATTGCTGTGATTGCTCTTATTTGTAACCATCTATTTGTTTTTGCAATTCTTGTCATGATTTTTTCACAAAATATACTCAGAGATTATGTATGTTACTTTAGGTTCATTTTAGCTCTATACAAGCAGAAAAAAGTTTGTCATTGTCTGCTGAAATTGAAAACATTGAAACTTGCTTTGTGGGAAATGACTAAGTGTCTAGGCAGCAAACGTGTATTATGTACTGTAATACATTAATAGTAATACAAGTATTACTCTGTACAATACTTGATTATGTGAAAGTATTGCAAATAGTATTACAAAAAAGTGATTATTATAGGCAATTTTATTTTTAACATCTACCAACTGTAATTGCAGTATCCATTTCACAGGTAGCATTGTTTGTGTCTGATTAGAGTAACAAGAAACTGAGAAACATGACTAAGACCTGTTGTGCAAATGTTGTTACTGTCATTAGGTTTATTCACAGATAGGCTCCTTTAGTCTTGCACCTTCTCCCCTGTTGAGCGTCTATCCCTTAAATAAACCATGGGTAGTCCATCCCGCACACAAGTGAAGAACTGATGTAATTTCCAATGTTGGCATACCTTCACACTTTATTGAATTCCTGTTATAAGTACTCGAAGATGCTCAAATGTTTGGTGCACTTTAAAAAATCTTCCTGAATTGTCAGTCATACAAAGAAACCTTAGATAATTATGGTGTTTTGTATTTATCCAAAGGAAAGTTATGAGGAGGTTACTTAATGTTAATCTCAGTATTTCCTAGTAAGATAGATGTCTGTACATTTTATAACATGATGTATTGTAGGTATCCTTTTGTTTTTAGTGATGTTAATACTTGTTTTGAGAGCTCTAACCTTAACAGGTGGTCTAAAGCTGCTAGGACTTTTTCTTAACTTTGCTGTCTGTCTTAATACCTGAATTTCTTTGAAATTACGAGA
Source organism: Macrobrachium rosenbergii (assembly GCF_040412425.1). Taxonomy (NCBI): domain Eukaryota; kingdom Metazoa; phylum Arthropoda; class Malacostraca; order Decapoda; family Palaemonidae; genus Macrobrachium; species Macrobrachium rosenbergii. The sequence goes on along the minus strand of NC_089753.1, from coordinate 35,414,055 downwards.
TAACTATTCCACTTGCTTCTTACTCTTTTATTTTCATTTGTAGGTACATTTGCTTGATTAGCATTTCTGGCAGAGGAAAATTATCAAGGGTTTGATGGTGAACTGTTGCAAGAGCAGTTTGTGCTAACTCACTCAAAAACCTGGAGGGTAAGTAGTTATGTATTTTAAGGTGTATATGAACCCCTTGGTAATGATAGTGTATTACTTAAGAAACAGCAAACAAGTTCTTTGTGACCATGAATTCTATTTTGTAATGAGTGCCAGGTATATCAAATTGCATCATATTTTTTTTTTAACCATGATGGTACTTTTATTGGATGTGAAACTTGCGTAGGCTTCCAAGTTGAGAAATAATCTAAATACGTAGTAGCGCAATGAAATCATGCACCCCTTGTGGTGAACGTCCAGCGTATTTTTCCGTGTCTTCAAAATATATCAAAATCATGACTACTTGTAAGGTATAACAAATGGATCAAAACCATGACTGCTTGTAAGGTATACAGTAACAAATTTCAAATAATTTTGCTCAATCAAATTCAACTAAATATTGTAAGTTCTCCAGTTTATGCATGTCACTTTCCAAATATATAACCATTTAGTGCTATGTACCCACACATTGATATTGGTAGTGTATGGACCATCTTGAGTTCTTACTGTACAGTATGTGTTACTATGAACAGATATTGTACAGTATTAATGCTGATTAACTTTTCATCTCTCAAGTTGTCCTTGAACTGGTAGGTTAATCATAAAACAAAAGGGTAAATTCAGCAATAACCTCACCAGTATTAAATAGTATATAATATTGCACTAATAACTACACTTCATTTTGCAGAGTTATCATATTGATTCCAAGGTTCCTATATGCTGTCATCTTGGCTAGCTGTTAAAGAATGTTTAATCCCAAGTAATGCATAAGTGAAACCTTCATGTGCTTCTAGATATTCATGCCTTGAAAGCAGCAAAGTTGTTATAAGCAAAGTGAGAAAAGCTTGTTAAATGTTTCTAAAGTTTAGGTATTACTGTTAATTGTGTGTTAGTATAGTAAGTAGTAGTAGTAAGTAAACTGAATCATTCGAGTATAGTGTGCTAAAATATGCACTGTGCATAGAAAACAGATCTATTAGTTTCATAGTCAGCAAAAAGAGTAAAAATTCCTGATATTTGTTGATGTACTGTATAAGTAGATGAAGTACTTACAACTTACTTCATAGGTTGAGACTTCATTTGTTGAGGAAGTTAATGCTTCAACATATATGTGTAGTATATACACCTTGTAAATGAATTGTGTAATAATGGAATGGTCAAGCTTTGCTAGATATATTTTGCTGTATAAATATATATTTTTCATTGTGTGACACTTTTCATGCCAAATCTGGTTTATATTTTGGAGATAACTTCAAACCTAACATAATATCAAAAGTGATTCTAGTATTATACAGAACAGTATACATTTGACATTTGTCAAATAAGGCTACTAATATATTTCTTAGTATCAGTGGTCCAATATTGATCTTTCAGGGATATTTTTCATGCTTATTTTCTTACGTTATTGTTTACACTAGGCTTTATGCTAATGTAAATTATATTTTCTGCAAATAAATGGCTTTATTTTATATCTGTTTCATTAACTCATGTTCATGGAATCACTGGTGAAAGACTGTTATGCCTTTCTTCTGGTTAATTGTTGATATGCTTAGGTACTCGGAAAGGGTCATTTTTCTGTCCAATTGGAGCTTGTGACTGCATAACCTGTTAAGGAACCAGAGGTCCTTAGAAGGTATCCAAGGATTTGTGGGCAACATTCCCAAAGTAAACTGAGGTAAAGGTAGCCTGTCTACACCAAATTCCTCCCCCCTCATTAACTGATGTACCAAGCAGTTCTGAAAAGCTAAGGGAAGGGTCCATGCCTCTGACTTTGTGTACACTCAAGCATGCAGCAAGGCCGATCTTCTCCAGAAAGGATTCATGGGCTTGTTCAGTAACCTTGAGAAGCCAGAAGGCAAGAGTATTCTTGAAAACCTTCCCATGCCTATCTGAACTAGCAAAAAGTATCCTACATCCTAGCCTCAAAGAGCAGGTCATTTTCAGGCAGTAATTTATGGCTTGGACTAGACAAGAAGTATCTTGTCAGGACTCTTGCAAAAACATCTCAAAGGCAGGGAATTGAGAAACTCAAATATCTCATCCGAGATCAATAGGTTCTGATTTTTCACTAAAATCTCAGGAACGAAAGAAAATGAAAGATCCTAATCCTCTTGAGTAACTGACATGATAACAATGTAATCCCCCACCCTCTTTGCTTAGCCAAAGCCATGAGGAATACAGTCTTGAGAGTTAGGTCTCTGTCTGACACACCAGACAGAGGCTTTGTCAGGCTTCCCCGTACTAAAGAAATGTCCCACCCCAGGGGCAGAAGCTGTTGGAGAAGAGGACAAGACTGTTTGAAACTTCTTGGTAGCATAGATAATTCTGCTGAGTGTTAAGGTCTTTCCCTTCAGTTTGAAGACCTGGACAAGGCTGAACAATGACCTTTTACTGCAGAAACTCAGAGAAGATAGTCACTGGCAAAGATAGATAATGAAATCTCTGATCTGCTGAACAGACACTCTGACCAGAGAGGTGCCCTTCTATGACACCAATTGGAAGATGGACCACTTTCCTGATAAACATTTGCTGAGGAGCAGTGGAGGTATACTGACACCTCCTGTGGAGCCCTGCGAGAAAAGTCTCTCTTGCAGGTGGTGATGGATAACCTCCAAGCATGAAGTGGATTGTCTTGCGATACCTATGGAATATGCCTTTAACACAGGAGTATGGGCTACAGTCACCTTCCCCAGAATGTACTTGGCTGACAACTCGAAGGTTTGAAGATCCACCCATATGTATGTTTGCAATGCCAACCATCGTATAGGCTGACAACTGACACACTGTTTCCCCTTTTGTTGACATATGCGACGAGTGGTGTGTCACTCTTCCACACCACTAAGTGTCCATTCAACTGCTTTTGGAATGGCTATAGCATCAGCCACAGTGCTAACATCACAACAATGAAATGTAGGCAAAGTGCGTCTCACAGCCACACACCTAAGACAAACTGCTCTCAGGTGGGTGCCCACTCCTCTTTCAGAGGAAGGGAGCTGAATGGAACCCCCTTAAGAGGTGTCTGTCATCCAGCCACCATGCCAGACTTACAGACTCAAAGGAACAAAGCTTATACACTGACCAATGCCCCAGAACTGGCCAAAGCCAAAATGACTGTTCCTGCTGAAACAGGAACTGTCGTTTTACTTCCTTGAACCTTGAGACTCCACTGGGATGGCTTTCACTGCTCCTGAATCCAAAAGCATGCCCAGGTACTCTGACTGCTCTTTTGGGATGAGATGAGATTCATCTTCCTCAGTTGACCAGATACAGAAACATGGCACAAGGAAAGAAGTCGGTCTCTGTCCTGTAACTGCCATTCCCTGGAATAAGTTGGGATCAACCAGTAGTCCAGGTATCGTCACAATTGAATGCCCATCGAATGAGCCCAAGCTGAGACCAAAGTGAATACTCTGGTAAATACCTGAAGGACAGTACCACTGCAAAGTGGAAGTACGTCCTGAGAGCTGTGATGAATCGGTACCTGAAAGTACACATCTTGCAAGTCTATCAAGAGTGTAAAGTTGTCCTCTGTAAAACAATCTAATGAGGAGTTTCCATCTTAAACCAAGTCTGAAATACATACTAGTCCAAGGAAGAGAGGTCAATTACTGGTCTCCAACCCCCCGATACCTTCTCTAAGAAAGGTGCAACTGTAGAAACCTGTAAACCGATGATCTACTACTACTATGATGCCTCTACCTCCGCCAATAGGACCTGAGATTTCCACAAATTCTGAGCATAAGGTGGAAAAGTGTGTTTGACAAGGGAGGACAAATATCCTTGAACAGGAGCCTATACCTGCCCCGAAGAATATGATGGTTTGTATTTCTGTGGGAAAAAATGCAAAATTTTTATTTTGAAGTAATTTTTTATTTTTGCTAGCTATACAAACCAGAGCCTTTCATCATGAAATCACCACAGAATCCACAAGCCAAAGAAAAAAATGGTGGCTTATGGCAGATTAGTGGGGAACTCCCATTACTCACCCACTTACAACCCATTAACCACCACCTAGCCAGTTTCAATAACCATGGAACAATATAAATTACTATTACAATTTGGTATTCTGTGATGTTCACCTTTGTTCTGATGAATATATTTCTGGTTTATTTTAACATCAAATGAATAAATACAGTAAATGAGACCTTTTCTGTGGGCAGTAGTGCTGAATATAATAGCTGTTTCTACAGCATTTAATTTGTATAATCTTTATGCATCTCATTAGTAGGTCCTCGACTTTTGGAGGGGGGGGGGATCTGTTCCAGCATTGCGCCCTAAGTCGGTGTCTCGCCTTTAACGGCGCCACAACTTGATGTTGTGTCAAGTTACCATGCCATAAGCATTGTTAACTTGATGCCTATTCTTGCCGTTAGCGCCGTAACTTGATGCAACATCAGGTTTCGGTACTGAAAAAGCATCGGAAGATCAAATTCGCCCTAAGTCAGTGACACACTGTACCTTTACATCAGCATGTAATGGGTGTATTAGGTTTCCTAAGGTCATATAAAGATGCTCTGTTGCGCTGGCTTTATTTCCTCTGAGGTTTTGACTCATGTTCTGGCTTTGAATAAGCTTATTTGTTCTTTGACAGCCAAGGCCATGAAGGTGCTATCAGTCTCCAAGTGTTCTAGCACCATTTGAATCCTCCAGTCAAACCATGGCAGCCCCTAGATATGCTAACCTTTTCCATAAATAAGCTTGTTCCATGCATCTTCTGGATGTTCACTATGTCATAATCTCAGAGGAGGTTCTGTTGGATCTGCAATGGTACAAGTTCCAGGTTACTTCAAGAAAGGCTTCAAACGATTCCTTAGCCCAAATGTTCTTTTACTTTTGGACACATCTCCCTAGATCAGCAAGCAATAGGGTCCTGGCTGTAGGCAGACCAACACCTTCAGCCTACTGGGACTGGAAATCATACTTCACACCTGTGAATATTTGTCTTCCCTTTTTTGGTGATAGTAGTACTGGTTTGAGGACCTCCTTCACCCCTTAGTCAGCCATTCCAGGAGTTTGCCAACTGATAGGAGACTTTCAAAATAGTCATACTTCCTCTAGTCCCAATTTGATTTGGACTCTATATAAACCCATCAATTGTATACATGGTGCCCACCTCCCATATAGTCGTTTCAGTGTGTTATATCCATTCTACCTAAAACATTGCATATGATAGTTTATTACCTACCAACTGGTCCAAACCACACATTCACAAATGCTTTTAACATCTGTACTCTGCTACTTCTTTCTACAAGACCTAAGAATATAATGGATCTTAGGAATTCAGTGAACAGTGTACAGTATCACAAAAAGGCAACAAGAGAAGCAGTTAACTGCTGGGGACTCGGATCTGAAGAGTACATGCACAAGGCTGCCACTGCTCTTCTTTGTGTGTTAAAGAAACATCTGAAGAGCTATGAACATTTAAAGCCAGCAAATGTGGGCTAATTATAATTATTGGAATTCTGGTGAAATGGATTAATATTACAAGTTATACTAAAAACCATAAGGTACTTTCCTGAAGCTGCTGGAATTTAAAAACATTGCACCCAAGAAAAAGAGCATAGAGTACTGGCAATTACGTATAGATGTTGTAAACCATTTTTTTCCTGCCACTGCAACATCCACCTCTAAATGGACTGACATAATTCTGACAGATGAAGTTATTCACTTCAGTATCTGTGAAGGCTAATGGTCTTCCTCTCACTCACAATGTTCCTGCAATGGTTCCAACTTGGATGAAGTGTAAATTGTAATTAGATATTTTTAAGGAGGAAGAAAAAATTACAATAGCATTTCCATATCAAGGCTTGTCACAACTATTTTTTTCCCTCATTCAATTTCATATCTTGTGTCAATTCAGACAAGGGGAATGGTTAATCCAGCCACAGATCACATTATTCATGTTAACAAACACTTACAGATATTTTTCATGCTCTATTAAAAATTTCTAAAAAGAAAAAAGGTCATATAATTTAAAACTATTCCAGCTGATTTGATTCAAATGCTTATCTGTACTTACATAAGGGACAAAAATAAAAATTAAAAAACACTGATAAGAAAACAACAATAGTATGAATTAGCAGGTGATACCTAGAAAGCCAAAATCTGAGAAAGAATCTTCAACTGACACCTGGTTATGTGGACTCATTATTGTAAGTACCAATGCTATACATTTTACCTGTTAATTCAAGTGGACTGCATGAGGTTTGGATTTACTTGAAATTGGTGGGATCTAGCTGTACAACTAAGTCCCTTTGGCTTACCTAATTTGGCTGCAAAACTTTCTCATGAACAGGATGAACAAGCAAAACCAACATTTGACATATTTATTTACACTTTAATGTCAACAAAAGCCCTGCAAGTCTTAATATTACCAGTACGAGGTAAACATTGTCTTTAAATCTGCTTAAGAAAGGAATAATGTATAGTAATATTTCAAACATGTATACTATTCCCTGTGACCGTATAGGCAAGATATTAAAAAAAGACAGATGACAGTTATACTAACCTGACAGACAATCCTAAACTTGCAAGATTTTGTATTTCCTTGCAGCTTAAATTATGGAATAATAGTTCAGACAACAAGGAACAAAACTGTTGCTGGTGCTAAAATTTAATTGAGACAAATGCAACCAGCCAGACCTACTCTTTTTCTTTTAGGTAATTTAATTCAATTAAACACTTCACTCATTTTGAACCATCAATCCCTTGGAGACAAATCAGATCTCTCCTTTGCCAGTATATAATTAGCAAAAAATACATTCCTGTGACCTCACAAAACACTAAAACTCCAGTATTTTCATCTAAGGATAATCCCTATAAATATCTGCTTCAATGTATGGTAGCTAAATTGGAATGCAGCACGGCTGTGCTAAATAGCCCTGTATTACTTTAGCAACTACACTTTATTTCACTAGTCTGAAAATTTTCAGTCAAAACCTTAGGCATTACAAAATCAATACTATGAGGGGTGTATAATGTTGGTACTGCTATATGAATAAGTGACATATCTTCAAAGAAAATGGTGATTTTGAAGAGATGTTACTACAAAATACTTAAGATTCATAATTAAGGTGGGAAACCCATATTAGAAATGAAGAAGCTGGAGAAACCAATGTTGGCATAATACAATCTACATAAGGTACTGTAATTATAAATAAATTACAAATAATTAAAGTTATGCTTTTCTGAAACAAACTGCAGATTTCTTTTTCACAAAATCTAACACTTTTATGTCATTAACACATTTCCATAAAGAATCCCTTGAAAAAACTGAGTATTTGTATTTGAATTAAGGCTCAGGAGTAAAATTTCTCATATCGTTTATGGAGCTGCGAGAACTTCTGTAAATTGTGAAATGTTGTGCAGGTGACAAGATGAACAGCATGATTCTAGGCCCTACAGAATACTACAAAACAATTTTTTTATTTTTTTATTTTACATTTCACAATTCAGTTAGTTTTACCTTACATCTACAATGTATGTCTTATAGGTTGAGAACTTCTAGAAATGAAAAATTGTGAGCTCATAATTAATTCTTTCAAGTAAACCCTATGTGAATGGGAAAAAAAAAAAAATTAGTTATCTTAATAACTGAACCAGACACCTGAAATGTTAATGGTCACTTCACCAAGATTACTTATAAAACCTGGATAGAATCTTTTGGACTCGACTATAAATGCTAAACTATCAAAATGTATATATCTTTTTCTTTAAACAAACTGTATATAAAGCTGCATTAACCTATGAAGTGGACACTGACTTCAGGTTGGTAAGATCTGTATACTTGTCTTGACTCCAAATAACATGTCATTACGAAAAGTCATAATGTACTGAATGATGCATGAACTCAAAACTGGCAGTCGGAACACTGCTACCCAGAAACCTAAGCATGAATACAGTATAAATTATCTGGTGACCTATTCACAATATGATACACATACAATTAGTAAAGTATGTTACAGTGCCTAAAATTAGAGTGAGATACTTGCAAGAAATTATAAATTGTTGTATGCCACGCTATGAAAGAGTGGCTTTTCAGTGATTTAGTGCAGATGAAATAGAATTTGCTACTCACAGTAAACAAAGATACCTACATAGTACAATCTATGAAGAAATATCAATAAATGTATTTTAACTGCAGTAGAGTTAAGATACTCAAAAGAACTCCACTTTTCATCTCAAAAAATACATCTTAAAGCAGAGAGTACTTAAATACCTAGTTATAGAATCTGTACCTTATCCTACATAATATAATTTATCATGTTCCTATTGTAAACGAACAAAACCAATCCTACTTACTCATTTATACCAGGTACTGGCTGACTTTAAAATAATCCTAAGTAAACTAAATCAGAGGGCAAAACAGCATTTCTCACTACATGATAAATACATTGGCCAAAACTTACCTTAAAGGTATAAATCTGAAGGAAAGCCTTCTATATACCTGCAATGACTTAAGACACAGCCAACCAAATGAAAACAGTCCACTAACTGCAAGGTCTTGTCAACGCTAGTACAGGAAAACTGAAGTAATGTACGCCAACACACTGACTTAATGAACAGAACCATGGTGAATTTCAAAATTCTTCACAATTAACTTTAAGAGGCATTTGCAAATTCTTATTTAATAAAATAAAATTACCTTCCATTAACCTTGGCTTGCAAGTTATAAAGCTATTACTGTACTAACAATATAGGGGCCTTTTACTTCTATCTTGTTACAACAGCATTATGTGAACGCATAAAAATAAAATAACATCAAAGAGATTTAACGAAAAAAAATTAACTTCTGACATATAATATATAAAAATATATGCAAATAACAGTTACTGGACAATCACGTTTGAAGCTGGACGGAGTGAAAATTTTACGTTAAAATCACTCTCTCTCACCTGGGGACAGTGTCAGTGACAACTACAGTACTCTTTTGTATACAATTTTAAATATTTGAAAATGCATTATGCACAAAGATATCTTTCTCCTTAGATGATGACATAACATAAACCTGAAACATTGTAGCAAAAATATTCTTTAGCAATAAGTACTACCACTCACAAATCAGAAAATGGGCAACAATGAAATTAAAGCTAAAAATGATGTACATCTTGTCATAAATCACAAGAGCCTCACTCTCCAGGGTTAAGATGTACTGGAGTAATATTGTGCTAATCCTCTGCTTACCAACTCCTCTGCTACATCGACATCCTGAAATGGCAAAACTTATGGCAATATTCTCACATATATAATTAATTATAATAATGACTATCCTGCAGAAATTACAGCTGACTAAGGGTTCTTTCAGATCGTTAAAATGACCCTACAACATATTTAGGCTTCCTAAAATATAGCAATATGATTTTACAAAAAACCTCACAACTGTTTTTATAATCATGGTAGATTCTATGCCTTGGCATATTAAGCCTAGACAAAAATAATTTGGTGTTCTTAAAATACATAATAATAATAATAATAATTGTTATTATTATTATTATTATTATTATCATCATTATAATTACATTTTGGTACAAGAACCTCCCTCAAACTTGCTTTGTTAAAGGTAACTGACGCCTCAGCGGTGTCAACTTTACAGCTTGTCTTTTCAATTTTCCTGATGGTTTCTCTCTCTAAATGGCATAGCTCTGAGAGTATTTGTCCTTTATTCAAAGTTAGATACTTCACCTTTAGTTCAAGGATGCATTTTGGTTGTTTTTTATACTTTATTACCATCTTTAGTTCAAAATAAAAAAGAATAGGCAAATAATGAATAATGCAACATTCTATGGTTACTACTGTGGCAGAGCAGGTAGTGCATTAAAGAGTTGGTTCTCAAGTGCATGCTGCAGGTCACAAAATGATGAATTAATTTTACACTCCCTGAATTAACTGACCCTGATCAGTCGTTTTCTACTGCTCTGAGACAATCTTGTTTCATGAAGGCTGCGCAGCTGCTTCCTAAAGTTTCTTCTTTGGACATCCTGCTTGGGTTTTTTTTTTCTAGAGGCAACTGCCCAGTTGGTTTTGATCCTGGGGGCAATGCCTTTAGATATAGTTGGTGGCTATCCTTCATTGGGGACTTTATCCAACAGGTATCCATAGATTTTTTAGGTGTCTCTTGAATGACGTTTATGTGATGAAAATATACAATACACAAAGACTGAAGCATTCACTCTGCCCATTCAAGTAGTCTGAGGTTAGTCTTTTTAGTGTGTAACACTGTAACCATACAGGTTTCTATCAGCTTACTGGGACATCCAAAAGCAAGAGCCTATCATCACTGCTTCTCTAGTGAACATACCAGAGGACACTACTTCCTTGAACATAGTGACCATGCCACAATGTTAGCCTTGCTTTTAAACCTTCTGGAAAAATGTTGTTCAAATTTACTGCACAAACACAACGGGTGAGTGTGTATTAGAGAAGACTTGCTGCCCGACTATGCCCACATACAAGATGACAAAGAAAATGCTGGGAAATGACAGATATGATCATGCACCGGCAGCACTCATCTACTGCAGTCACTCTTCTTCTTTCCGAGATATTTTGATCAACAAAATGGGCACTACAAATAATAAGTTTGTATAAAAAGTTTTGTTTTTTAAAAATTGTACCTCTAGTTTTACCAAAAAAAATACACAAACAGACTGGTCTTTTGGAAGGTACTCACCGTTGGTCCATTGGTGTCGATAACCTGGACGCATGGAATAGTTTTGTCCTCCACTTGTCTATATCCAAGAACCTTCACCATTACTATTTTCCACTGTGCTGCATATGTTAATTCTTCAAATGCATCAGCTGCTTCGTCTCCCTTTACACTCCTGAAGAGCAATAAATAAATACGCATGATTGAGTCCATTCACAGTTTTCAATACAATTCATTAAAATATTTCCCTATTTTTAAAGTAATTCAAAATTCCTTCCTTTTTGTAAATAAATGTCAGATGAAATGAAAAATTGGGAAACTTTACAGCCTTCATCAATTAACTTTTCATTTGCAAAACATTCATCAACAGTATTAGTTATAGCATAGGATGGATAAGCTGTTTGGCTAAAGGGTATACCAGTGATTTTTATATGGATTTAGTCTCAACTGCTTTGATTTAATAATTTATACTGGCAAATATTGTAATCATCAAGCTTACATCATCCCAGCTTATTACAGTAATAACCTCAATTTGACACCTGTAACACTCAAAGAAATGTACAAATTTACAAGCACCTCTGATGATTACAATGAATACATAAAAATTAAACATTAGAAGTCAAAACCTAAGTCTTCTGTTAGGATTTGAAATATATAGTAAAATATCTTGTTACATAATTAAATCACAGTATCAATACTGTGAGAGAGAGAGAGAGAGAGAGAGAGAGAGAGAGAGAGAGAGAGAGAGAGAGAGAGAGAGAGAGAGAGAGAGAGAGAGAGAGAGATTGTTGGCTATAATTGCATAAGTTCTGTAATGTAAGCCTAATTATACTATATTACAAAAATTACAAAATTGTTATTTATTTCAAGTGGGACCACATATATAATAATCGGTTAACTTTCATAAAATTTCTTTGACATGGCTAATTTTAAAATAGTGTATAATTTATGATAGTAAATAGTAAATTAGATATACTACTGCGCAAATTTCAAGCAAGACATGATGAAAGTCCACATCTAATGGGACATCTCATGAAAAAATCAATTGAAGCCGACAGAATTTAAGACTAAATAACACATTCAGTGGTAAGTAACCTCAGTTCAGCAGAATAATTTCAGAAATTAGAAAATATCAAGAAGTTTAACATTCACATGTCACTCTTTACCATACTTACTCAGGATCTATATTTGCTAAATAACATTCAACTGCTTGAAAGTTCAATTTGAGGTAGTGTGTTCTTAGTTCACAGACATTTTCCATGGAAATGGGTTCAGTATCTCCAAAGTCAACATAATAAATTGTGGCTATACTCTTCGATGGGTCAAGGTCATTGTGTTCGTAACTGCAAACTTGACCTCTGTACCAGGAATAGTCGTGGGGAAACCGGGCAGCAACGATGTCCCCTTCTTTAACCTGAAAAGGAACCAAACCCTTTTTAAGAATAAAAATTATTTCTTCATGCAGACCCATCACTCATACAGCCACATTCATGGTCTTCACATGTCCCAGACATGTCTGTCTCTTGTCTAACAGACAAAAGAAAAGCAGTAGTAATGCTCAAGTACCACCTCAGATCCATGTCATATAACTGTCTCACTTTTAGTGTATTCTGTATTAAGCTGTCGGGTCAGTGAGGGTGAGAGGAAGGCTTTTGTGACATACATAATGGGTTTATATGAAAAAATTATTTCATTTATGAAAATCCGATGGTTCACCAAAAAACCTATAATTTACATTTCAGGAGAGTTTCAAGCTGCTGAATGTGTCAGAATGCTGACTGTAGCCTGCAGAATCTATGGAGAGATCTTGGGGACTAGCTCAAGTAAGGGGTCCAAATCTCTGATCAGTACAAGAGGAATATGAGGAGAAGAGCCCAATAAAGTAAAATTAGGCACTTGCAAAGAGCAGGTGTCACCTGGCTCACAAAAGTGAGAATATATAATTAGAAATTTTTGCATAAATCCCTTATGTATAGATTAACAGGTGCTTACTGGAACTCCTGGTACCAGATGTACAATAGCACTCATAGCAAGGTCCCACTTCCTGAAACCTGTTAAAAGAAACATGCTAGAAGTGTCACTTCTGGAATCTCTGGTGCTCCTGAGGTAAAGGCAAACTTCTCTTAATAGGAAGGTGTCTTCATGCCTGGAGTATAAAGCAAAAGAATGGTGTTGTGGAAAGATCCTGGCTGCTGCAACTGACAACTCAATGGAATTCCAGCCCATAGCATGCTTGACTCCTTTACAGCATGTGAATCTTGCTGACCCCTTTTGAGGATGGTAAAGGCCAAAGCAAAGACTGTCTTTAGTGTGATTGATTTATAAATGTTAGGCACACATGCCAAGCACTGGGGCACCTAAGGCCATTCAGCGCTGAAACAGAAATTGACAGTGAAAAGTTTGAAAGGTGTAATGAGGAAAACCTCGCAGTTGCACTATGAGTCAGTTGTTAGGAGAGGGTGTATATTAAGATGGAGATGAAAGCAGTTGCAGATAGGAGCCGAAGGGACACGGCAAAGAACCTTAAGTAGTGCCTACATTGCACTGCATGAGGTGCACTGACGGCACTACCCCCCTACAGGGTGTCTATAGTGTGAGAACCAACAGCATGGTACACTTCAAGGATTCATACAAAAGCTCAGTGAGAACTGAATCACTTCACAATATTTGATCAATTACAATTCTTCAGAACAAACTGATTTCCTCTCCTTGGCTAGAAAACACACAAAAAAAAAGAGGCAACCTTGCATGGCAAATTCACCTTTTTTCATAAAAAAAATTTTTTGGTCAGAGTTATACAAATCTGATGTGCTCAGTTTAGCCTGTGCTTAATGGGATTTTGTTTTAAAAACTGTACAATTTTACATCAGAAATATTTCATGCAATTTCCTAACTTATTCATGTAAAATTGTCTGGCTACAAAAAATGTCCATCTTTCTATTGGAGGAATGACTGACAATAAGCTAGTCATTCTCTCTCTCTCTCCTTCTGCAAGATCTCTGAACTATGCCTTGGCTAAACAAACTCACTGAACGGCATATGAACATCATTCACTGTTTGATGTGGACTTGGAAAACAAGCGATGTTCTTGGTTTATTATTTGCTTATAGAACTTTTTTAAAAAGAATGTGAAAATTTAGGGTCACAAATAAGGAAGTTAGAACATTAATATGAATCTTCTTTTCTTTAAATTATCTTAAATGAAGCTCTTCAAGTTTATAACAGAGTTTTTTTGTGAAGAGCTTCTTGAAATTTTTCCAAACATTTTCCAAGCACGTTTTGAATTCGTATGAGGAGAATTTGGTGTAAACCAAGGGCCAACAGTACTAAACTCAATCCTTAAGGGCATATGCCCTCTGCAATCCTACTGGCAAGGAAACTTTCCTTCTTATACTTTACCCAACTGTCCACAACCCGCACTCATTTCAGAGAGGATACTATATAGGGTTAAGAGCATCCTACCAAAACCTGGATTAAAATGACATAACATGGTACATGTTGAAATATTTATCATGATAATGGTACAATAAAGCAAATAAAAACAATATATAGTTAATAAATAAATCAGACCAGTAAGCTCATAATCTCAAATCTCACATCTCACAGGGCTGGAAGGGTTTGTTCTTATAAAGGTATGAAATTACTTAGATTTTACTCCTCTAACAAAACTTCAAAGAATTTGCATCTAATAAAAATTTTCAATTGAATCTTGGGCATTACTGTTACTGCTAATATATTGCATTTTACATGAAGGTTGGTCATATATTATGTGGATGATTCCAATTACCAGACAGGTTAAAACCACTCACAAATTTCTTTATATTTGCATTGATGGCTGCCACAACAGACAAACTAGTGTAACCAATATGAAAATGACATATGATTAATGAAGAAATAAAAGGAATCAATCATATGAACTAAAATGATGGTATAATACACTTGTTAATGGATAGATCCAGCAACTGAGTAGGTTTTGCTCAAGTGGAAACCATATGAAAATACCCCAATTCGGCAACTGTAAGTAGTAGTCTCAAAGTCAGTTACAAAACCACTTCACACCACTGACAAAGTAATTTACATCTTAAAATGTTGTGCTCAACTTACAAATTTTGGCATTTGGCAAAATAATGGTTTATATCTTCATATGAATATAGAGAAAGTACAAGTTCTTTATGAACATCCAAACATTCTAAATAGTAATTTTCATCAACTTGAATATCACCAAATACTAAGTATACTGTAATAATGAAAAGGAAGTCTTAAATATATTTTTTTCAAATTCTTACCTTTTCTAATTCGTGCAATTCTCTATTTTCAGCAGAATCATAGTACTCTGTCATGTCAATTACTAATTTGTCTAGCTGAATGGAACGAGAACCAACAACCTGTTTAAATAAAACCAATTATTTTGAAGCTAACTGCTATCAATGAATAGCAAGAAATGGTACAAGATTCTTAAAAGGCAAATCTGTAAGATTAAAAAACATGCAGCCAAATATGAGGGTTCTGTATAGGTGAATAGGAGAATACAAAAGTATGAAGATGATGACTGCTAACAAAAAAAAAGGATAAAATATAAAATGGTCAGTACAGATAATTATACTGATTCCAAATAATGAAAATCTTCAAGAAAAAATTTTTATACTATTTAATGTTCATGATTTGTTTATATCTATACAAGCATTCTTGTAACTTTGCACTCTTTACAAGTGATAGAAAACTCAAAATTACAACGACTTAAATTTGTATACTAATTTAAAGTTGGTATAGCAATGAACACTAGTGTTTCAAACTTATAATGAATTAGCTTTGATTGCAATTTAATACACTGTAATTATGCCCAAATATTTGCCAAACACACAATGGTAATCAACTAAATTTGGGATGATGAACAGACACAGTTGATTAGAATTTAGGTAAAATGTATACAGGATAGAAAAGAGTGAAGAGCACCAATTTCACAACTAACCCATAAATACCCATCACAGAAGCTAGATAACTGTACAGTATACAGGAAGTTAATTAAAGTTTAAGAATAAAGTACACAATACAGAAAATGTTATCTCAAGTACTGGTATTTCTCAATTCCTGTAAAGGGGCGTCACTTTTGGCATGCCTTGACTTGCATATTGTATTGTATATGGTAAATCTGGATCTTTGTAGCATCACTTTGGAAACAGCTGCATTGCTTCCTGTCTTTTATTTATCATCTTTTCTCTCTGGTCATTTCTGCTTAGACATCCAGCAATTTAACTTGACCTTGCACCAATTTTCACCTCTCATTTAAGAATATATTCTCTGAGTGAGGTCTGTGAATCCGGAAATGAGGCTAATAATAAAGTTCATTTTTAAATACAGATAGTTGCCATTGGCAAAAACAATGGTGACATTACACAGAAATTGCAAAAGAGTATTAACTAACTAATTTCTAAACAATGGTCATGGGAGTACATACGATCAGTCAGTACAATGTTGCAAAACTCTGCCACCGGGGAAATATGTAAAAAAAATGCTTCAAGGAAAAATCTGTGCAAATCTTACTTCTTGAATTTATGTTTCTAGTGATTTCCTGAGAACAAGTTAATGACATGCGAGTTCAGTGACCGCAGTTGTCAAGTACACCACACAGAATATAAAAGTAAAACTTGAAGTGTTTATATCTATTACATTAAGAGACTTCAAAGAACAATTCTAAACCATCATGAAATTACCTGGAGCCAAAAGTGGGCAGCTGAATCCACTGCAGACACATAAGCCTCAATGAAACGGTCACTGGTTGTTGCAGCTAGAGATTCTTGGTGTAATGAGCTGCTCATGGATGGGGGCTAAAACAGAAAAATGACAGTATTACCATTACAGTTTTATAACAGGAAGCTGCAATTTGATAACCATGAGAAAGTTGGGTTGAAAATCACAGAATCTAACAAAGGAGCGAAGTACTGTACTGTATTTTACTAATGTCAATTTTGGCAACAGAAGGGCAAGAATCTTGAAAACATAGTGACCAACACAAATGACAGAAATAAACTCAAATGGCTAAAACTATTTTAGTTCTTCATTAGCCAATTGTGGAATTGATATAGAAATTTCCAACATTAAGTTACACGCCATGTAAGGTGAATTTCAAGTACAAACATTTTTCCATACTCAAATCAATTTACCAAATTGGTGGTTACATAGTGTGCAAATTCAAAGTAACTGTCAATCTGCTAGAGGGCTAGTTTTACTTGAATAAACACACTGGTTTACTAAAAATTAAACCTACAAGGCATATAAGTTCACTTATCAAAATCCTTACACAAGTTGATAGAACACTGAAATATTTACGGTATCTACTAATGTCTGTTTATGAAAATTATGCAATGTCCCATCACTTCCTACAAAACATTTGTTATGCTTTACAAAATGTCAAAATATTTTCTTTGAATCTCGATACTGTATAGTGTTTACATTCCACCACTAGAATGGTAAAAAAGATATTAAAATTTCTTATAACAATCTTTTATTTCAATGGTATACTGCAGCTCTCTAACTATTAAAATTCAAAACCATCTCACAGTACACAGTAAAATTTCCAGGGCAACCAACTTTGCCTACAAGACTGATAAAATTGGCATCTGTCTTAGCGGAACATAATCGTGAATATGCTTACTTGACTATCATCACTGTCATGTGCATTCTGCCTTCCTCTTGCCCTTAAAGACATATTCATGGCAGATTTCTGAATCTGTTGGCGCATTTCTTCTTCCTCAGCCACCTGTGAAACATATAACTATCATAGGTTCTGTTTATTCATATACTGTACATAATACACCAACATTTGAATGATAAACATTAATGAACATTTCCTCTTCACTGACAAATCTCTCACTTATATCTAAATCTCCACTTAATGGTGGACATATGTGTACAGAAAAGTGGCTAACTGACCAAACATTCTGATAATCTGTTAAATACTACCATTCTCTAACTGTCTAGAGACCAAATATATATAGCATTCAGAAGGGTTACATGGACACTTCTCAGAATAGTTTCATGTCCATGAATCACAAAAATTTAAATGCCATACGTTCTTATAAATTACACACCTCTTGATTTTATCTAAGCCAAATGAACAATTAGAGAAGACATTAACTTATAGGCTCTTCAGCTAAACATTTCATCTCATCAGCAATCATCATCACAAAAAAATGTGTACTCTATTCATATTATGGTCTCCATTTGTGTTAATACCATGCAATTCTCATATAGATGGATGGATGGGTGGATGGATTATGAAATTTAGGGACAAGCCCAAGCACTGGGACAAATTTTCTCATACATGTGATTTGATTTGATTAGCTATTTCAATAGTCATTTTTCTGGTACACGTACACATTGAAAGGTGTCACAATCCCTGATACTGATGTATTTAAAATTTGGGAAGTAAAAGATGATGATGATGCTGATTAACTGATCAACCACTTATCCACAACTATTGGTTGTACTAAGAATGAATTCAAGTAATACCTCTCAAACAAAAATACTAGATATCGACTAGAATCTTCAGACATCTGCTGTCTCTCTGTGTACAGGAGATGAAACTATAACACTGCAAAATGACTTTTTAATATCCATAAAGAGCTCTCTTACTGAAAAAAAGAAGGAAATTCTCATCTTCTTTATCTACTATAAGTCACCAGAACAGGAATAACCAAGTGCTACTAGTGTCCTTCCTACCAGAAGCCAAGGATCTGTCATCAACTCATGAGCAAATGACCTCAGCAATTAGCAACCCATAGGTCAAGTTAATTCTGCTGAAATTCCACGTGATTCCTTCAAAAGTCTGGATAATGCAAATGCCTAACAGGAAAACAAGTTCCAAAAGGTTCCTTGTGGAAGCTTATCCAGAGGACTTAAGTGACTCACGTGAAAGGCTTCTCAGAATAGGTGAGGATCTCCCCTGGAAAGTTTAATTGCTGGGTGATTACCTCATCTAAAATCTAACAAATTTAGCTACTTGATACTACTTATTACCACTTATTGGTGTAAAAGGGAACCTTTCAACTTGCTAATCTACTAAGACTGGAAAGTTAGAGGATAGGGAGAAATTCAGTCAACACCGTCCACAAAATATGGCTCACTTTGCTCAGTACATATGTACCAAGGCTATCTTCAATGAGGGATGTTGTGAAACAGTCACAAATTTTTTAGGTAATTTGAATTTTTTCTATGTACACAAACAAGAGCCATTATTTAGGAGTATTCCTCAGCGTGAGATGGAATTGGCAATCGAAGGTTGGTATTAAGGTTGTTAAATTGTGGAAGGTGAATAAGTAGGAGGAACCTCCACTCACCTGCTATCATCCAGCATTTTTTCCTGCAGCATCAGGGATTAAGCAGCGTGACTGAGGTATAATTATGATAAAAAACTCTGGTTTGTATACATAGGAAAAATACAAATAACAATACTTTAAAAATTTGTCATTTGTTCTGACAGAAATACACTAACGCCAAGGACATAAGGTGGCCAAACACCCACTTACGTCCTTCACACCTTCCCTTGTTCACTTTTCCTGTTCAAACCCATGTTGAACAAACACACAAAGATTGTACATACACTAAAAAAGAGGACAGAAGTTTCAACTTGGTTAATCAGAGTGCAGCCTGATGACAACAGGTTCCTCAATTGACCACCTACCACCACTTAGCTACCTTGTTGCCAAGTTTCAATGACCTAATCCAGTTTGTGCTGAGAGATACTCCTACATAAAAGATGATGGATTGTAACCCGACAGTACAAATATGTTTTATATTTGGATTAGGTGGGAACAAAATAAGTACAATATCTTTTAAGGTTACAACTGTTGGGAGGAAGTAAGCTGAAATGTTCTGAGTTTTGTTGACATAGCTTTTATCAAAATGACATGTCCATTTAGGTATATACTGTACCCATAATGACAATTTTTGCAAGCTGCTGAATGCAGTAACAGATTCAACAATACATGTTTATATATAATAATAAAAAAGCACAATATGCAATGCATGTGAGCATGCAATCATTTGTTTGCTGATTTTATACAGCATCTTCTCACATTTTACCATCATCACATGAAAAATCTAGTCAACATGTCACCTAAGTCTTTGGTGAGTGTGTGTAAGTGTGCAAGGTTTATCAAAAATATATTACAGGTATACTGTTATATACTGGGATGACTCACAAAAATCTGCAAAATCCTTACACCATACAACACACATCATAACTTGAGCTTAGGATATTGTATATCACTGGTTGAAACCTTGTGTATGCAATCATTGTACTACATTTACTGATATATGAAATATCATTATTATTCATATTAGTAAATATATTGCATCACATATTTACCCCAGGTTTCAACCAAAGATGTACAATACCCCAACATATTTTGGATTGTCTAAGGATTTTGTACATTTTTGTATGCTACACCAAATAAATAACAATACAGTATTTGCTGTTAATACAACTTTAAGAACCACTGCACACCCACAAGAAAATTTGGATTGAAAGTTTATTACATTTTTATTGTCGATATGCCAAATTGAAGTACAAAGTGCACATATACGCTTACACATATGGTACTTTTTTATACTTTATTATTCCTACCTGTATGGTTGAATTCATTAATGAATTTAACACCTTACAAGATTATCCTCAAATCTTATAATGAAATAATGCTACTTAAGAGGGCAGAAAAAATAAGAGAGATTTCTACATGTTAGCTTTGGGTTATCATGTAGTCTATACTACTGGGTCTTGGGTAATCGTTACTTATTACATTTTGTTGCTTATAGGGAGGCAAGGCCCCTGATTTGGATACCAGTGTATCCAAATCTGTTGCACCACAAACTCGTTACTCAAATATAGCCAACATTCAAGACCTTTGAATGTCCCAGACATTGCAGTTCCCTGTCCAAAAGACAGAACAAAAGTGGCAGCAGCCATGTCCATGTGTCCCAGAGATCTACAGGTCCACAACAGCCATCTATCTCACTGCTTGTGTTGTAATGCTGACAACAGCTTATAATTCCCTTAAAAAAGCATAAACCATTCAATCATCTCTTCCATTTAACTCAAATTTCATCCTTTCACCTTATTTCACCTCTGTGATAAATGAATTAGTGATGGTGGCAACAGTCTTCCCAGCAGCCTGTTGGCAGCGATGTTTCTCTTAAGTATTATTTGTATCTTTTTTAGAAAATTTTTATATGGTACTACCAGGTATAGCTCCAATGTTTCTTTTGTGTTTTATATGTATTTTTCAGGTTGGTTGCTGTGAGCCTGTGGGTCAGAGGAAGGGGGGTACACAAGACTGCTGCTATTCTCCTTCAGACTGTTGGACACTGTTTGGGACATTTCAAGACCACGAATTTGGGCTATATCTAAATTTGTATGGAAAATTTAACTTTTTCATTAGACTAGATCCTTTAAATCTAAACTGAACAGAGAAGTACAGCGTAAGTCTTATTTATGTCTGAGAGTATTAATTTACTAATATAGTAAATTACCTGAGCATAACACTATAGTTCATTGATACAAATGATACAAGACAAAACTAAGCTTTGTTAATCACAAACCATATCATAAGGGGATAATAATATGAGTAAGCAAGGACAGAAGAGTTTGCTGGTATGTCACTCTCTGACACAGAAACCTTGTTTGAAGCTTAGGACAAAAGACTACATAGACTGCATAAGGGGTGACAAAATTAAAGGACTTCTCATAGCACAACACACACTGTTAGTATACACAATCACAAATTAGACTAAAAGAAGTATAAAGCATTAGTATGCAAAGTGATACATACACCATTAAAACTTTAAGAAAGTACAGACACCAGCATTATTAAAGTGAATATACAGTTCCTTAAGAAACAATAAACAAGAGGTAGCTGTACAAGAGGACATCACAGAAATGGAAGGAGTGACCAAACGCATGAAAGAGCAAAGATCAACATCACAGTATTACTTTACCTTAATCAAAAGCTGTGTCTTTGCTGCTTCAATCTGCTCTTTGCTTCCCTTAAGAATAATTCTCCTCATATCATCTGCATACCATCCATACAAAAACAATAAAGATATAAATCATGCAAAAGATATACAACACTACAACAGTGTTCTCAATTTGTGTACCTTATGTGCAGGCTGCATGCTAAATGAAATGAAACAAAAAATTAATAATGTAAAACACTGAGAATATAAAATGTGTGTTTACTAAACATTTTAAAAAAGACATACAATACATGATTAATGGTGGAGAAGTGTAAAGTATAACTAAAATAGTCGTGTAGTAATGACATTGTTATTAAATCTTCAATAACATATGACACTCAATGAGAGCAAGCTTATGTTATCACTGATCTGTGCTGAAAATTTCTAAGCTGACTGTAATGCAAGTTTCAA
Organism: Macrobrachium rosenbergii; assembly: GCF_040412425.1. NCBI lineage: Eukaryota > Metazoa > Arthropoda > Malacostraca > Decapoda > Palaemonidae > Macrobrachium > Macrobrachium rosenbergii. Next base: position 35,391,845 of record NC_089753.1, on the reverse strand, counting down.
TAAAATATGGTTACAAAAACTAAATCAGTACAAATGAAACTGGTTAAGGAATAAAAGTAAAAATCTTTAAAATCCATGTATACATTAATTCACTTCTATACATACATTTTTTACAATGCCATCAATTAATATTTGACAAAAAAAGTCTGAACATTTAAATGAGAACTGTAATGTACTAACAACACAAAAACCTCTACAATCAATATCAAATGTACCAAAAAATATGCAGTGTGGGGATCCCAGCTACCATACCATAAGCCTGATCCAAGCCCTAACATCAAAATTAACTAATTTAACATTGTTTTAAATCATGCAAATCCATAAGTTGTTTAAAACTGGGCTGTTTTAATGAGCTATATACAGAAACATAAAGTTATATGAAGAATTTTACTGAAGCCACAGAGTTAAATTTCTAAGCTTTTATAGTGTTCATTGAAAGGATTTTTTAAGTGAGAACTGAAACTTGAAGCAACAATGAAAATAAGTTACCAAAAATGAGGAGATCAAAAGAAAAAAGTCAAGGGCAGGAAGCAACGCAGACTGAGCTAAAGGGACGGTTCAAAGAATCCTTAATACCATCTATAGTGTACATCACATAGCAAACTGCAAGTGGCAACCCACAGGCTGATTTTTAGGCTGATGGGGCAGTCAACCTAATGCCTTCGCTAGCTCAGGCATGAAGGACACATGAAGAGGTAGACTCATTTCCTAACATTCAGGGAGAACTGATGTAGGAACAGAAATCCAAGCTTTGCAGCAAAGGTATAGAAATAGCCAAAACTATAAAATAGTTCACCCAGACTGTCAAATAATTTTTCTACTCTCACAGGAATCGCACACAGATTTTCCCATAGAATGGTCAAAGTTATTGCAAGAGAACTTTGGGAAGAGAAAAGGAAACAAATGAAAACTAAAAAAAAAAAAAAAAAAGCATTGCTGCTGGGGGTTAAATGGCAACTAAAAAAAATGTTGCATTGCCTCTAGCTGTACTAATTTTTTTCAGGGAGAAGCATTTCAAATATAAGAGTGCATATGCATTGCTGAACATCCTACTGCATATGATTATTGTAGAGTTGAAGTATATCAATCAGCCAACAGCATAAGAAGGCATTCTGTATCTCAAAACCTAAATGCTAACAAATTTTACTCATAAAATAAGGGGTTATCCACACACATCTATTGCTGTTCTCTACTACACTGCCTGTACAAAATACAGTACAATACTTTCACAATACTTCTTATCTTCATATTACACTGTATTTCATACAGTATAACCTTTTAAAAATGCAGGATAATTTGCAACCACTGAAAGATACTGCCGATACATAAGAAACCCCAGGCCGCACTGGCTATGTAGCTACTAATGATACACATCATATACTTCATATTATATATAATATGACACAAAATATTAATGTGTACATTGTGTGAACTATGAAACGTAGCAGATCATCAAACAGACCTGTTCTGTATAGCACTATGTACAATATTTGCCTAACATCCTACTAGTCTGAATGAATCCACGTGTTAAGCAACACGTGTTTTCCAAACAGGGATAGTCAAGTACATCAAATACTTTAAATACTGGAATGAAGAACTGGTATCAACTAAATAAACAGTTATGAGAGCCCCTCTAGTCATCTATTGATCTTTTCATTAACTTTTAGTAGATTTAGCTATTTGAACCACTGCATGTGGCCTCCTGGACAAGCCTGCAGTAACCTAAGTACTGAAATCAAAATGTTGACTGAAGTGTCCATAATTAGAAGGCCTTAGAACATAGGTTTTGCATGAAACAACTCAAATTGAAATTAACTTTCAGCCTCTCCTTCTCTAATAGCGTTTTGGAAGATTAAAATGTATATCACATAAAAGTTAAAAGAAAATATTCAAAAAATATTAAATTTTTTAAAGTTTACATTGTGTATAAAAACCATACTCTGTTATGGAGTCTTTTCTAATTTTGTGCCCAAGTAGTCAATGTTTAAAAACTCAAATTATATCAAGCACCTCTGCAGTTGTACCAAATTTGACAGACAAAAATATATCATTTGAGGTGTAGAATCATAAAACCTTATGAGACTGCTACCTTTCACCACAGCATTTTAAACTGGTTACAATGTCCTAGTAACCTACTCAAGTGTTCCAAATGTACGCAATGTAAGAGTGAACCTTCGTTAACATGAAAGCTTTTACCAAAATCCCAGCACCAGCTGAAACCCTGTCATAACAAACAATCTAGTACTAAACCTAATTCTTGCATGCACAATGAATAAAGGAGTACCAAATGCAATTTAACAAGCAACAGTTACATTTTTCTTTTATATCATGTTACATTTTTCCTTTATATCCTGTATCTTAATCTAAAAAACAAAATGTCAGCAACCTCATTTTGCAGAACTTTGTCTCCCTGAGAATAACCTTGGAATGAATTCATGCATACCCATATGACAAATGCTTATCAAGAAAAGGTGCATTTCATAAACTAGAGTAAACTGAAAATCTATAAAACAAAAATATTAACGTTACTTAATAAAAATTCCTCTCCAATTTTCAGTAGTTTTAAAAGTAGCATTCTGCAATTTAAATAATTTACTTTCAGTAAGATACAGACAATATGCTGATACTGCTTGTGGTTTATGGTGATACTAACCTGGGCAAGTAGGAGACTGCAACTGCTCATCTTCCCTTTCCACTGTCACTTTGGCACCACTGGTGCGCGTCACAGCTCTGATGGTTTCTCCGTTCCTCCCTATGATGCGTCCTACTGCTGCCTGTCAGGTAAACCCCAAGGATAAAATCTCTAAACTGAACTTTTGCATAACAAATTTAAGGATTCTGGGATGATAGGCAAATTAATCAAGGTAAAAAGTCTATATACGACTGTTACTGGGTACAAATTGTTATATGAATACATTAATCATTATCAGCCTTTACTAGGTGTGAAATGGATCCAGTCTCACTTACCTGAAGTACTGAAAGTAAAAAAAAGTCCTACCATACGTGCCTAGTTCACTTTCCATGGGTGGTGAGCTGAGTCCTCTGCACAGCGCTGTGCTTTCCATGATTTACAAAGACTCATTATCATGCAGTGTTATTCACTGCATTCTTCGGTGCTTTTTCAAATTCAACAATATTCTGAATAGCTTACTTTGTGAATTATTTTACCCCTTTAGATGATCTGAGTTTTGTTATTCCTTTTTGTGCTTGGCTGCCAACATATTCATATTCATAAGTTCTTTTACTTGAAATTCAGTTTGTATTTTTTGCTTGGACAGCCATTGTTACTGTGCTCTGTTTTTGCTTTTATTTCTTAGACTAGGTTTTCTAGGATCTGATGCTTGGTGCATTTACTATCAGGGGCTACATCTTCTATTGCACTTGTTACTTACAGAATCTACCTAGCTTTCTAAGGTCACCATCTCTTCTGTTGTTGCAACCAGATCTACTCCACTCTTCAGAAGTTCTACTTTGTCCTTGCTCTTAAATTGTGATTAATTGTTTAATATAACAATGCTTTGAAACAAACCCTGTTTTATACCAACACATTAATCAATCTCCAGAGTTTTCTTTACTCCAAATGGAACTGGCACAAATGAATGAGAAGCACTGGCTTATGGTCAAGATTTTTTCTTCTGTCAGCTCTTCAAGCCAGTGTGACTGGGCCCATTCACAGAGAGTAAAGGTAATTATAACTGATGGATTAGTATAAAAACTATTGTTATTGTAGAAAGAATTTCTCGCTACTTTTACTCATAAACCTATACAATTAAAAGGGCAGAATTATTACAAGGCACAAGCACTGCAACAAAACTTAACAAAATAACTAAAAATAGCTTCAACAATAAATTTTCTGGACATTCTGTTCTACTCCATGACGATAATGTCACACTTGAAAGCATATTAAAAAGAATAAATGATAAGAACAGAATATATAAGATAAAGATAAATCTAGTAACTGTTAAAAGCACATGAATCCTCAGTAAAATAGACAAACTTGCATATGAAGAAATACAAAAACATTTAGTTACACAGATAAGCATATTGAATGTAGACAGCATGACAACTTAAAATAGTTGAGCATGTTGGGAGAGAGAACTCTGGTTTAATATAACAGCCAAAAACAACTAAATTCAAGGGAGCTTTGAATGCTTATACGTACTTTTAAATGGGCTCTCGCACCCCACTAGACCCTGAGTCAAGGTCTGAAACGCATCCCTAGTAAAAATCATGTTCCCACTAAAAACCTATAACAAAATTTGTGATTGAGGTGAACAATTCAATAAAGCCAGATACTGTAATAACATTCTACCAGTAGAAGAGGCTGGAGAGATTATTAAACCAAGGAAATATTGAACGGAGTGGAAAGGATTGAAAATCAATGGAAGCAAAGTTAATCTTGTAGGCTAAACTTACTACAGGACTAAGGAGCCTGGTTAAGTCATAACAGGTCTTAACAAGGTTTAAAGGGCCAACAGAATGAAAGGTATGCAGACTTACAATAGGCACAAACATCTCTTCTGTTTCTATAACTGGCTGATCTGTAATGGCTTTTATAACCAACTTTTGAGCTAAAGTCACATTGTCTTCCGAACCTCTGATTGTACATATACGATGTCCTTCCACCTCTGAAATGAAGATGTAGATAATTAACCAAGAGTACAAACTGACAAGGACATTTACATTAAAAAGCAACCCAGATCATTCCCAAAACAAGGTAACTTTGGTTACATTTTATTTGCTGCAATGGAAAGCAAACACAAAATAAGGTTACTGACTCGCTTGTTGCTGTGTAGTGCCTTTTATATATAAAACACTGATAGATTATACACCACCATGTACGTACATTCACAGCAGTTCCAATGAAAAAATATTTGACACTTGATTATTCGCTTCACAGGACCTCCTTACACTTACTGTATGTAAAGGGTAGAATATTTTGATTAACATGCAGAAAAGATTGTTCACTAGTATATGACACTGTTGCATCTGGAGTTCCTCTCTAAAACCTTGAAGAGAACACACCAATGTTTATGTCACGTCAAAAACTTGTCTATATAACAGATAAAGAAAGCATGCCTATACTATAGGAATTTTGGTAGCAGTACATCAACCCTAAAAAAAATTTTTTGTGGGGGGAAAATGACTCTCTCCATTATAAGTAATCTTTCAATAATGCAGATTAACAGAGCCAAGTGCCCAACAGACAATGGCAAAATCTGGAAAGAGGTGAGTAAAAAAATCTAGGGGTATTCAAGGGCAACTCCATACCCTTCCTCACCTAACCTTGTCAATACCACATAATTGGAAATGCTCAAGATGCTTATAAACAAGCACCAAACTTCAAACTGCAAACTTCATGCAAATGGCAATTATCTTCCTTTTTTTCCCCAAATTTATAACAAAATATACTGCATAAATACTTCGAAAAAATATATAAATACTTAAGATTTATTTTTTAAATACTTAAATCTCCATTACAGTAATGTATATAGCTTTAACTACCGCTGGCATGGAAGTAAAAGCTATACAATGGAAAGGTATGGTTCGTTTAAAAAATAACCTTTTCTTTTTCTCTCTCTCGTAAATGAGACAATTCAGTAGGTATGTAGCCCACCTGTGTTTACCCACAACCTACCATGGTTTAATAACCATTACTGTAATATATTTTTATACAACTTTCTTATCAGTTGCCACCATATTGTATTACCATACATGAGATACAAGTGTGTGTGTGAACTATTTGCATAAGAGGTCAAACGGGTTATTAAAGCTGTATTTAAGATAAAGGTAAAGGTAATGGTAATGGTAATGAAACTGATACTTTATTTACTGAATCCACTTATACTGTATTATTATCATGTTCTATCATATAAAAACCAATCTTCGGGCATAGCAACGACTAATATTTACGTTCTCAGAATCAACTGATTGAGCTTAGCGAAAGAATTAGGAGAATTTTTTGTTGCTAAAAGAAACGAATATATTATGGGAACTATTTTTATTTTTTCATATATAGTGTAACATGGGTTTAGAAAGGTAAGGTACACTAACATACTTTAGGTAAACTAACATACTTTAGGTAAACTAACGTACTTTAGGTAACTAACCTACCTTGTTAAAGTAAAATCCCTCAAAATCATAAAACTGCTTCTTCCCGATTCTTTTGTTTACGTCATATTCGATGTTATTTATGTTAGCTCTTTGGTATGTGGTTGTCAATTACCCTATAAGAGATGGCTATGAATTGTTACATATGCCATTAAGTTAGTTAATCTTGTTTGAAAGCCTAGCCTAGTAAAATCTACAAAAATGAAATTAATTCGGTGAGTAACGACTATCATGGTAACTATTTGTATAGAACACCTTGTTTTTACATATCTAGTACATATGGTACATCATTTCTTAATGACAACTGTCCAAAGCAAATTCATTTTAAGAACACTACTAAAAAGTAGTTTATCATTTTGTTTTACTGAAATTAATAATTTTTCATTCCACCTCATATCATCACAGAAGCTTTACTTGTATGTGTGCGTGTGGGTCTACATCTGCATGTGGAATTTCATCAATGCTGACGTTACCGTCTCCACATGTTTCTTAGCGTGGCATCACATTTGCCATTTTTATTTTTGGCTTTGCTTTATATACTGTACATTATTTCATTACAAATTTAGTTGACTTATCATACATATCATAACAGTACACAAGAGAATATTTTATCACTGTTGATATTTCATTTCAGCCGCTGTTCTCTCTCTCTCTCTCTCTCTCTCTCTCATACCCTATGCACATGATTGCATTTACCTTTTGGGTTGTAAAAACAAACAATGAGAAAATACAGTAAAAATATAAATGAGAACAGCATAAATTATAAATAAAAAATCATAAGCATAACACAAAACAAGCTCTATCAAGTCAGACTTCTACAGTATCTAGCCCTCTTCACCCATCCAACCCTGCAACTCCAGCCCTTGCCAGCCAGGGAAACTGCTCCAAAGCTCCACCACCACTTCCATAACAACCCCTTCTCTAAGTGAGTTCCTCTGCACAGCCTTACTGCTCCTCCTCTCCCATGGTGCCTAGCCATGTGACCCACATCCCAACCTTGGAAACTTCTCGAGGCCTCCCCCACCTCCAAAACCCTTTCTCAGTCTCTCTGAGTGAAAGCAGCGTTACCAACATTTTCCTGTGGCCACGCAGCATTACCAACCATCTGAGAGCAGTTTTTTCACATTTTTTTAAAAGTTTATATATACTATATAGTATATCTTTGGGGCCTTGGTCCCTAGTCTGGGTGCGTCAGATAATATTGAGTTCTGGATAAATTAAGGATTACTGTACATTTTGAAAAACTCACCTTCATCTGAGAAATTGATCTTTGTGTTCGTTCGTTCCTGAATGAGCTTTACATTGGAACCTTGCCTTCCGATGACAAGCCCAACAGCATCACTGGGTACTTGGACTTCTGCCATTGTCCACTGGGTTGCCCGGCCCTTAAGGATAGCCTCCTCCTCATCATCCTGGAACGAAAATATTCTAATTACAAAATGTTAACTTCATCTTAAATTGAAACTTGTCACTGGTGCAAAGAAAACTATACATAATTTTAATGTGACATATGCAGGCTTGGTCTTGAAAGATGAGTAAAGAGGTATTTAGACTGAAAATTACTTTATCATATGGAACAGTAAGTTATAATACTATGATCTCGCAGATATATCCCATAATTCAATTGCAATCAGCAACGTATCCACTAAGCAACTGCAATGATGGCTTTAATGACACCGCTAGAAGTACTGTATGTATAAATTCCATAGTAAACAAATAAAACAATCTGTAACATGAGTATACGGACCACACTGCTCTATCTAGCTGAAATGAAACTATACAGTTACAAAGAAAATGGCAGACATTTTGAGGTGTGGTTCTAGACTGGAATATATTAGATCATATTACAAATGAAGACTTTAATGAGGGATGCAGTGTCCATGCACTGAAAAATAAGGCTGACTTCCTAAAAGTGAACATTCGAAATGGAAGGGAAAATGTCAGTTATACAAGTGTAAATTACAAAAGATGTAGGAATATTGCTTGTTGCAAGCCTTACCCCATAAGGTAAAAAACTTGATTTAAAACCATTAATGATGATGATGATTATAATTACAGTATTGTATTAAGGTGGATTTTGATTGCTATTCAAAATGAGCGAAGATAGCCTGCCCCTCGAGCAAGAATCAGCAAAAAAAATTTGTGGCCAGTTTCATCACTATGAGATTCAAATTTGCGCCTGATAAGGGTATAATGCATTCATAAAAAAATTTACTTTCCATCCTGTGTCCTATCATGCTTTGCCCAAACTGAACAGAAACAGTAAAAGATGCACTGATTGGGGCAGAGGGAAGAAGTGAATCTTCTATCAGTACCTCTCAAATTTAAATTAAGGAGAAGCTTAAGATTATGCAGTGATAAGGGGGATATACAGAAGCATTTCCCCTTATCAGCTAAAGCCCAGTATGCATGGTTAGGTTTGGACGGCTTTCCTGTACTTCACTTTCATGATTAATGTCACTCCTGGTCAGGTTAGGCGGGGAGCAGTGTTGCTGCTTTGTGGATTTTTGTCTGATAATGTGGTCAAATAGCCATATCTGACATCTCTCTTCGGCTACACTGACTACGACTACATCTTTCTTTGTAAAAAGAAAAACACACTCTATAACACTGCTTTAAATTTTGGTAATTAAGCTTGATAATAAAAAAAAACACCACAAATAAAATATATACAGAATACAATATTTTTATTTAATACTTAAATAATAAAAGTTTAAAGATGAATAAAAATTTATAAAGTCGAACTGAACATCCATCTCCTACTGATAGTCAACTTTGACAATTACAGAGGCAAATTATGTGAATGCAATTGCAATGGCAACACTGACGATTAGTCGTTTACCCACACTGTGTGCGGTCAAGGCGGCAACGCTGGTAGGGAGAAGTCCAAGTACAGTGAAGACCCCACACCAGGTACGACTTATACTTAGGTGGAGAAAATAGGGTGAGGATATCTCTCTGAAACTGGATTTATTATATCTTTGTGATAAATAGCCTGAAGTGTTTTGTGATCGATACTTAATAGGTTTGTCTAGACTTAGGCTATACGCATGAAATATAGGCTATATATTTTAAGCCCCTTTTATTGTGATTTATGCATTTTACACCATTCCTTTGATACATTCTAATTGCTTCTGTTTTTCACCCCTACCTTCAAATGAACTGGTTTCCCAATGGGGTCACCCCATAATTGTGACATAGCCTAGCCTATATCAAGGGGTTGGGAAACAACAGGCTATTGGTCAAAAATGCATTAAAAATAAAATGAAATGTCAGAGAATCGGCTTGTGTATTTGGAAAAACTTCAAAGTATTACGGCAATAAAGCAACTTTTTCTTGGAATTATTCCAAGTGTTCCAAAACCGATCTCTAAGCCTCTAATACCCAGACAGGTAAGGTTTAAACTCGTCCTATCTGAACTTAATAAGACAACAGATGGGCTTTTATAACTTAAAAGGCCCACAGATCAAATCCCCCTTTGCGCAACGGCACCCAATTTTCAGGCCCACCGTAAGCAATCACTGGGTCAACAAAAAAAGGGAGAAAAAAAATTCGCAGAAACCAACTCAACAATTCGCTGAAACGAACTTTGTCATTAACCATTCAGCCACTTACCTTCTTAGTCAGGAAGTAGTATAATGTCCCGGCTACCCCTGATAATATGAGAGCTCCGCTTAACGGCAGAATTACACTTTTGAGGCGGCTGATATCCATCACTGATTCACTCCAGCCAAACTAGAAATTCGTCTGCAGCTCCGCAACGGCCTAGTTCTTCTTCTTCTTCCTCTTCGTGATTCGAGTCCGTTTTCGTAATTTTTATTATTAGTCAGTCTTGTTTCGTCTTGTAAATCTAAATGAGTATGAAATGCTTTGCGTGTATAATTAGGAATGTCTGTGTGAAAGATATTTTACCTATAAAACTCGCTTTTTTTACGTCGTAACTAACAACAACATTCATTCGAGCACTGAAATTCAAACGACGTACAAAATAATGAAACAATCATTGAGTACAGTACTCATTTTTAGTTGGTATTTTTACGAATAATGGAAAGCCATTAAGAGAGGGGAATGTCAATACTTTTTTATTTCCATTGCAAAAATTCTTGAAATAGATTCCTTACTGATTACTTCACCTCTCATTTTGTCAACGGAAGACGCCTAATATATTCTGAATGAGACAGCGCGTAGCTGTGTGAGTGAGATAACAGCAGCCATGACGTCATAATCCCATTTAACAACAGGGGTTCAATGCTTCTATTTTTAAGTCTTGGGTGTGAAGACATCGGCTGTTACTTACGCCTCAAAGAAGTCAGATCATGATATATTGGAAATCATTCAGCTCTAATACAAATTCTTTTAAACTTTCATATTAACCATGAACTGTAGGCGACGAGATTTTCTTGGTGAATAAAACTGATATTCTTGCCTAATGAAATTTGATGTGGAAATCTTCAAGAGAATTTCCATTTCAGTACCTTTACATTTTGGATTTTTATTTAAATTTTCACTTGCGGCTGTATAAGAATATTTCTTATTCGAGTGAACAACGCCATATAGCAAATGAGACTAAGTACCACTGCTGTTTAATACGCCGGGTAACAGCTGTCAGGCTGCCTCCTGCAACAGCTGTCCCGCCTCCTGAAATAGGAGTTCTGTGACGAGTTTCAGGACCTCGAAAATCAAATAATCGGTACCCAGAAAATTAGGAATCGACTTATTATCATACAATGAGATTTAGAAACCGAAAACGATACACTTTAAAAGTAAAATTTCGATATGTTATGACAGCCAAGTCATGCACAGCGTAATAAACAGCTCATTAAGTAGTTCGGTCACTAATGACTATCGCGCTTAATTTTTGGTTTATAGGGCGGTTTCCTTGTTCACTGTCCGTTGCTGTGGTTTTCTTGTTTTCCAATATACGACGCATTTTCTGACGCTGATTTTCCCAAATAAAGATAAAATAGGAATAATGAGTTACTGAAACTTGCAACAGATCTTATGAGTCAGGTGCCAGCTGCAATCTGCCATGAGACCCATGGAGTCAACTGATCGTGAACGATTGAATATTAAGTATATATATAGGCGCAATTAAATCTCACAAAGATCTTTTATGTTTCACAAATAACCCTCGTCACTCTTACACCAAGACGACCAGATAACGACTGAGCTTGCTTGATTCAACTCGTGCCTGGGGGTCCGAAAGAAGCACCATTTTCGCATAGCTGCCATGGTGGCTACCACTAGCTCTCAGAAATCGTCAACCACCTGCCGACGTTTTGTTGAATGTGCTTGATTTTGAAGTAAACATCCTTGGCTGACTGCCATAAACAACTGAATGCGTACTAATCACCGCAGTGAAATGAAGTTTGTTTACAGATGATGATTGGCGCCATCGAGTGCTGATGGCGTGTGCTAATCTTGGTTACCTCAGCAAGTATGAATCGTTGAATTTGCCTTTCTTCTAAACCAACGACCATCATGCAGCTCTCTGGCGTGTATATAATTATAGGCGTACAGAAGCTGCCATGGGCTATTCAGTCCACCACGCCCTTTAACGGCAATCTGCGATATTATGAAGTGTCCGAATATCAAAATTAGGGGTTCCAGACATTTAGGGCCGTCGTGCCAAACAGTAATGTACTGTAGATCAGTGACCTCCGAAGATACTTGAATAGAGATTGGTCGAGGGATTAAAAGGTGAACTCATTTTTGGGCTCGCTCGGAGTTTTAGATATAACATGATTATGTGGTAATGAATCAATAGAATGCTATTGTGTGTGTGTGTGTGTGTGTGTGTATATATATATATATATATATATATATATATATATATATATATATATATATATATATATATATATATATATACATCTCTCCAGTCGTTGCTCAGGAGTCGAATCTGGGTTCCCTTGCGTGGTAAAGGCATGTGGATTGTTTTTATATATATATATATATATACATATATATATATATATATATATATATATATATATATATATATGTGTGTGTGTGTGTGTGTGTGTGTGACTTTTTTTATTTCCAATAAAAATTCATATAGGTAAGAATATGCATTGCTCTCACTTTGAAATAAGTAGTCTAATGTTCAGTAGAGGCTGTAAGTAAATGAAGTCGCTACCTCAGTCCGTTTTCGATCTGAATCTCCCTTTTTTCCCCTCCCCTCTCTGGCATACTCGTAATTTCGCTCGAACTCCACTTGCTAATCAGACCTGATCATTCAGACTTCTGCTCTGAGGGCTCTTCTACTTCTTGATGGTGTAGGTGTGACACAAGAGAACCAACACCCTAATGACAGTTGGATTTGCCTGTTAGACCTATAGCAGGGTCGGAGAGGTGTGGTTAGGTTCCACCTACTGCCGAATTCCTTAAAGCCCCTTCAGACAATTGTATGTGTGGTTACAGGCTGCTCAAGAAGCAAGCCTCTCCATTCCTTTTATTGTACCTCCGCTCATATTCTCTTTCTTCCATCTTACTTTCCACCTTCTCCTAACAATTGATTATAGTGTAACTGCGAGATTTTCTCCTGTTACCCCTTTCAAACCTTTATACTCCCAATGTCCCTTTCAGCGTTGAATGACCCCATAGGTTCCAGCGCTTGGCCATTGGCCTAAATTCTTGGTTTTATCGTATGGACGGTGATTCACACAACAAATACAAAGAGTGCGTAACCCATACTTGCGGGCTTGCCCTTCTGGCCGAGTCGTGTTAAAACGTTTGAGGAAGTGGTTTAGTGGTTACACTATACTGGGTTAGAGCTTCACCCAGGTTCTAATATTCTTGCAAGAGTAAATTTAAACTCTGTCTGACATAACTGATCTGATTAGGTAAAAGCCCAATGAGAAAATGCTATAGAGAATGAACAGGTAAATAGAGCGATAAAGTACGCCTTCGATAAAAACGGTTTCCGTCAGTTTCATATGAGAGAGAAGAATGTCATCCTAACGCTTCAGTGTTTTTAGATAGTCTAATCCACTGACCAGACGTCGAACATACAGGGTGGCGACATCTTCGGGCTCACTGCCTGAAGAAGACTTTGCGCTTATTTTGAATTGAGCCGTTAAGTGCGTAGTGGACTGTGGTAGGTCAAAGTAGTAAAGAGAAGATTTATGTGCTCTACAAGCTTTCACTTGCGAAGGAAAAAATACACACACGGCACCATTCACCTATCTTGTCCCCGTTTCCAATACCCGTCACACTCCATCTACCACCATTCATTCTCCAGGTGTCTCTTTCCTCCTTTCTTAGCGATTACGGATTGTATACTGATTTCTTTGAACTATTATTTTCCACTCTCTCCACATGACCAAACCTCAAAACACTGTAGTCTATCTTTTCACCAACATTAACCGTTTTACTTCCCCTACATTTCTCCATGTTTCTTACTCTTTCAACCCTTCTTACGCCATATATACTGTATAAGCAAATCATTTTGACTGCTTCTACACATTCTCTTTCATCTACATTTTATTAGTGCTACTGTAGTATGATATCTACCGAACTATTCACGACCTACCAAAAATTAGGATGCTATCTACCAAACAACCCAATTAAGGCCTCTGGCAATTACTTCCTCAAACTATATGCAAAACTATTTGATCACCCGGGGCTAGTACTAAACACGGCGAAACAGTGATTCACCTACACTGTTTCGCCGTGTTTAGTACAAGCCCCTGGGCGGTCAAATGTAGAAAATGGATGGTAGATATCATATGTAAAATATCCCTCCAGACATTCAAACATGGACTCCCACTAACAACTCCAAGTTTCCTACCGTTCTTTTGCTCACATCCGTCTACCTTCCTTGCTTCACATATTCTATGACTCGCCCCCTCCCCCGTCTTGCCATTTTTCAGTACGCTGTGAATTCGCGCACATAAAAAAGACAGGGTGTAAATTTGTAGACCCGGCCAGTCTATATACATTTCATGGGTATACATGCTTATATTGCGGCAAACAACCACACCTTGAACATAAAAATTCAATATGTATAAAAAATCAGAACGAACGCATAAACATGGGATGACTCACCTGAACCTACTATAAATAAACTTTCAAAGCTCGCTAATGGCTTTATACCTCAAAGCTGTGTTTTGGCGAGATAAGAGTGAAAAGTATTTATACCAGAGTAAAATATATATCCCATTTCCCACACACACGTATTATTAAAGGGAAAACTGCACGCAAATAAAAAAAAAAAAACCGTTGTTTTGTAGAGGGATGGACAGTTCATAGACTCGCGTCTCATCTCATCAAAAGTGAAACAAATCAAACAAGTGACTATCGATCACGGACCACAAAGGACACGAAACTTAAATAGTTATCCTTTTCCATCAAACACGGAAACTGTTGAAGAGGAACATTAGTCACTGGCTCATAACGATTAATATAACAATATCTTTTTTTTCTCCCTGTGTGTCCCGTCAATACAAACTTTAATTAATGCAAGGAAATCAATTTGGTCTCCTTGACATTTCCACCGTAGTGACCGCTCAGATGAGATACGAATGCCAGTGTGCATCTTCGTTCAGTCTGGAACTTACATGAGAATGTTTCAACGATTTCAAACTTTTGCCGCTGCTACGTACAGTGCTAGAGACTTTGATGGAATTTTTACATAAAATCGAATGCGTTATTGGTAACTGTGGATCAACAAAAAAAGAATGAAAGATACAGGTAATAGAAAAACATTGGAAAATTCCCCAGAGCAGTTCGCCGTACGTGAAAGCAGTTGTGTCTGTGGTTAGATAAAGGTATGTTAAAAACTCCCGTGGGCTTAGAAATGCCGCTAACAGCTGTATTATCTTGAGTGTTTGTTCCCACAAGCAAAACACAAAAAAATATGTGCAATTACTGTACTGTTCGCGGCACTCTTAGAATATGTAATTTTGTGCTAGGCGCATACCATAGTTATGTGCATTAGTTATCAGTGAGCTAGCAAAACCATGTGCAGTAATTATGCATTTGGAAAGTCTGCTTTCGTTAATTAATATTTAATTAACATTTAATTATAAGTGACGACATATACAGCGTGCGTCGGCGGAGAGAAGAAAAATGGTTTATACTCTACAGCATCAGTGTTTTACAAACCCGATCGGTTTATGCATAACTAGCGAATGGCTGCTGATTATGAGGGCACAAGAAACAACTTTTGGATGAACCACGATGTCAGAATGGACCTAAGCTAAGATGTAGCCGGCGCCTGGAAGAGACGCTCGCTATAACTATGTATAAATAGTATTTATTCTAAAAAGAGCTACTGTTTGTGTAAACAATACATTGCGGTATGGAATAAGCAGGCTAATCATGTGGAAAATTCACATATCTTGCAAGCAACCCGTTTGATGAATACACAACTTAAGTTGCTTGAAAATCTATAGGTATAAATAAAAAAAAATAAATAATGCAAAACATGCTAGACTTCCCCTTGCATTTTCCTGGATCAAACTCAACGCTGCCATGGGCACACACAGAAATGTCTGCTGCGGTTGTATTAGTAGCCCTAACAGTGGTCATGTTGGCATGCTGTGGTGCCGCCGCGCTCGTGATGGTAGCATGCTGTGGCGGGAGGCGAAGGGACGCCGTGGCGGAGAGCGGGGACGCAAGATGGCTTCCAGGCGTTGGCGTCATCGACTACGTTCCGACTTCGAATAGGTATCTCAGCATTTCCATCACCTTCCTGGGCAAGAGTTGCTTCATTAGTTGCATTATCAATAGTAAAGATAGATTGCTACCAAACATTCTACCATAACAGAAAACAGTTAAAGACGAACCTCTCGGGTTTTTGTGGTGCTCTAGTTTGTTTGCTTGTTTTGGATTCGCTGTTTTCGTCCGACAGCTCAATTTTCTCGAGGCTTTCGGCCCTTCGGGATAGTATGTGCCCTAATGATTACCTTTATTAAAATTTTAGTAATTTCTCCTTTTATATTTCTGTGCATAATTATTAACAGTTGTTTCCTCATCCACATGTGTAGAACCTCTAGCCGCTTCCTTAAGAATAAATCCGCATTATACAGTAAATATAATGATTAATATTTGGAGGCTAACCCTGCCTAGTTCCTTTCCCTTCTTTTTTTTTTTTTTTTGTTTCTTCAAAAACATTTCCATGTGATTGTATTCAAGTGACTAACCCTTCATGTACAGATACACACATGCGTCAGCAAAATCAAAATCCTGGAAGGCTGTTGACAGTTCCTTCTATCATGCGACCGTTTAAAAATTATGGGGTTAATTTTTGTTAGGTTACGATAGATTAAATTTTACAGGAATCAACATTTAAAGATTTTGTGTTCTCAAGATCATTAATGGTGTAATAGTGGAATTTCACCGGGAAACAAATTTGTGCCCTAAATTGATATCATTCAGGGGTGCTGACTCTTATAAGTCATTTAGTACTAGGGAGTTCAATAGGTACACGCATTATATGTGTATATATATATTATATATAGAGAGAGACAGGGAGACTACACACACACGCATATATATATATATATATATATATATATATATATATATATATATATATATACAGTATGTATGTATATATATGACCCCAACATCCAGTAAGGCAAAGGTATGGTGCAGTGGGTAGAGGATTCAATGCGCGAATTTTTTATGCTGTCTAAGTGTGTGAAGCAATCGCTGCAAAATTTTTTTGCACAGGTTCATCCACGATTCAGCGGTTTTAACTGTGAATGTGGCAGAGATTAATTTGTCCTTACTTTTCTAAAAGCCACCTCATTGTTACGTGAAGATATTCCCATGGGATATTTTATAAGCTTATACGAAGAATCATAACACGGCTCTTTATGACGCATTTGCTGCTCTGCTGTTCTTCCCAAAGGGCAAAAATTACGTAGCGTAAAGTTTGGTCAGTGCTTGGATACCGTGTCAGTTGACCTTAAGAGTCCGTCCTGAGTGGCAATGGCCGTTGATAATTAACATAATTCGGAATTATAAATCTATTGCAATGTCAGGCAGTGGATTATAACCTCAGCGCTATTTTCTAGATATTTTTCGACATCAGGGCTGTTCTGTCTTTACTGTCAAGTTACAAAGCGCGGAGATCTCTCGAGGGTTCTTGCTGGGATAAAGGTTCAGAACCCGTGCTGTGGTGACATTCAAATTGGGATAATGATTCACAATCTTTGGTAAAGTGGTTTTCAGGTTGGAAAACGTACAGAACTCTGGTAAAGCGAAATTCAAATTAGAAAAAAGGTGCAGAGCCCCTGGTGTAGGAACATTCAATTTAATGAACACAATATATTCAGAATTAGTTTTATTCTCATCATTTATATATTCTAATGAAAATGCACTTTTGTAGTTCTGAGTAAAACCATCTTCGGAGTGAAAAAATGTAGGTTTTGTTAATATTACGTATTTAAACTGCTTTATAACGCTTGATAATAATGATGAATTAATAATTTTTTCATTATTTTGGTTACAGGTCCTCCATCAGGATATCGCTGGTGTTGTCCGAAGACACGGAAGGACCCGCCGACGACCCGAACACGGTCTCCACCATCCTCACAGACAACGACGCCTCGAATTCTTCTCTCTCACTGGTGCTGGGCGACGGCGAGGCGAGTCTTCCCCCGCCGCCCTCCGCGTCAGTTATGACTTTGCCCGCGGTGTTTGAAGAGACGGAAACTGGCTCTCCTGCAACGCTCAGGGAGAGAGAGAGAGGTCTAGTTAGGCAAAGAGTTGCTGATCCACCTCCCTCCGGTTTACCATATTCGGAGCAAACCCCGCCAGAATTAGATCTGAAAATGGGAGCAGATACTCGCCGGTCTACGGAGCAAACGGAAGACAATCAAACTGTACAGATTAAGTTATTTCCTTCTCCTACTACTCCTTCTTCCTATTCCTACGCTACTTCTCCTTCTGCTTTATCATGTGTCCACGTGAAACAATGCACGGATAATGACGCCGCTGATATCGAAATACTCAATGGTAATGACAGACAAGAAGTGACTTTCTCGTTCACAGAGTCACCTCAAACACTGTCGCCTGATTCTGACAAACATTGTGCTCAGTTTTCCACGGCAAGATTGCCAGACAGTTCAAAACGAAGCTCCATTACAAGGAAATTGTCAGATGTACCGCTAACAGACTCACGTAAAGTGTCCTTCAAAAATGAATTGCCATTATTGAGCTATTTTATGCCTTCACGTAGTCTAAGTAGAAGACTTACGGTCTAATTCACAGGAAAAAGAGTGAGTTTCTCTTGTATTTATGTGCATATCAACACACCCGAAATATATTTAAAGGCATGTATGATAAGATGTAGTTAATGGTTTGTAAGTAGCTGCAGCTGTCTCATGGCAGAAAAAAATTATTTTTCTAATTCTAGCATCGTTTAACTTCAAATTATAATACTCACGTAGACCGGATTTTCCTTTGGTTATACACTCGAAGGGACCTGAGATTTTGTGTTCATTGGAACCCAACGGGGCCATATGCATAGAAATTCCTCTATAACACAATTACAACCCAAAAAAGTTGTACACTTTAATAAAAAGCGAAACACTGCGTGTATATTATTCACCTTAATGACATGATCTTTTGCACTTTCAGGATTCCAAATTTATTGGATGAAATGAAGAAATGAATCTTTTGATACAGTGGGACGTTTGAGGCTGAGTCACGCCCTTGTTCCTTTCCCCTTCTGTCCTAGTTATTTAAGGGTCTAGGCTGAATGAGGATGAAAGGTTGCCTATCCCATCGGCCCCTATCATAGTCATGTGCATTTTAATTCTCTAAAACTGCTATTACCCATATTAATACCTTAATAATTAAAAACGACTGTGACTCTTGATGTTATTTTTTTTATTTTTATTATTACTTTACAATAAGATTCTAAAGTCATGATGATCTCTGTTACCACACCTTTTCTGAAAGTCAGCCTGATTAAAATGATTGTTACAGTAACAGTTTGACTTAATTTGGTAAAGGGAATGTGATATAATCTACGGATCTATGCAGCCATCTTTGATTTCTCGCTCTTCCTGTCTGGCCACGGCCACGGTCTAGCTGTTAGGAAGCACATAGGACTATATGTTTGCATAAATAATATACACTACTCGTTAACCATTTTACTAACCTTCACCATAATCCAGTTCTGCAGAAATCCTCACGTTGATGATGATTATTATTTTGGAAGAAGAGTCTGGAAAAGATTCGTTAGAAGATGAAGCTCAATGAGTGGCGTAAATTTAAAATTACCTTTTCAGTTTTCTGTAAAAGAAAACTATTGTGCCGGCTTTGTCTGTCCGTCCGCACTTCTTCTGTCCGCCCTCCGATCTTAAAAACTACTGAGGCTAGAGGGCTGCAAATTGGTATGTTGATCATCCACCCTTCACTCATTAAACATACCAAGTTGCAGCCATCTAGCCTCAGTAGTTTTTATTTTATTTAAGGTTAAAGTTAGCCATGATCGTGCTTCTGGCAACGATGTAGGATATGCCACTACCGGGCCGTGGTTAAAGTTTCATGGGCCGCGGCTCATACAGCATTATACCGAGACCACCAAAAGATAGATCTATTTTCGGTGGCCTTGATTATACGCTGTAGCGGCTGTACAGAAATCTCGATTGCGCCAAAGAAATTTCAGCGCAATTTTTGTGTTCTTTTTTTATGATAATGGGTTGATCTTGGAAACAAGGAGCTATGGATGTTTTATTCAAGTTCTCCCTCAGTCTAGATTTGACTTTTGTATATGATAAATTATAAATGAATAAAACTCCTGATTGTCTATCATTACTAATGCAATTTAATGTGTCCTAGGAAGGGAGCCATGGTTAAGTATACCTAATTTTAACCAGATCACTGATCTGATTAACAGCTCTCCTAGGGCTGGCCCGAAGGATTAGACTTATTTTACGTGGCTAAGAACCAGTTGGATATCTAGCAACTTGACCTACAGCTTATTGTGGAATCCGAACCACATTATGGCGAGAAATGAATTTCTATCACCAGAAATAAATTCCTCTAATTCTTCACTGGCCAGCCGGAGACTCGAACGCTGGGCCAACAGCAGAAAGCTGGTATTTGTCCCTATCACCTAAAATTGTAACTGATAACCTTTTTAAGGGAATGGATGATGATAAGTTTACCACACGTTTAAATGCTTACAGGCTGCGCCATAAAGAGAAACGCTGTATAGCCTACTGTGACAGCGTGAGAACCATTTGACGCCATTAAAAACACGGTTGAATCGCTCTCACATCTAGGGATTTCCGTCTGGATAGACTAATCCACAGAAATATAACTGTAGTTTCTTTAAAAGTTGTTTAGTCTCTGCATTTATATATTTCTTAACAGTTTGCGTAATTGTTGTGGCTACCGAAATTTGCTTTGCAAGTTATTGGCCTGAAGTCACAAAAAACTAGACTGAAGAAACTAAACAGCCCCAAGGGAAGAAGACCAAAAGGAAAAGTCAATCGTAGAAAACGGTGCAATCAGCGGACCGAAGGGATGCCGCAAGGGGTGTTTTTGTACCGCCGTGCAAAATACGCCATTGGGAGTGCCGGAGGTGGGTATACAGCCTTCCGGTTTTGTCTTTAGGCGTGAGGTTGCCAGCACTACGCCCTCCTTCCTGACCCCAGCAGATACTAGTGCCCATTCACAGCTGGGGCAACTGATGGACTGTTGACTGCGCCATCCGGACGTCGTCAATACATCTGTAATATATACATATATATATATATATATATATATATATATATATATATATATGTATATATATATATATATATATATATATATATGTGTAGATAGATCGTGGACAGATAGATAAATAAGTCATTGTAGTTTCTTTTTCGAACCCGAAAGGCGTAGGTTCCAATTTGGCCAGCACGGGGACAGAGAAGTAAGTATTAAGCGGTATTTGTGTCTTAATATCTGAAGGTATAAAAAGTCATGCAGGAATTATGGATGATACTGATATATATATATATATATATATATATATATATATATATATATATATATATTACACACACATATATATACATGTATATATGTATGTAATATATATATATACATATACATATGCTGTGTGTATGCTGATGCGCATGTAGCTCCTCTCATTTTGTGACAACAGTTTTCAAATCTCCTGTACCTCTTCTTATCTATGTAATTTGAAGATAAGAAAATGTACAGAGAATTGGAAAAGTTATGATGGAAGATGATAAATACTTCAAGCGCCTCGGAGATGATGAGAATTACTTACGACAAATCTTACGTTATTCTTTTTTTTTCTAATTTTTTAAATACTTTTGTCTTCGGAACTGGGTCCTACTTCTAAACAAGAAAAAATGCACTTCGGCGCGATCGAGTTTTCTGCGCAGCCGCTACAGCGTATAATCAAGGCCACTGAAAATAGATCTATCTTTCGGTGGTCTTGGTATAATGCTATATGTGCCGCGGCCCATGAAACTTTAACCACGGCCCGGTGGTTGCCTATCCTACATTGTTGCCAGAAGCACGATTATGTCTAACTTCAACCATAAATGAAATAAAAACTACAGAGGCTGGAGGGCTGCAATTTGGTATGTTTGATGATAGGAGGGTGGATGATCAACATACCAATTTACATACAGCCTTCTAGCCTCAGTAGTTTTTAAGATCTGAGGGCGGACAGAAAAAAGTGCTGACAAAGCCTGCACAATAGTTTTCTTTTACAGAAAACTAAAAACACTCTTATTTACATTCTCTTTTGAAGGCCTAGAAGACTTCATTAATACTTTGTCTGTCCCTTCAATCTACTTGTGTTTATATTGTTTTAGTCTAAAATGGCCTTATGCCAGCACGGGTTCTTGCTCTCGGGTAGTACGTACTTTATGTGTAAATATGTAACTTCACTACTGTCATACTCCTGTCGACAATTTCAGAAAGCATATATACTTTATTATTATTATTATTATTATTATTATTATTATTATTATTATTATTATTATTATTATTATTATTATTATTATTGGAGAAACATACCCACAGTTATGTATATGTACAATATTTGAAGATAAATCTGTACAGAATGCTTTTGTAAGATTTATCTTTCAATATATGTAAACATATACATAACTGCAGATTTGTTTCTTCATTTCAAGGTTCATGCTATTATTATTATTATTATTATTATTATTATTATTATTATTATTATTATTATTATTATTATTATTATTATTATTATTATTAGAAAATACTCATAGTAGCATGAGTCTTGAAAAGGAGAACCCAATCCACAGTTATGCATATGTACATATATTTAAAGATAAATCTGTACAGATTTATCCTTAAATATATGTACATGTACTGTACATAACTGTGGAATTGTTTCTCCATTATTATTATTATTATTATTATTATTATTATTATTATTATTATTATTATTACAAAGAAAACGCCCAGCCACCGTCGCCAGCGACAACGTCAACAGAAGTTTCGCGACACAAGAATACTGTGAGCCGAAACAGGTACAGTACCTCCTCACCGCGGTGCGTGACTTCTCTCTCCCTCAGGGGATTGGGTTGCGTCATTTTGCGTACTTACCTACCAAGGACTCGCCCTGGCTTTGTGTTGCTCAACCTTTTGGGGTAGAGTGAGATTAGATTTATGTATGATTAAGCCATTTTAATAGGCGTATTATTGATCAGGCATTGTTCAAGGTTCTTGGTAGCGTGCCTTCCTTAGGTCCCTTGCTGCGACCCCTTTCGTTCCTTTTACTGTACCTCCGTTCCTATGCTCTTTCTTCCATCTTACTTTCCACCCTCTCCTAACAATTGATTCATGCTGCAACTGTAAGGTTTTCCTCCTGTTACGCAGTTCCTCGTTGGACGAGTCGGTAGAGTTCTCGGCTAGCACTCTGCTAGGGCCGAGTTTGAGTCTCCGGCCGGAAAATGAAGAATTAGAGAAATTAATTTCTGGTGATAGAGATTCATTTCTCGGTATAATGTGGTTCGGATTCAACAATAAGCTGTAGGTCCCGGTGCTAGGTAACCAATTGGTTCTTAGCCACGTAAAATAAGTCTAATCCTTCGGGCCAGCCCTAGGAGAGCTGTTAATCAGCTCAGTGGTCTGGTTAAACTAAGGTATACCTATGCCTTTCAAACCTCTTTACGCACAATTTTCGTTTCAGCTCTGAATGACCTCATAGGCCCCAGTGCTTGGCCTCTGGCCTAGATTCTATATTCAGTTCATTTCAATTTATAACCTTTAGCTGCTTGGTTATGTTACAGAAGTCTCACCAGCACATACACTGCGCCACTCACCCCATCATGCGTGCGGGCTCAGCTTCTTGGGTACGGAGGTCTTTTTTTTTTTTTGCAGTACCTCTTTTACCTCTTTGACATCATACACCCACTTCTCGCTCCTCTTAACTCTTCTGAAGTATATACCTTTTTCTCCAGCCAATCCATTCGTTCCACATGACTGAATCATAGTATTTGGATCCATCTGTTCTTCTATACCAGTGGTTCTTAACCTTTTTCGGTGTATGCACCCCTTTCAAATCAGCGGTCAGTTCTCGCACCCCCTGAATTGCTGAAATAAAAAAAAATAATAAGAATTATTATTATTATTATTTTACTTTGTTTTATTTTATTTTTTATTTTTTTTGCTGGAAAATAACATGCGTATATAAAAATATATTTTGCTTTAATTATTCACAGGCATCCTCGCACCCCTTAGGAACCGGCTTTGCGAGCACCCCTGGTTAAGAACCACTGTTCTATACTAACGCTTTTATCACTTCTGTGAATCTCAATATTTCTCACCTAATTATTTTCCCTTGCGTTTCATGTACTGCGCAAAAGATTCAGCTTATAAGGTTCAATCGTTTTCTCTCATTTGCAGTCAGTATCCACACTTCAGTTCTATAAAGGAGAATCAGCTCAACACTCCTTATTGCTTTCCCACACTGACACATACATACATACATACATACATACATACATACATACATACATACATACATACATACATATATATATATATATATATATATATATATATATATATATATATATATATGTGTGTGTGTGTGTGTGTGTGTGTGTGTATGTATGTATGTATGTATGTACTGTATATATGCGTGCATGTAAAAATATGTATTCTTATGTTACACAGGTCCTCTTCGTCAGAGATTGCAGCATCTTCAGGTAATACATTGAAATGAACAGCTGGGCAGCCTCACCCTTATAAAGAAATGGTGAACACTGAACAGTGACGTAACTGAAAAATACAACGACTGGGCAGTTCATCAGTATCTCTGTCAAGGTTAATTATATGCACTAGCGGATCGGGGAAGGGGGCGGGGGGCGGGCACCTGGCCACGTGGGCCCCATGAAAAATAATGACAAAATAATAATATTGATGATTTAGATAATAATAACAGAAATGAGAAATATAAAAACGGGAAAAAATAACAAAATATATTATAGAAATAATATATATATATATATATATATATATATATATATATATATATATATATATATATATATATATATATATATTATTGGTGGGCCCCATGATATTTTTCTGGATCTGCTAGTGATTATGCAAAACAATTAAAAAAAAATAATAAAGGCCCATGACTTGCTTAGCAAGATTCCAGTATATTGACTTTTAAATAAAAGGAACTAGAGAGAAAATGAGAGAATTTTCAGTGTTCCATTTAGCGATAAAATCAATGGAGCTCTGTTAGTACCCTCGGATCCCTGAAATGGAGCAGAAAATGAAGGCTCCTTGCTCATACATACATACATACATACATACATACATACATACATACATACAAGGAAGCAGTACAAATATTTTTTGTATTTTTTTTACCATTTCTTCCCATGCCAACCCCCCCCCCTCTCTCTCTCTCTCTCTCTCTCTCTCTCTCTCTCTCTCTCTCTCTCTCTCTCTCTCTCTCTCTCTCTCTTCACTTAAGCATTGCTATCTACAGAAATTTATTTCCCCTATCCTAGATTTTTATTCTTGCTCGGGTATCGAAGTTCAGAATCTTTCATCTGAATCTTAGCAATATAACAATCATTTACAATATTTACAAACATCCTTAGACATCGATTTCTAAAAAAATAAAAGAAATAAATATGACACTTGGGAAAGGAGAGAAAACAAGCTAGAGAAATATCAGAGAAGCTATTTCTCTTCTAAGCTTAGAGTCAAATCACCCAAGAAAAAAGTTCCACTACTATGTCAAACGTAAGAGTATTTCTCAAACCAAGGAAGTTATGGCCTGATAACGCAAGAAATGCACATGGACGAGACAAGGATTAGGTCTAAGTTTGGTTTTAAGGTATTTGGCAAGTTGATGTAAAACTCACCTTCTCTACGGAGTGTTGTTCCCTCTCGATCATTTGGTTGCGCGGCGTATCACAACACAGGACTGCAATTACTGAACTGAAAAGACTCAAGTTTCATGCATTGTTTGTTTTAGTTTAGCAGACCAACTTTACATATTTTGTTTGTGATGAAAAACTGAGATTATTATTATATAATAACGCTGATTTTCTACTAAGAGACAGGACGCACAATTTTATCGGAAACAAAGGCTAACATGTTCTGAAGAAATTCACGACAGTACTCGAATACTGTGTGCAATCATAGATTATGCCGCTTTTCACACACGCGCACAAACATACACACAGAGAGAGAGAGAGAGAGAGAGAGAGAGAGAGAGAGAGAGAGAGAGAGAGAGAGAGAGAGAGAGAGAGAGAGAGAGAGAGAGAAATTCTTGGCCAAACTTAACAAATGATAAACGTACAGATATTTAAATGTGCGGCTGGCAATACAATTGTTTGTAGTTATCCACGGGCTTTTATTGGATAACGTATCATTGACGTCATATGGTAAGGCTCTTGTTTAGGTCCCAAGTATGTGGTTTCTTGTAGATGAAACTGTGCATGATGCTTAATAATTCTGGTAAGTTTGATATGATTTTGTGAGAGTTGTAGTTAATATAAGGATTTAATATTTTTAAGACGAAAATGACACGAATTTTTAAGTTAGACCGACGATTTTATTTTAAAAAAGGGGAAAGTACAGGACGAGTCAAAAGCGTGCGAAGAGAGCGGAACCAACTCTTGCACGTAGGGCGAGGACAAGCAACATCCTGTGCAGCGGCCAGGAACTCGATCCAAACCCTATATTGCGGTCAAGTAGCCAGACAGACAGACGGGCGTTCCGAGCAGAATCCGACTCAGTTGAACCCCTTTTTCCTCCGTATTTGTGTTACGTAACTTTGGCAAGCTGTTCTTCGTAGGTAGGTACACTCCTGCGGGAGCCGCGCGCCCCGCTCACCCCGAATTCCGCCGCCGTTAGAGCGTGACAGAGGCTGGTTCTGGTCAGCCTAATTTTAGGTTAGGTCACTTTAAGATGGGAAGTCTCCGAGGTCAGCCGATTTTGGGACGCCCGATTTTGTCGTCGCCCCCGTCGCTCCCGGGGCGTTTTCGCGGGCGCGGCGTCCCCTTGGGGAGCTCGTGACGGAGGGGGTTGACCGTAATGGGCGGTGTGTGTCGTGGGATGCGGGAGATGAGGCTGCGATGATCAATCTCCGACCGAAGGCAGCGCTTTTTCGGGGGGGGGTTTAACCTCGGCCCCTCTCTCGCGATTTGGCGGGTTTTTACGAGGCCGTAGCGGCTCGCCGGGTGACGTTTGGTATTTTAGTGATTGAAGATGTTATTTATCCGTTTGCAATTGAGCCGAATGAGCGATTGCATCCCAGAGTCGGTCCTCCTTTCGGATAGTTTTCGTAGATTAGATCACCGTAGGCCTAACTGTCGAGTGGTGTCAAGTGGGCGTTTTTAGGGCGGCTTTGTCGAGGAGGCTTCGTTTAACCCCGAATGTCAGTGTTAGAATGATGGGACGGTCAGCTGTCGCCAAAGGTAAGCTTTGTCGTGTCGCATATTAGGCCAGGGTGAAGCCCCAGGTCATGTTAGGTCACGTCCATCCCAGACCTGGTTTGTGTTGGCTTGGCGTAGCTTAGGCCTAGTGGTTTAGGTGTTAAAATAGGTCTTATAAGAATTTAAGTGGGAAAAGTAGGTTTTATGACTCAGTTGAGTCATCCTACAGTTCAGGGGTCCAAATTCATTGCTCTGTGTGTGTTCAAGATTTCTTTCCTATTGTCAATTGCTTTGAGACCTGCAAACAGAAGTATATATTCTAACAGAAAATAAAAAGCTGTTTATCGGCCGACAGAAGCAGAGATTTACGATTTTCTCAAAATTCTTTGGGTCCGTGTCCCCCCAAGACTGTTTTTGTTGATTTATGTCGCCCCCTTTAATCCCCCTTTTTTTTTTACATTCTGTACTTCTGTAAGCTGATAAACTGCTCATTTTTTCATTGTTATCCATAATTCAATAAATATATGATAAATCTGTGCACTGATCTTGACTTTATGGAATGCAGTGAATTTGGACCCCTAAAGACCCCCTAAATTGTAGGAGTACCCTTAATTACTCAAGAGCTACTGTTTGTGGAAGATAATTACAATTTATATTGCTTAAATGAATTATGACCTGTTGCCTGGGCCTAGGCTAAGCCTCTTAACCTTCTCCACTCGACAGACCTTGCCTAACCGTTTAGCCTGTCTACTACTAGGCCTATTATTTCCGAGATGTGGAGATTTTAAATTTTTATTTTAGGCTGGAAAGCAATTTGGGTAAAATTTTATAAGGTGCCGATATAAAATAATACCACGTAACCAAGCCGTGTTAACTGGTTAACTGGGGCCGGTATTGCCTTACTTTATAGCATAAGCCATAATTTGATGAAGAGACCTTTTCAAAAATGTAGGTTACAATTTCATTTTGTGTGAGCTATTGGCAACTTATAAAATAATACCGCAGTTTGTAGGAAAGTAAAGCATAGGAGATACAGCTTAGGCTTAGAGCTAGCATAAGACACCCATTTTCAACCTAGTAGTGAACATAAGCAAGGCTAACAGCAAAAAATATGTGCAACTGACCAAATTGGTAAAACTGCAGAAAACTACTGTGCTCGTGTATCCTAATTCGGTACCCACCTGTTCACTTGCAAAATGGATGGTAAACTTTACTTTAGTTGCACCGCCTGACGCCTGCTAGTCACTGACCTGTCAGGATCTGGCATTATAGGAAAGGTTATGTCTATTTATGAATGAGGAACCTGTCCCAGTCGACGACTGACGGGAATCAGTCCGTGCAACTAAAATAAAGTTTTACCAAATGGATGCTGTGTTTAGTACCAGGCCTTCTGGAGTTGAACATAAAAAACTAAATGACGATAAATGTGGTTAACGTAAATGAAAGACATTAACACAGAATATTGTAAATATTCTAGTCGGTGACTGGCAAGAAACGGGCCGGGCCAGTACCGTAGTAGTCTGCAGCTTCACCTAATTAGGCTGTCGTGCACTAGTGAATGTAAGCCTAGTGTAGGCCTCTTCAGTGGAAAATGTAATCCCACAGAATGCTAACAACTCTCGTGGAACAGTTCTTCTGGTCTGTCTTGCGAGTTGGTGGCTTGACGAGTGATTTTTGTCCGTGTTTGTTTCTTGGAGCATCATCTGATGGGCAAATAGGCTATTTTTGTGAAGTACTGTGATTGACTAATTTCAGTTTTACATGTGGAATCTGCAGTCGTGCTGTGCAAGTTGCATTAACTTTTTAGTTGCTTTTGCTAAGACAGATTCTAAACGGTATGTTTTATGAGAGATTGCCAATTCATCTGGTACACTGATATTAGTCTAGGGACTGGTAGTCCTCCAGTATAATTGACGTCTAATGTTGAGTAATGCAGGTAAGTTATCATATCCTGCATCACTCTGCATCCTCATTTTGATCCAGAAATTGCTGTCATTCAGTTCTTATATTTGCCAGTTGCTATGTATTTTTTTTTTTTGCATATCATTTGTTGAGTTATTGTGATCTTATGTTATTTTTCAAAATTTATTTGTTTTAGTGCATGGATAGATTTTTGAGATTTTGAATATTTATGGAACAGAAATGAGATGTGCTATTTATTTTGGTAATTGTATGATTTCATCTTCTTTTAATTCTGGAAATGAGCCCTTTATATTTTGTTCAAATATGTTAATCAGATCAATTGGTTTTTTTATTAAGGTTGAACCAGATTATTATGAGTGATACATTGTTATGTAAGGTTATTCCTAGGGGATTCAGTCTGAAACTTGGTAACAAGGTAGTTAATTGGTGGTAGGCTGTTGAGTGGGGGAACCCCCAACCCACTTGCTGTGATCAGGCACTATTATTTTTCTTTTTTGCCCTTGTTAAGATTGGACATCTTGTAATGGTGTTCCTTGACTGCTTAGAAGTTAAAACCTTTGCATGTTTCTTGTAGCCCATGTATGGTGTGTAATTTAAGGTTTTGTAATGAAAGAGAAGAAAACAGAACAGTGAATGTTTGCAAAAGGAGTTAAGTTGTGTAATTACTTTGTGCTTTCTGTTTGTGGAACTCCACCAATTTTGTGCTACTTGCCTGGGAAGTTCTTATACCTTCATATTCAATAGGGGTTAGTGCTGTCAGTGCACCTCATGCGGTGCACTGTAGGCATTACTTGAGGTTCTCTGCAGTGTCCGTTCGGCCCCTAGCTGCAATCCCTTTCATTTCTTTTATTGTACCTCCTTTCATATTCTCTTCTTTCCATCTTACTTTCTACCCTCTCCTAACAATTGATTCATAGTGCAACTTCGAGGTTTTCTTCCTGTTGCACCTTTCAGACTTTTACTATCAATTTCTGTTTCAGCTCTGAATGACCTCATTGGTCCCAGTGCTTGGTCTTTGGCGTAAATTCTGTATCCAATTCAATTGCACCTCCATATTACTCTTCTAGTAATGTTTTAGCCAGTCCCTTTGCAGTAGAAGAGGTTTGTCATGGTGCTGAGTGAGGCCACAAAGTGTTTGGCATGCACTGTCATCTGGGGAAACACTCCACTGAACCTTTCTGGCTCCTGCTTCCTGGACTGCTCTACCCTCCTCCCTGCTGCCTTCATGTGCGCTCTTGCTTGGTCCAGAGTAGATACTCTCAGGAAGGTGGGCAGCCTGCATGCTCTCTCCTTTAGAGGCAAACAAGTCCGCAGTCATAGTTCTCCCCATGGAAAGCCCATGCACATGCCTCACCACTTTCTACCCCTACTACGTTGGCTGCTCCTAGGTTGCCCACTTTATTGGAGTACATGCAGAAGATGTGTCCTTATAATCAGTATCTCAGGGAGCCCATCACTTGCTACAGTCCTTGAACACATAACTACAGCCATTTCATTGCCAAAGGACTCTTCTGCTGCTGCATTGGTTCCTTTTCCTGTTCAGGAGCTAAGTGTAGTTGAGACCCTGGAGTGGTCATTGTGCTAGTAGGAGAAACCCCCAGTGTATTGATCATGGCACATATTTTATTGATATTGATGATCTTTGCCTCAACTAGCTCTTCTGCACTGTTTGAGGAAAGCAGGACCCGTGGATGGAGTAAGGTAAAGAAGTGTAGGCACATTTCTACTTTGTCCTCTTCTCCACTTATCACACTTAACAAGCTCTTCCACCTTGTTGTCTTCTACTCTTTCTTCCTCATGCAGGAAGACGAAGAAGAAGACTTTTCACATGAGGTTCTGTAGGATTGTGAGTAAGAACATTCCATCTTCATGGGTTATTGGTAGTGTCCATTCGCCTCGGGTGAGACATCTGTTATAGGTAGGGTTGATATGGGGTTCTTGAGCATACCCGGAATCTTAGGTCTTCCTTTGTTTCCCTAGAAGCATGCGGTGTAGAGTTTGCACTAACCCTGCACTCAGTGCTTGCAGTCATGCAGTAAAGTGACAGTCTGTGAGACAGGTTGCCACTGTACCATACCCAGTGGTACTGTGACAACCTGTGTTGTTGTGATTGTCCAATACCATGGCTAGTGTCTGGTCCATCCAGAACCCCCAGTGTGTGTGTGTGTGCAAGATAGTGCATATGCTTGCTCATCTGTAGCTTCAGCTAGTTTAGTGTTGGTTATTCATATTCATAGGAAGGCCTGCAGGAGGAATGAATTCTCTTTGAAACTTGACTGTTCAAGTTATCCTAGTTGTATGGTTTGATGATAGGTGTCTTTTGTCTTGAGAAGGCTTGGCCTGGTGTCTTGTTCTCTTCCGTACACAAGTTTCAACTGAGAGTAGTACTTGCTGCAGAATGGTCAGATTTTAGGAACCACCTTAATCTTTCTGAAGGGTAAGATAGAGAAAGTGAGGGAAATCAGGCTTACTGACGGTTGGGACTCTTGATCCAACTTACTGACTTATTTAAGTCCTCCAGGACAGTAAAGGGAACTGTGGCCAAGCCTTTAAGGGCAGCTGTGCCTTTTGTGTTAAGTGTTGGTAGTGGCCTCCTCTCCATAAGATCAAGATAAGGAACCCAAACTTCTTCCTTGAGGAAGAGCCAGGAGCCTTCTCAGCCCTTTCTTCCTCCTGTTCCAGCTGTGGTTAGAAAGGGTGGTAAAGGGGAGAAGGGAGGGAGGCATTGAGGTATGAAGTCCCTCGCTCCAGCTGCCAAGAGTAAGAGGGTTTGTGTTATGTCTTTGGGCAATGGCAGATACAGGGGCCAGAGCCTGAGGTAGTCTGTGTCCTTTTGGATGGTTATAGACTACCTTTCAAGGACCAAAGCCATTCGTTATTGTTTGTTGGTACTATTCTTGATCTACCTTCCAGGATCTCTAAAAAGTGCCCAGTCAGCCAAGGTGAAGGGGATTTTGGAATATGGGCTGTAAGTTGTATTTAATGGCTCTCTTATTTTCTACAGTTGTCTCTTCTGAATGGAACGGAACACTGTACACAACTGGCAGTTAGAGACCAGTCATTGGTTTTTCTCCTTAGATGGAGTTTGCCCCATAGACCTGTTTCAAGATGGAAACAATACATTCTTTGTTGGATTCCATCAATGAGGGCAGCTTCACATGGTTTATTGATCTGAGTACTTCCAGGTGCTTATCCATCAGTCCTCCAGAAAGTACCTCTACTTTGCCTGTGGTGAGATTGGTCCAAAGCTCTGTGCTTTAGAATGACAATAGCCTGCTAGATATTCATGTGAGTGTTCACCCTTTTGTCAGCTTGGGTCCATTCTCAAGGTATATGCTTGCTAGTAATAATCTGGATAATTGATTAGCTTTTGGTATCCTTTGAGGCACTGTTGCTCTGAAATGAGATTGCCTCCTCACATTTTGTCACCACTTTGGGATTGTGATAAACTGGGTGAAGTTGGGGTTCATGCCCAAGTTGAAGGCAAAGTACCTGGGCATGCTAATAGATGTGGCATTAATGAGAGTCTACCAGACTCTCACTTAAGTTGGCTCAGGGAGGTTCCAGTGACATTCATGTTGTGACAGGAATAACTAGGTTGACTTTTGCTTGTACAGTAGTCCTCGTTCAGTTGCCGTCTTTTGAGAAGCTCATTGTGTAAGGGTGCCTCCACTTTCTCCCGCTTCAGTGGCAACAGGTTAGTCTCAAGTGACCGTCCGCTTCCCTTCCAGCTTGTGCCCTTGAACAAGGTAGTAAGGGAGTGCTTTGCCTGGTGGCTGGATGGCAGGAACCTTTTAGTGGGAGTTTCCTTGAGTTTCCTTGAACTCTCCCTATGTGAATATGCTTCTGTTCTCAAAGGAGGGGTTAGGTGCACACCTGAGTGGTCTCTTAGGTTCAGGTGTGTGGACAGAGGACAAGTTTCATCTGCATAACATCTTGGAAATGCAAGCAATGCTATTAGTCCGGCAAACATTCTGAGATGGTGCAGTGGGTCATTCTGTAATGGATTATGCTAACGAACAGGTTGGTATGTTATCTCTTCACTTCTTGTAAGTTAGTGGAGCAGATACATGAGTGTGTGGTTTGCCACATTGTTGATCTGTCAGCCAGGTGCATTCTGGGCTGGAGGAATGCTTTGGTAGACCAGCTCAGCTGCCCTGGAGAGGTAGTAGGGACAAAATGGCTCTTACATCCTTGAGTGTGGAGAAACTTTTCAAGCCCTGGGTAACACTGGTGATTTAATTGTTCACAACAGGGCTAAGTAATAAGCTCCGGGCATTCTACTTCCAAATGCTAGATCTTTTGGCATGCCTGGAGGACACATTCTAGCACCTGTGGGACACTGGACACTTAAGCTTTTAATCTGTGTAGTCAGATCTGTCAAGTTATTGATCACCATGGGCTCAGAATTACTTGTAGCTACTTATTGGCTCCTAGCAGAGTGGTTTCTGATATGCTGGCTCTCTTGGTCAAGGTACTCGGAAAGATTTCCTGGTGGCCCACTTTCCTTAGCCAGCCATGCATTCAGATGCACCATTGGTTGGTACAGGCCCTCCAGTTTCATACATGGAGGTCATATAGCAACTATGGTGAGAGAGGGGCTTTTCTTGTAGGACTGCGTTTTAGATGTTTGGGTATTCTCAGAGACTGAAGGAGATGGGTCATTGCTGTATTGAGCTGTCTATGCTCAGGAGGAGTTTCAAAAGTTATTGCCCGGAAGATTTGGTTTCCTGAGTGGAATGTGACTCTGATCCTTTGCACCATAACTTAGACACTTGGGAAGGCCGCAAAGAAACAAATTGGCAAGTTACATCTTTCCTGTCATGTCAGGCACTCGGAGAGTTGGAAGCCTTTCTCATTCTTGTTTATACCTGAGCTTATGGCAGAAACTCAGAACCCATCAGTTCCTGATGAGATTTTAGAGGGTTGTAATTCCCTCTCTCCATGACTTTGTTGGTGGTGAAATGTACAAGATGCTTTTGTGCCCAGTGCAAGTTTTAAGTCACTCCTAAGAGGGACCAGCAGATACAAAGAAGTGTCATTGAACACTTTATTTCTGACTGTTTGCTGTAAAAAAAAAACTGACTTATGACTTCAAGAGAAGTGGACAGCTGTACAGTTCAGGCAAGTGTTCATGATTTCAGGTAATGAGGGCAGGTTTGGACAGAAAAGCATGTTGCCTAAGGTAATTGGAGGGCATGAGGCTGGATGTTGAATGGTTGATTGACTGAGTCCCTTCTTCTTTCTTCCTTCCTCTGTGAGGGAGCAGCTCAGGCCGAGTACATCCTCAACCGGGTATACATGCCAGAGCCTTTTGCCAAAAGGAAAAGTTCTTGATGATGATAGGTGAGTGGGTCTGAATGGGTCCCTCCTTCATGCCCACTCATAACCAGTTAACTACATGATACCAAGTTTCAGTGACTGATTCCAGCTCCTGCTGGTTTGTAAGGCTAGGAAAAATACAAATGACTAAAGAATGTGGGATGTTTAGTGGTTGTAATAATACAGGGCATGGTGCAAGAGTTGATTTTCATTATAACAACTTCGAGATAACAGGCAGGATCCAGGGATTTGAGTTACAGGAGGAAACATCATTCAGCTTTACAAAATGATAGGAATAAAGTTACAGCTTTAACGGGGCAGTCAAATAAGGAGCCATACATATGGATCATGTTGAGTAGATATTAGAAGAGGTTATGGTTGGGATGGGTTTATGGTTTGGGCATGCAGCTCAAGGTACAGGTCATGCTTGTAAATGTAACTCACTAGAAACAATTGAGAACAATGGTACAAGTTAATTTACAACCATCAATTACAGTACTGTACCTGAAATTCAGTACCAAAGTACATATAAAACTGGAAGCGTAGTGCCAGCTGAATGAAAGCTGTTTTAGTTAAAGGAAGAAATAGTGCAGTGATTTCAGTAGGTATCTTTACTATCTCTAAAAAGGCAGCAAAACCCTCTAGCTGGCTAAGATGACAGAAACCTTAGCTAAGGAAATTGGCTATACAGTAAATATTATGTATTGCACAATAAGGAGACTTAAATAAATGAAAGTGAAAGCTGTGTGATGTTTGGGTCCCAATGCTTGGGATATTTCCCCAAATTCCATACATCCTTCCATATGTGCCTGTGTTGAACTACCAGTTCCTGCTAATCTTTCTGCTGCAGGAGGCTTGTGTGTCTTGGATTTTGTTTTTCCCATGAAATGGTCTCTATTTTAAGGAATGGGTTTGTGGTTAAAAAAAAAAAAAGCAAGATTAAGAAAATAGGAAATTTCTGATGAAAGGCATTCAGAACCATGGTTACAGCCAAGTTGAACTTTTGCTATTAATGTTTGTGTAGCAAAGCATTATTAATCATTGAAGGTACGAGGGAAGATAAGAGCCTGTGCTAGCACAAAGCCAGCTTAATCTAAAATGAATGAACAAAGGAAGTTAAATGAAAGCATGTGGCTTGGTCACTTTATTGTAGTTCAACTATTTCCAGTAGACCTTGGCAGTGATTGCAATATGTGGAAGAGGTGTTACTATCTTTATTCTCCCTTTTATTGGAGTATATCAGAGTAAAATTTCTTGTGTGGTTAAATTGTCATTGATACATTTTAATTTTTGCCAGTCAGTTTTAGGTAAAAATAATCAGTTACATGGGTGAGAGGGTGGATTGTTTTCAGATAATGTGCTTTTAGGTAATGTACTTTTACTGAGTTGAGTACACTTGAGAAGGCTAAGGTTGAAGATATTCATAGAGGGAATTAGGGATTTGGTAGTGTTAATGAAATGAGCTTGAAGACAGAAGTACAGCTCGCAATGCTTGAAATGAGTTTTTTTTTTTTTTTTTTTTTTTTACCAAATTTCATACTATTGAAACCTTATATTTCAGTGGGGGAGGTTCTTTGGTTAATGGAAAAAGACCATATGGTTTTTGCAGTTGTAGGAACTTTTAGGAAAACTGTAGGCTGTAATGGAGACATCTTCCATGTTTGAGGAATATGACAAATCAGTTGCATGTATTAAAAAATTAAATTTTTGAAGAACAGATCTGTACAAATCATCACCTTTATTTTTTATTTTTTTTATTAGATGTTGTAAGTCTAAAGCCTGGTTCTGACGATACGGATTTTTACTCTGGATTTACCATAGTGACGTGAGGAGAACTAGTGACATCATTGTTTTCTTTATGTGCTGCCTTCACCATGTACTGGGGTCTGCTCATACTCCCTTACCATTCATCAGATCTCTCCGCCTTGTTCCTGTAAATTCTGTTTGAAGATAAAATTAAGTTTTAGCTGAACGTATGGAAGGTATGTACTATGTTATGTCTGTATTTTTGACACTTTATGACAGTATCCTCTAGTGTCAGGTTTTAATTTTTTGTGCTCACTTGTCTTCAGGTATTTTGTTATATGGAATTACTAACCCTTGTTGTTCCAATGGGAATACAAATCTATGCTTTTTATGTAGGAGTATTCCTCAGCATAAGCTGGAATCAGTCTTAGAAACTTGGTAGTAAGGCTAGTTAAATGAAGTAGGCAGGTAAGTTTGGGGAACCCCCCACAGAACTTCCAGAAGTGAGAAGGGACCTTCTGTGGTGGTTTGCTGACGAAAACTTGACTATATGAGTGGCTCTTAGAGGATCTTCTGATGTTGGGAGTCTGGAGTCTTCAGGACAAGCAACTGAACATCATTGTTCTGGAGCTGAAAGCAGCCTTCCTGGCTCTTCAGGAGTTTCAGGAGAGGGTGTCAGGGCATTCCTTAGTTCTGACGTCGGATAACACTATGGTGGTCACTCACATAAACAAACGGAGGCCTAGTCTCTTGCCAACTTCACTCCATGATGGTACTCCTTCACCAGTGGGTGATAGACCAATCAGTAGACCTCTTGGCCAGGTATATCCCGGACAAGAGGAATGTGGTGGCTGACAAACGGAGTCGTCAGGGTCAGGTCCTGGGGACAGAGTGGTCCTTACATCAGGAGATAGCAGACAGGCTTTCTTCTTTGAGGAAGGCCAGTGATAGATGTGTTTGCAACAAGGTTCAAGAGTAAGCTAGAGGTGTTCTGTTCAGTTGTCCCAGACCCTGTCGCTGTGGTGGAGGATGCCCAACAATATCCTTAGGACAACCTGGAAGTTTACGCCTTCCCTCCCTTTTGCCTGATCCATCAGGTCTTGAACAGGGTAATGATTTGCTGGAAACTCAGGATGACCCTTGTAGCTCCCTGGTGCCTCATGCAGAATGGTTCCCCGATCTACTAGTCCTGCTGTCAGCAGTTTTCAGAGAGATACCTCCATGGCACAGCCGCCTCTGCCAGCCTCGTGTCGAGAGATATCTCCAGTTGGTAGGGTCCCTATCTCTTCATGGCTGGAGAGATACAGTATCTCCTGTGAGTGAGAGGCTTTTCTCGCAGAGCAGCGACAGAGATGTCTGGCTGTCTCAGAAAATCTTCCTCAGCCGTGTACCAGGGAAAATGGGCCATCTACTATGATTGGTGTCATTTAAAGGGTCTCTCTCCAGTCGTAACTTCTGTTCAGCAAATAGGAGACTTCCTAGTTTTTCTCTGGAAGGAGGAAAGTCTATGTGTCTGCCATCAAAGGCTGCAGAGCTGCTTTGGGTTTGGTTCTATGCCTAAGAGATGTAGACCTGTCTTCTTTATGGGAAATCTCAATGCTACTCAAAAGCTTTGAGCAGTCTTGTTCTCCCAGAGAACTTAAACCTCCTAATTGGGATCTGACCCTGGTGCTATGTGGTCTCACTCGAGCCCCATGTGAACTGTTACAACGGTCATCTGACAGAGACTTGACCCTTAAAACGGTCTTCTTACTGGTTTTAGTTTCATCGAAGAGAGTGGGCGAACGCCAAGGTCTCTCTTCTAATGTTAAACACATGAGGGGTTGGGGGTCCATAACCTTCGAATTTGTCCCAGAATTTGTAGCTAAGACTCAAAATCCTTCGGTTCATGATGACAGATTTGAATCGTTTTCCATCCCTTCCTTGGGAGATTTTGTTGATAATGACCCAGACAAATTACTCTTATTTCCTGTCAGGGCTCTGCGTGGCTACCTAAAACGGATTTGTCACCTCAGGCCGGGGTGTTGAAGACTTTTTGTAAGCTCAGGCCGAATCAAGAAAGAAG
Source organism: Macrobrachium rosenbergii (assembly GCF_040412425.1). Classification (NCBI taxonomy): domain Eukaryota; kingdom Metazoa; phylum Arthropoda; class Malacostraca; order Decapoda; family Palaemonidae; genus Macrobrachium; species Macrobrachium rosenbergii. The sequence goes on along the minus strand of NC_089753.1, from coordinate 35,353,802 downwards.
TGTCTAAGAATACCATCTCCTTCTGGCTCTGTGAGGTTATCAGACATGCTTATAGCTCTTCTTCAACCTTGGATTCTAACACAGTGTGCGCAAGAGCACTTGATGTTGGGTTTAGGCCCTTCATTAGCTTTTAAACAGAACTTATCAGTTCATAGGATTTGGAAGGCTGGTGCTTGGCTTTGTCAAACCACCTTCACTTCCTTCTATCTTTGGGATGTTGCTTAAAGGTCCTTGGACACTTTTTCCTTGGGTAAGGTAGTGGCTGCTCAACAAATTGTGTAGCTCATCCAGTGCCCCTAGCGGGACAGTTTGTATCTTACGTGAGATGATTGTATGAAAGTGAGTGTGAATGAGATGACTGGTCTTTTTTCCTTTCCCTTCTCTGCTTCTTCTCTACCCACAGGCAGTAGGAAGGTTTATCCATCATGAGCTGGAACTGGTTAGATTCAGGTGAGTGAGTGGCCTTTCTTTTTGAGAAAGTTTATTCATACACGAATATTTCCTTGCAGAAGCTAGTCTTTCCTCTCTCTGACAAGGGAAGAATGGAATGGTAACAAACAGATTGTTGGCTAATGTAGGTTTGTTGTTTGAACAGATATAGCTCTTTAATTTCCACTTATGCAAGTTCCTCCACATGGTGTATTATCCCAGGAGTCTGACCATTTGATAAACTTTTTATCTTATGAGTCAGAGGCATGTATCCCCTTCCTCTGCTGCAGCCTACCCAGGAAATGAGACCAGATGTGCTGAACCTTCAGTTGTTTCAAGACTTTCCTTTCCTCCCACCAAAGGTGAGGTTATCCTTGTGTTAAGACCTTGGTTTGTTCCGCATATGAACAGATGTCAAATTTTTAATTAAATTGTTTTTTTTTTTTTTTTTTATAGCTAACAAACCTACGGTCTTAACATACATTGCTCAGCTCTTGCCACCCCTCAGAGTGATTCCCTGGGCTGGAAGAAACTGGTGCATAACAGCACTTTCTCTCTCTCTCATCTGATTGACGGAACCCCATTGCCACCAATACTACCCTTTTCTACAATTTTTTATGTTTTTTACCAGTGTCCAGCTGGCACTAGAAGATTTTATCCTCAAATTAAGACCATAGGTTTGTTAGCTATGAAAAATACAAATTAATAAAAAATTTTTCCTTTTTTGGTTATCTTGCTGTGGCATATTGTATTGTTCATGCTGACAGCCTGTCCTTTCAGTGTACTGTATGTGTGGAGATTGCATGTTTTCTTGTGAGAAATGGATGTGTCAGAGAAAGCTGAAGAACCGGGACAAGTGGATGGTTGCTTTTGTACTCTGAATACCTACTGTGGGTAGCTACTGTTAATTTTTTCTGCAGGAGTATGACCAACAGTCCTAGTTTGCCTTGTGAGCAGTGTCTGATGTTTCATTCTGAGGAAAAGGTTTGACAAGAAATGTAGAGAGGCTAAGAAGTATTCATTGGTGTAGCTGATGGGAAATACTCTTCTTTTTATATGTCCAAATCTTTTTGACAGCTCTGTCCTGGAGTATACTACCTGCCCTCTTGCCCCTTTTATGAATTTCCTCTGCCTTGGGACAAGAGGGGTGCATTTCTGAAGGTGGGTAACCATCTTGCACTCTCCTGTAGTGACAAGCCAAGTGCGTGTGTTAGGCTCTCTCCAAGTGATACCCTGATGCTTATGCTTGAGCTCATCTTCGGGTGTGTTGAGACAAGACTGTCCTTCAGACTGCTGTGGTCACAGCTTGGCCACACTGTTTTGGTTTTGGAGAATGGTCTTATCTTGTGATCAGAAGGGTCCTTGTTGTCCAGCAGATTGAGCAAGCTCCTCTCTACCTTTGACGTGACAGAGGAACTTCTATATGCCTGAGAATGCTGAGTCTATTCCCCTACAGGTGGACTTAACAGTGCAGATTGATCAGCTAGCTCTTTTGGTTGAGGTGCCAATAGAAATTCACCTTTGGCCTACCCTTCTTTATCAGGCAGATAACTTGAGGTACCATTATTTGGGACTGTATTATATTTTTGGTCAGGGACAGTTCCCCAAACAACTACATCTGATTCTCACACTGAAAGTTCACTTTTATTTGGAAGCGGTGACTTGCAGTGTATGTAAATATGAAGATATGTATGTGTACGTACTTAGGAACAGTTGATGAAAATACCACATTTTCTTCTAAATTTATGTAACTAAAATCAACATCAAATTAAACATTTGAGTTACTAAGTACTTAACTAAAATCAACATATAATTAAACATTTGAGTTACTGAGTAATGTATCTAACTCAGTAATTGCTCTTCACAAAACATTCTGACAAGTGTACTCACTGACTGCACTTAATCTTTCTTTTACTCATTTTGATATTCTAGATACAATAATTACTTGAAAAAAACATCATTTGAATCCTATCAAAACTATATAATAATATACGTTAGAACATCCATGGCCAATGTAAAATACATGAGAACACTCGATAGTAATGAATGGCCTTTTACTATTTTTCCGTGTATTTAGTACCATGTTTCATTTGACCATTAAGGTTAAGTCAAAATACCATACCTTTTTTACTTCTTTTTTACCAACAAAAAACAGGCGGCTGATGAAGAGGCATACAGTATCCAAGCACAGCTCCAGGGCACAGCAGAGGTGCTCCTCAGGAGACATTAAAATGTAGTTTAATCAGATCAACAGCTAAGTTACAAGCAAGCATGCTTCAGCATGAAAAATTTCAGTGAGATTGTCTCTCAATATAACATAGTAGTTCACTGATGTCCCCCTTAAAGAGAATGGGATACAGACTGTCAACTGGACAGTTTAGTCTTCAAAGGCAGTCTCAGCTAGAAAAGAAGAGTTAAACAAGTGTAAGACCCTCAACCATTATGGTTGGAGATTATTCAGCTCCTCATACAAGAGAGATTTTTCTGCCAGATGGCTGGTTACTTCTGGAGTGTCTTAGCCAATATGTACCAGGGAAAGAATGTAGCCTGCAATTGATGTCATAGACTTGGTATCTCCCCAGAGTTCTCTGTCCACCTTCAAGCTTCCTTCAGTCTCCTGAGTGAAAGGCTGTTGTTCTGCCTTTAGCTAGGTCTTATAGCTGTAGGACATGGACCTCTCTTCCTTGGTAGAATTGTCTATTTGTGAAGAGTCGAACAATCTTGCTGTGGGAGCTTTGGCCTCCAGACTGTACCTGATTATCATTCTTCACAGCGTAACTCAGCCACTGTAGAGCCATTAATAGAGACCTTGGAGGAAGATCTTACACTTAAGAATCATTTTCTTTTAGCCATAGTCTCTGTGAAGCATGCCTGTAAGTTACACAGCCTATTGCACTTTTTATGACACTTCGAGGGTTGGAATCCTCTTTTCTCATTCGTACCTGAGTTTGTAGAACAAACTTGGAACCCATCAGTTCCTGACAGGAGATTGGTTTCTCTGTTCCCTCCTGCAGGAACTTTGTGGTGATCTGGATGAGAATACTTTTGTACCCAGCATGAGTTTTGCAGTACTATTGAAGACGTACCTGACCTTATAGTTCAGTGTGTCAGAGCCAGCTACAGTACAGCTTAGGTGAAAGCTCGTGAAGTCAGGGGCATTGACCTTTTCCTAGCATTTTTGAGAAACTTCTTTGCTTAACAGTTAATGAGGGTAGGTGCCTGGAGTTGACAGACCAACATTACTTCATTCTGCCTTGGGGATATAACCCTTAAGTCCTTTGACAACTTTTCTTGAGGACTTATGGTGGCTGCATAACAGGTTATGTAGTCTTCCAAGCTCATATTGGACTAGAACAACACTTCTCATTCTGGCTCAGGTCCCTTCAGTTTGACATCTCTGTGCTAGATTGTAAAGGAGATTCAAGGAGTTAAGGTCCCCTGCTCACTGACATGAGCTAAGATTCACTTTGCATCAGCTGAAAGATTATGCTCCCACCTGTGGAGTGAATCTCTTACATAAGACAATGGTTTGTATTCCCTTAGGAACAAATCACAAATTTTCAAAGTAATTTGTATTTTTCCTAAATATACAAGCCAGAACCTTTCATGATAATCCCAACTCCACCACCCCACACAGTCCCTTATGCCAAAGAAAAATGTTTGCTTCCAGCAGATGAGTGGCAGGTTCCCCAACTTAACCTGCCTACCTCCATTGACTATCAAAGTATCAACTTTTAAGGACTGATTCCAGGTTGTGCTGAAGAATACTCCTACATAAAAAGGATCTGGTTTGTATACCTAGGAAAAAATGCAAATTACGCTGAAAACTTGTGAATTTTATAATTGCTTGTCCCCACCAGCACTCAAGTTCGACACTCCCTTGTCAGCATGAAAATGTGACTCATTTAGGGGTGTAAATGCAATGCCTATCTGGTGCCTGTAAGCACTTGGTTTGTCAAGCCAGCAGCAAATTGATTATGCTTAATTGTCTTTTAACAGTCTGTTTTAGCTTTCCAATTTTTATTTGATTACTCAGATGTGAGTAAATTACCTTATATTTTCCTAGTTAGATGAAGTTATTTTTGACTGATCATTTTTATAATTTGCTTAAAGCTTTCAGAAGTACAGACCAGTTAAGAATTGTAGTGGCCGGAAAGTATTTCATAGAATTTATTGAAAATTATGGCAAATATCTTCTTTTAAGGTTTAATACAGTACAGTATATGTTGCAGAAATGTCGTAAAGACTGTATTGTGTAATGAAATTGAAATCTAAAATTAGAATGTAAATATGATGATTTAAATGTGGTTTGAACTTTGTATGGCTACCAATAACTGCCCTGCCTCACAAACACAAACACAGATGAGGGATGGTAGCCTTCACTGTGAATCCTTTGTTTTAGAATTTTATCATTTTCACCATGTACTGTATTTTTGATAAGGTAGAATTACTTTTCTCCATTGGATTGTAAGAATGCATGACTAAATTTTATATGTATTCTTAACAGGTCATCATAGTTTAGAGGCAAAAGACTTAAGCTTACACATCCAAGGTAATGTAAAGAAACATTTTCCATGTTCTAGAATAAACAAATAAGAATTTTTGTTCATGTTAGCCTAATAGGTATATGCATTAAACATAGTTACTCATCTTCTAGTGTATGTACATTTTCTGTGAATGAAATCACGTTCATTCATTACTGCTCATCGGTAGTCTTGCATATTTGACTTAGGTGAATGCTACATATCATAGACATAAAGCACAGTCCCAAATACCTATTTACTGTCTTGTAGCAAGAATGCACTTATGACGTGTATGTACTATGTATCACCATTTATAGGTATGTATCTCTTTTGGTGCATGTAGCTCAAGTAATTTGCTAGCAGTTGAAAAGACCTTGTCTTTCCTGTTTCATATTTTGAAACTTGTGAACTCTGAAGTATGTTTATATAGCATTGCATTTGTTTAAAAGGAAAATGCTCCTTCTTGTGGTTGAGAGCTATATTTGTCTTTTATTTGTTACTAATTTTAGAAATCAGTATCTTATTTTTTATTATTTTTTTATCATAAATTGAATTAATTTTTATCAGTATTAAATTGATTTCATTGATCATTTAGATGACATTGTCGTTATGAAAAATCAGTTGACAATTTTTGGTAGTTCTGGTATATTTGTTATATATACACAGTATTCATGAGTGTGGTGAGAAATTGGAACCTGTCAGTTCCTTAATCAAGAGATTAGAGAATTTTGTGGTTCCCTCTGTCCAGGAATGTTAGTTAGTGGGGTGACAGATAAGTTGGTCAGTGTGGAGTTTAGAGGCACTTTCTTATCTTTAAATCTTCAACAGCAATCCCTTATAGACAGAGGGCTGCAAGTGTGAATCAGCCTGCAAAGAGACAAGTTGAATGAAAAGGTGATAATATGAGGAAATAGAAAGCAGAACTAGTACACCTGAATTCAGGAGATGTCAGAAGAAAGGGAGAGTGTAGGGAATGTTGCTTTAGTAAATTTTATACTACACACTCATTGAATTCACTTTAACATCTATGCCACTAGTCAACATTAAGAATTGGCAAAATAAACTTGACTGATGACATAAGTCTACCCAAGAGTTTGAGACGATTGATGTCACACATCTACCCAAGTGTTTGAGATGACTGATGACATGTGTCTACCCAAGAGTTGGAGATGACTGATGACGTAAGTCTACCCAAGAGTTTGAGATGACTGACGACATACGTAGAGTTTGAGATGACTGATGACATAAGTCTACCCAAGAATTGGAGACGACTGATGTCATACATCTACCCAAGTGTTTGAGATGACTGATGACATATGTCTACCCAAGAGTTTGAGATGACTGATGACATAAGTCTACCCAAGAGTTTGAGATGACTGATGACATAAGTCTACCCAAGAGTTTGAGATGACTGATGACATAAGTCTACCCAAGAGTTTGAGATGACTGATGACATAAGTCTACCCAAGAGTTTGAGATGAATGATGACATAAGTCTACCCAAGAGTTTGAGATGACTGATGACATAAGTCTACCCAAGAGTTTGAGATGACTGGTGACATAAGTCTACCCAAGAGTTGGAGATGACTGATGACATAAGTCTGCCCAAGAGTTGGAGATGAGAGTCGGCACCCGAAGACCACAATGAAGAATAGTACTCCAAACAGGAAAGAAGAAAAGAGGCCAAACATTTAGATGCAATAGCAAAACATGCAAAAACATGCGTGATACCAACTTTTTGAGAAACAGAGGAAGCGGTGTTATGGATATGCTTCTCAAAAGGCAATTTTTTATCAAAAGTTATGCCTAAAATCTCAGAAGAGTACTGACATTTAAAATTATAACATTATACATGTAAATCACGATGTAAAGACAAATGTGTTCTGGATTAACTTTCAGCTTTGAGTTTTAGGAGGGTTAAGCTTCATGAATATATTCCACTCCTGAATACATGCCAGATCTCTGTTCAAGGGTTCTGTAACCACAATCAGTGTATTCTTAAGTCCTTGCCATGTGCCAGGAGTATAGATAATAGAGCAAAGGTCCAGGAACACTACCTTGAGGAACATTTGAAATGACATTATACTACACTAGCCATCAGCAGACTCTTTGGGTTCTGCCTATTAAAAATTCATTTAAAATATTAATAAAAGATCCACTGAGTCCCAGTAATTTTATCAGATGGTATAGTGGGTGGGTTGTGAGGCTGAAATACAGTAAAACAAAAACGATGGATGGTCTCGTTTGTCAGATTTTCATAAGTTGTATTTTAACACATTTCACATTCATAGTTGATCCCTGATACTTTTTTCCTGCCAAGAGCAACCAAATTTGCTGAACAGCAGCTGCAATATGCAGTAAATGTGCCTCGCTGTCAAACTTCTCAGTTCCAGAGGTCCCTTATTCCTCACACCGTTGGACTGTGGAACAGTTTCCTTCAGGATGTTGTGCAATTGGAACCTCAAAAGTTCAAGCAAAGATGCAATGCATTACTACCGTAAAAAAAATTCTCCCTATATTTTATTTACATATTTATCCATTTATTTATTCATTTGTTAAATTATTTTTTTCTTTTCTAATAACTGATCTTTTCTTTCTGTATTCCCTATAACTTTGTTACTCCTTTCTAATGAACATCTTATTCTTTGGAAGCTTGAATTTCAGGTTAATGGCCCCTGTGGGCTTATTCAATAAGAATAGGGTTCATCATCTGAATAATAACACTAACAACTTGGATAAGTGCCTTATGATTCACACAATCAAAGGTTGCTCTACAATATAGATGGACCATACCTGCCTCTGCCCCCTTGTCAAGAGCACTCTGCAAGACGGTAGATATTTACGAGAGTATCAAAAGTACCAAGGTCTTTATAAAACTGAAAATGAAATGCTAGTAACAAGTTATACAAACCTACAGAGATGCTTTGAGAGCAGTTTCTCAAAAGCCTTAAATAAAATGGTAATTGAAATTGGCCTGTATTCTGAGGGGCATGAGGATGGACTTAGTCCTGTAGGAAATGCAGCAATATCTCCCTTTCCCCAAACAGAAGGACCCTGCAGTGGGGTAGTGCCGTCAGTGTACCTCATGCGGTTCACTGTTTGAATTACTTTAGGTTCTCTGTAGTGCCCCTTCGGCCCCTAGCTGCAACCCTTTTCATTCTTTTTACTCTACCTCCATTTGTATTCTCTTTATTCCATCTTGCTATCCACCCTTCCCTAAGAATTGTTTCTTAGTGCAGCTGCGAGGTTTTCCTGTTACACCTTTAAATTCTTCTTTACTTAGTTTCCCTTTCAGCGCTTAATGACCTCATAGGTCCTAGTGCTTGGCCTTTGGCCTAATCTTATAATCCCATCCAATCCAAGCAGAAGTAAAACCTTCAAGTCCAACAGATTTTTGGAAAATATTACTAATCTTGGGAGCAATGAAATCAGCAGACTTTTTTTTTTTTTTTTTTTTTTTTTTTAAAGATGGGAAGGTTCCCAATGGGGCCTCTTCCAGTGAAAGTCAAGCCCTAGAAGCAAAGTTGCAACTTCTCGATCTGAAGGCCATTGAACATAACTTAGGCTTCGGAAATCATGACTGTGGCAACACAAAGGACTTGCCAACCTGTATGTTCACAAAGATTCAAGTAAAAAAATTCTGCCTTCTGTTTAGGGCATTATACAGCAGTTCCATCAGCTCCTACAAGGGGAGGGATAGTGTAATCAGCTCCAAAGAGTGATGGCTTAGCAGTAGACCACCACTTATAGTCATCATTATTGGAGAGCAAGACCTTCACATCCTCATCACAAGCCCTCTCAGCTCTCTCATAAACTGAGCTTGGCTTTGAAGCTCAGTGAAATACTGTCACAAAAAGTCTGATCGATTGTTCCTCCATAAATGGTAAGCTGCTTGTTTTTCCAGGTTGGCAAGCATACTTGCAGCATTAAACTGTGGCTTATCTTTAAGACAAAACTTGATAATGGTGCAAAGATGATCATTAAAAATTCAATAATATTTGGACTTTTAAGAATATTGTTGTAAATACGACAACAATATGACAGTAATGGACGAAAAATAATTGCATACATTACATAAAAAAAATGTAATTAAAATGATCATTCTTAATACAGCTGTATTATTGAATTTTGTAAATGGATAGTTTTCAGTGTAGCAACCTAACCAGGGCTAATAGTCTCTCTCTCTCTCTCTCTCTCTCTCTCTCTCTCTCTCTCTCTCTCTCACACACACACACACACACGCACACACACACACACACACACACACACACACGTGTGCATATAAAGTGGTATAAGCTCTGATGTAGCGGTGTAAGCATTACCAGGGAGGTGCTTAAGGAGCAGACCAGAATTTTCATAGGAACTAAACTTAACGAATGAGAGATTATTCATATGCTTTATTCTACTTTTGATAACAGCAATGTATATGTGGAATGAGCTGGCAAACTTTGTTTACATAAGGGTTTGTGTAGGGGTAATTTCTGTCATCTGGTATTTTCTGTGGTCCGGCAGTATCCTGGTCCCAAGGGAACCTGTTTAAAGAGGTTGGACTGTACTAAAATTTGGAGCAAGGTGCAAGTTAAAGAACAGCTTAGTGCAGTGAAACCTAAGGGAATAGAAGAAAAGTTAAAGGCATACAACAGTGTAGCTGGGCCAGATAGAGGCTGTAAGAGAGTAGATGAATCTTGAAGCTACACTTAAAGGGTCTCTGGATGGATGAGAGTAATGCTGGTATAAATGACAGGAGCACTGCATTTTGGATGGTATCACTAAGAGTAGCTCTAATCGCAAGTTTCTGGCCATGGCCTGGCATGGGGCTGGCCTTGTGTCACTGGTTTTTTTGAGTCAGACTTGGTAATCTTACGGCATGTGAAGTACTATAGACTAAGTACTGCTTTTTTTCATAATGTAAGGGGTACTCAAGTTTCTTGGATGGTTTTGCGTGAATGAAGTGGTCTATCATAACGTAATGGTGTTATTTTTAAACACTTATTTGTACGGAGGCACTACTGTATTTCATGAAAATGTGTAAGGTAAAGAGTGTTTCCTTTAATTATATAAAAAGTTTAATATGATGTCAGATTGTTCAATTTTATTATTTGTTTTCAGGCCTAGACAAGATGGGTGATGGGGGTGGGATGCTCTCCCTGTCGTGGAACAACCACAGTTCCACGTTTAGTCACATGCTTGCATCTCTGCGGCGTTTTGTAAGTAAATTTGGTTACTGTAATGTATGAAGTTTTGACAGACATGTTAATCTTCAGTATTTTAACAGTGTTTCTATTACTACTGAGAACTGCTGTTTCATTATTAAAGATATAACTCTTTATTATTCTAAGGACATTTGAACCATATGTATGCAGTGTTTTATATATTTCATGTCCTGGAATGATTTGTATTCGAGGACTTTGTAGTTACAAGTAATGGTGACTGTCATTTACATTGAACAATGGTTGCTCATGTAGATCAGTTTGTGAATTTTTTCAGCACAAGAAAAATGCAAATCATGTAATTAACACCCTTAAACTATTGTAAGTAATGTTCATATTATTGATCCCACAGGAACACTACTCAGATGTGACTTTATCCTGCGATGGAGAGTTTTATTGTGTGCACAAGTTTGTTTTATCTATGTGTAGTGATTATTTCACTAAAGTATTTGAAGGCACACCCTGTAAGCATCCTGTCATTGTGCTCAAGGACATTCAAAAGAAAGAAATGGAAGCACTATTGAATTACATGTATCTTGGCCAAGTGAGTGTAGCACAAAATGACTTGGCTCAGCTGATAAGGGTTGCTGAAATATTGCAGATAAGAGGCTTAGCTGTTCCAGATGATCCCATCAAAGGGGATCGGAAGGGACGTTCAGGTCAGTTTAAGAAAAAGGGTGACGATAAAAGCTCGCAAGATCTTTGTACTCTAGAGAGCAAGTCGTCTTCTTCAGCTGATGGATCAAACGATGGAAAGCAGCATTTAGAGCATGGAATTCTTGGTCATGTCGGAGGTGATGGCAAGGGAAGCTTAGGTGTTGATGGTGCCTCTGGTCAGGTGGTGGGTGAACAAGGCCAGGGGAATAATGATAATGATGACGAAAACCACTCTGGACTGATCAGAATTGGAGCATGTTTTCACAGCAAAGAAAGTACTGGCTTTAACGTAGGTGACCTTGTAGATCAGAACATGGAGGTATCTGGGAGAGATGGCAGTGAAGATAGCACCAGGAATTCCATATATTACAACAGAGATGGAAGGAATCCAAGCAACACAGACTCGGCAAGCCACCCGCAATTACAAGAGCTCTACGGTCGGGAAAGTTTGAGGCCTCAACTTGAGGTAAGCATTTAGTGGCTTTTGTCATCAGTTTCCAGCTTGAAAATATCATGTGTGGTAGGTAATGTTATGTACTTCATTAGTGATGGAATAAAAAATACAGTCGACCCTTGTTAAGACGGACTAATCGCGGACCCAGGGTCTACAGCGGCGGCGATATCTATATATATAGCTATAAGTACCTATAAAGATACTGTATTTCATTATTTTTTTAAAGAGTATGAATAATAAACCATTGAAGAAACATTTGAATTAAAGCTCATAGTAAAAGATGAAAAATGAAGAATAAAACATGATAAAAATGGTAGAATTCAGCTGCATATGTACAGTAGATGCGTAGGCCGAGACAAGAACGCATAATTGTTAAGTAAAAAGAAGCGGAGTCACCAAAATGAAAAGTAAGATAATGAAATTTAGATAACAGGTACACAGTCTTTTACCCGAAATCATCGGAGCCAGATGTGTTTCGGTTTTGGGAATTTTTTGGATTTCGGAACTGTGGGGTCAGGAGCAAAATCAAACATCACCATTGCAGCAAAAACATTTTTTTCATTTTTTCATGTTTTTTCATTTTAGTTATTTATTCATTATGGTTTATTATTATTTATATAATATACTGTTAAATGAATGTGAGAAAGTAAGATCATCAATAATAAAATAGTGGGACAATTAAGACCATAAGTTCACTAACACAGTTTGTTTTCAACAAAAAATTCCGTAAAGTGCAAAAATATACACTATCAAAATAATTGTAATTCAGCTTGTGAACTTTAACGATAAGTAAGACCATGAAATACATTTCATCATGTTGATCTTGGAGAGGGTTGTTATTTATTGATACTAACGTCGTCATCAGTTTGCAGTTGTGAATCTGAGGACGGTCTCAGAATAGGATTCGCAAGGTAGTTATAAATGATTTGTTTAACCAGACCTCTGAACTCTTTTTAGGGTTCTTCTCGGGCTGGAAAGATGATAACTCATCACCGCGATAGACTGTTGTGGGATTTTTCATACCACTATATTAAAGTTAGAATTATTGTTGAATTCTTGTTTTCATGAAGAATAATTATATAAAGCAAATTGTTGAGTAATTTTTGCCATCAGCAGTCAAATAATCACGATCATGGCAACGTTCAAATTTAGTGCCGTCACGACATATGTCCATAAATAGAACAGAAGTAGAGGGCTGTCATTGGCTAGCAGGTCTCCATGGCAACCAGCCAGCCAGTCAGGTTTTAGCTGTGTTCTGTCTGAGAAAGAAAGTTTTGCTCAGAGAAGCTGACAATGACGTAACGATGACATAAGTGCGTGTATTTTCAATAAAGTACATAGTTTTTAATAGTGTCTGTATTTTTACTGATTACATGAAGAATAGAATGAATTCCCTCTTATTACATTTGAGTGCAAAATTTTGGTTCAGAGATTCTTCAGCAACAAAAAAAAATTTTTTTTTTGCTTCAGAAGATGTTTACTAACACTGCATTGACATACCTTTAAAACAAAATTCTTCTCTCTAATCTCTCGAGGCTAGAATTATGCTGCATAGAGGGAACTGGCAATTCATTCTCTCTCTCTCTCTCTCTCTCTCTCTCTCTCTCTCTCTCTCTCTCTCTCTCTCTCTCTCTCTCTCTCTCTCTCTCTCTCTCTCTCTCTCTCTATTTTCCACGTAATCCACGTAAACACAAGTATTGTTCAGTAACTCGGCTTTTGTCTTCGTAAAGTTTACCTTTGTCATGTCTTTTCTGTCGTAAAAACATACAAATCATCGTCCTGCAGCTACCAGTCAGGTAGCAGATAGGTAAAACTACTAATGCTCAGTGATTGGCTACAATACCTCCTACCCTTCCAGACAATGGTGTTTCTTAATGACGTGTGCACCGTGCGCAAGTTGAGTTCGTTACAAGTTAAAAGCATTTCAGTATAGTACAGTAAAAATACAGAACAGTATATATAGAATAAAAATATAAGTGAATAGTTTTTTATGAACTTTGTTAAATAAAAAGGAAAATGGTATGTGACAAGTGGAGGAACTGTAACTATCTTAAATCATGGACGAACATTACGTATTTACAATCGGCTGACCCTCTTCGGTGTCCGTCTTATCCGATATCTGGATTAGTGGGGTCCAGTTTAATGAGGGTCGACTGTAACTTGTTAGGGTAAGGGATTGTCTTGCTTTTATTTTATGTTAGTTTAAGTTGAAGGACAATTTTTTATATAGGAATATCAAATATTGACATTGGCCTCAGTGCACCTTATTTCCATCTTGAAGGCATGATTCTTAAATTAGTCATTGGACATAACTGTCTAGTATGTTTTCTCAATTTAGTTTTTTCTATGTTTTCTTGCAAGGTTGCCAGCTGGAAACTTTTTTCAAAATGCTGTTAAGTTGAGTATACCTTAGTTTAACCAGACCACTGAGTTGATTAACAGCCCTCCTAGGGCTGGCCCGAAGGATTAGACTTATTTTATGTGGCTAAGAACCAATTGGTTACCTAGCAACGGGACCTACAGCTTATTGTGGAATCCGAACCATAGTATACCGACAAATGAATTTCTATCACCAGAAATAAATTCCTCTAATTCATCATTGGCCAGCCGGAGACTTGAACTCGGGCCTAGCAGAGTGCTAGCCGAGAACTCTACCGACTTGTACAACGAGGAACTTCAAAATGCTCTTAAATGTAGTACTTAATAAATTGACTACTATTTGAAAAAGTCTGCCAGACTGAACTGTTAATACTTTGGCATTCCATTATTTTCATATTTTGTATTGGAAAGCTTTTTTAGTGTAAGAATTTCTGTGGTTTTGTATGCCAAAACCATGACTGGAAATAATCTGTGAATAACAAGAGTTGCAGTTTGTCATGTTTGCTTTTGTCATTAAGTGAGTTGTTTGAAGGTTGAAGGATTAGGCTTAATTTTGAGGTATACAGATATAGTGAATAATTGTTGTTTAATTTTTTTGGTTCAAGTTCACAGAGTAAAAATCTGGATAAACCCTGGATAAACTCCTGATGAATATGCAGTATTACCATGGTTTCGTTCATATTTGGTGACAATAGGGCTCTCCAATTTTTCTTGGTGCAACAACCTTGTTATAACTGCTCTCTGTGTGTGCATATTTAGATATTCTTGTGGCAGCAACATCTTAAAGGTAATTCCGGAATTTAAAGGAATATTTAATTGAAAAGAAAAGCCTATCTTGTATTAAGTCGATGTAGAATAACCTGTGTCGTAGCTAAAATTAATTGGTTTTTATTAGAGGTATGGTCCTTTGGTTACATTGAAGAAAGTTGAGGAAAAAGAAATACTGTACATGTAACTAGGAAGCTGGAAAATTTGTTGACAGTAATGATTGCCAGGCTCCTATTTGCAAAAACCTAGTTTTAAAATAGTTACACAGCTGAAAAAACTTCCAACACCCCCCTTGCCTCCTTATATGATTGTGACGTTCCAGGTATAAGGGAGATGTCATTGGAGTATTCATGAAAGATAGGGCCTACCTTGAGTGGCCCTGGTAGTCTTGTCTTTCAAAGTCTTCCTGGACAACCTGGTTGCTGAGTAGTTCTCCTTCTGCTTCCTTGTCTCCTGTGAAGTAGGAGATCTGCCTGTGGTGGTGGTCCCAGTGGTAGACCTTCCGGTTGCTCCTTCGACGACAGTCCCAGTAGTTCCAGCCTTGGCTGCTCCTTTGGCATTGAAGACCAGGAAGACTTGAGATAGGAAAGGGAAGAAGCTCTCTTGACTTCCTTTCTCATCGTTTTCCTCATCCTTGTTGTGTGAGTCTCCTCCTCCTCTTTGCCCTTGTCTACTCTTCTCTCTGGTAGAAGAAAGAAAAAGGGGTAGTCTAAGGCTTCTTGCAATAAGTCCTGTTGGACTTTGCGCGAGTGCTCTGCCTTCTTGAAGGGAAGATGGGCTAATGGACACCTGTGGATGATTGTCCAGCCTCCAGCAGGGCAGATACTGGCTACCCTGCAGACAGCTCTTTTAGAGGAAAGGACTACTCCCGACCCTTCCAATCATTGTCCTTCAGGATCCCTTTGGCCGAGTCAGTGTGTCCTGCTTGGACAGCTACTCCCCTCATACCTCTACAGAGACACTGGGAGGAGTACACACAATCTGTTCGCTCAATGCATGTGAGGACCACATACACAGGAATGGAGCAGGCTCCCTCACACACTGGAGCTAGCCAGCACTGCATTCTTGCTTGGCACATGCTCAGTCTCGGTAGCATGCAATTAACTATCCCCCTCACTCTGAGGTCTCCTCTGAACTGTTTTACCTCAGGAGGTGCATGCGGTTCGCCGTATGCTCGGAGGTATGCTTGCAAGGTAGTTTGCATGCTCGTTCCCTTGTGCCTTCCACTAGCTCAGTCACTACTGAGTATAGGAAAGATGCTAGGTTGATAGATTTGAGATCTGAGCTCCATTTGGATAATGACTGTCAGGTATTATGGTATCTCGTGGGACGAGTTCTGATTGAACACCTCAAGATCAGGGTTGTGCCATGGAGCAAAAGCAAAGTGCATCTTCCTCTCTTGCTGCAAAGGAACCAGCTTGTGCTGTTGGTGATTTTATAGGTCCAGATGGACTTATTCCACCTGAATGCCAACAGGCCAAGATCGAATACTTTTGAAAGATTATTTTACTCAATCATGAGCTCAGTGATCTCCTGGAGGCCTATATGACTCCACTCCAGGCCACAGTCTCATCAATCAAACTCACCCTCAGGTGTACCCCTGAAGTGATACCATTGGTTAGGTTATCTTGATCCCAGCCTGTTTGTGGTTTTTGAAGTGTCCCTACAGCCCCTGGCTGCACCCTGTTTGTATCCTTTTCCTTTACATCTATTCATGCTCCTTTTCTTAGTTTTCTGTCCAACCACTCCAACTCCCTCTTTTCACTGTCGTAAACACTGAATGGTTGCAAGTGCCTCAGTGCTTGGCTTTATGGCCAAATGTACATAAGTCAGTCAGTCTATTGAATGCTCTGCTTAAGCACCAGGGACGATACTTTGCTTCAGAGACTACTTTTGCATTGGACTTGTCAGTCTACGGGCTAACGAACTGCTTTCCTTAGAGAGACTTCTCCAAGAATGAGTGTACTTCTCTGCCTTTAAGATAGGTGTCATGAAGCTTTCACCATGGTATCACTCTAGGTATCCTTGTTGCTTGGCATTTGGTTGAATACATTGATCAACTTTGCCATAACAGATGTCTCATCTTAGGATGAGAGAGTGACGCTCTCTAGTGTTGGGAGGAAAGACCTCACTCTCATAGCAAACCAAAATTCCAACCTTGGGCTAACCTGGTTTTTAGAAGGGACATAGTTGTGTCCCTTTTCTCCTGGCAAGTTTCCCTTGAGAGTAGTCTATTGCTCAGGAACAGCTTGGTATTCAGCTCTTCATTACTCTTTCAGAGGAGAAATACAGAGGCAGCATGGAAAGGAGGAGTCCCTGAACACACTTAGCCATCATGCGGTGCCCTTCAAACCTGTACTGGGGGTGGAGGAACCTATCCTATTGCCTAACCCTCGGGTGTGGCTGAGCCTTCAGCGTCTGGGGTTGCAAGGAAGCCTGCTCCTCCTAAACCCAGACAGTCTTCTGCTAAGAAGGGAAGGGAGCCTTCCCAACCCTTTTCCTCCTTCCCCAGCCATGGTGAAGAAGGGAGGTTAGTTGCTGAGGATGGCAGTCCCCCTTCTCTGTTGCCATTAGTAGGGGTGCCTGTCTTTCCATTGGTGCTACCCTGGTTAGTATCAGTTTTTTGGAATGGATACTGGATAAGGACCAGTGTCCCTCACCATCTCAGACACCACTATTGTTACCTTCATATCCTCTGTATTTGCTGAAATCTCTAGCCCTTTCAGTGGAGGTGGAGGTAACAAAGGTCTTTATAGAAGTTGTAGAGCACCAATCTCCAGAGTTTTACACTTCTCTTTACCTTATGGAGAAAGTGAAGACTGGTAGTCGACTTTCCCTATTAAACAAGTTTTGCCTTCAGACCATTTCAAGATGGAAAGGGTGCGCTTGGTGCTGGAATCCATTAGTAGTAATACTCACTTAATGGGTATGCTTACAAGACATGTAAATTTCAAAATAAACAATATAAAAGAAGACCATAAACGTGTGTGTGTTTTACATAAGTTTTGAAACTGCACGCTTCTCTCTCTCTCTCTCTCTGGTATAGTATTTATTTACATTTATTCAGTGCATTACAGTATTTTACTCAATACAGTAGTGTTACACATATCTTTCAGTCTGTGCATGTGTGCTTATTTTATGCATACATGCACCTCGAATTAAGGGAAACTACTACTTACTGTGTTTGCTCTCTCTCTCTCTCTCTCTCTCTCTCTCTCTCTCTCTCTCTCTCTCTCTCTCTCTCTCTCTCTCTCTCTCTCTCTCTCTCTAAAAAATAAAATTTTGACAGGAAAGCTAGCAAATGTCAAACTCTGGGTGATTTTTTTTCTTTTTGAGAGAGGGAGTGAGCAAATGCACAGTAAGTGTGTCCATAGTTCACCTTATCATGATACATACATGTGTATGTAGGCATGTACACATACACAGGCTGGAAAATGTTTGTATGTCACAACATTGCATTAAGCAGATGTGAATAAAAAATGCTGTACAAGAGAGCTACTTTCACTGTTATTTCTGTAAGAAGTAAAACTAGACCCTTAGGTACTCTGTTGAAAACAAGGGAGAGCTTTAGTGGTGCAGCTCTGAGCCAAATTGATTTAAGTACTTCTTACAGTTTGCTGAAAAGTGCACTCTTTCTTTATAATCTAGAAACATTCAAGTAAGAAGAGAAGCTAGACACCAAAGTAACTATGCTGGGGTTGCTTTTGTCTGTGTGGTGAGTTCTGGATAGTTAAGTCTATTGAATGATGCATAGGAGCATAAAGGGTTCAGGGACCAAAATTATATGTAGAATCACTTCTTTGTCTTTATGGTTGAGAAAGGATATGTGATGGTGCAAAATGGCCTTTTGGACTTAATTTTGACTCAGTCCTTTTAAGAATAGAAGAAATACGAGAACATCATTTTACCTTTTTATCCAGTCCTTCTAAAAAGCTAAAGAAATATGAGAGCAGTATTTTCCCATTTGGTCCAGGCCATTTAAGAGGAGGAGAAAAATACAAGATGTGTATTTTAGCTTTTGATTCAGTCTTTTTATGAGAAAGCAATGTGAGAACATTAGTTTACCTCTTGACCAAGTCTTTATAAGAAGAGAAAACATCTCAAGAACTATTTTAGCTTTTGATCCAGCCCTCTTAAGAAAAGAAAGAAATATGAGAATAATTTAGACGCAGTATGTCGTCATTTGTGCTGTAAACTTACAGCAAGTCATTTTAATCACTGTTGAGTGGCTGTGGCTTAAGTATACTCTATTTGATTGTTTTCTCCTCTTGCTATACTGTAGTTACATTCTTGAGAATATAGGAAAACTACTTTTATCAAGTGTTTGTGTGTTAGCATTGATTCTTCCTGCTGTAAGAATTATAGAGTTGTATACAGTATTTTTAGCATTTTTTTTAATTACATTATTAGAATGTCAGCCTAATAGGGGAAGGAGCTTATGTTTAGCATTTACTTTGGTGTTAAATTGAGTTTCTTGTTTCAAATTCCTAGTGTAAATGGAATGCTGTACATCTTGGTGCTTTTGAATTAGAAAAAATAAAGTGCATTGGGCATATTGTCGTAAAGTCATCAGTACTAGTCAAGTACTGTACTAGGAGAGTACTCTGTTAATGTTGGCCAGACGTACTATTTCAGACAATGGATGAGGATTTGGTAAGAGAAGAAATTGAGACAGGAATGTGTTTACAACGGGTATTTTGGTTTTCAGGATTCTGAGTGTGGAGGAAATACTGACGGAAGTGCTCTGAGTGTTTCACGTTTTAAATATGACAAGATGTACCAGAACCGGGCAGCATTTTACCATACCTTAGCACAGGAAAACACCATTACTGAAGGACAACCTGGACCGTCTTTATTTCACGGGGTAGGTATTTCTTCCAGTTACAGGAGTTGTAAATAAATGAACATTAGATTACGTATTTTTATCGTGAAGAAATGTAATTGCCTATAAATTTTGACCTCAGTAAATTTTTTTCTCTTTTGATATTCCCAGGTAAACGAGGCAGCAACCCGTAGCATGGAAGGATCTGTGACTGTTGAAAGCATGCATAGTTTCACAGAAGAGGCATTTCAAAACCCGTACTTTCTCTTCTCAAGTGCAGACCAAAACGACTGTTTGAGTCCCAAGCTTAGAAGTTTGGAAAAGAGACACAAGAGGCCATATGCTTGTACTCAGTGTAGCTATAGCACATCATCCAGAAGCAACCTTGTCATCCACATGCGCACTCATACGGGGGAACGCCCATACTCTTGTCCTGAATGTTCATTCTCTGCTTCGTTTGAGTACAATCTGAAAGTCCACATGCGTACTCACACTGGAGAAAAGCCATTTACTTGCCCCCATTGTCCTGTCAAATTTGCACAGAAGTCTCATCTAAAAAACCATCTTGTCACACACACTGGTGAGAAGCCCTTTGTGTGCCAGCAGTGTTCGATGAGATTTAGTAGGAGGAGTAACTTACAGCGGCACATGGCCAAACATCAGTAGTCAGGTGCACATTGCTGAAATGGTCATTTTTATGATCTTAATGAACTGGTACTATGTTAAGAGTAAAAATTTTGATTTTATTTAATGTGTACTTGTATATGTAAATCCTACATGAAATGTATGTATTGTATGTATGTATGAATGTACGAATGCATGTATATGTAGGAAAAGTTAGTGGTTGTATTATCAGGGGTAATGGTTTTGGATTTGTAGATGCATTTCATTTGGCTGGTTACCCATGAACAAGTTTTAAAGCTTACAAAGTGTGGTTATTTTTGACACAATCTCAGTTTTAAAGCAGCTATGTGACAAATTATTTATTGCCTCTTCTTTTATACATAACATTTTCTTATTTCTCATATAATTTTTGCTCATATCTGTGTTTTTCAGTATTTTATTACCTGGCAAGGGTATTTTGTGAAATGAGAATGTAAGTACATTACCAACTTTAGATTTGCTATTTGTAGATACATAAGTGTGATGCTGAATGTTAGTTTTGCGTGTTTGTGAGAAGAAAGATAATTTAAAGCAAATGCCATTTTGCCAGTTCATTGTAAATTGAAATTCATCTGAAATCCTTGTACTAGCTTAGAGCAGTACCATTCATAGTGTCAGTATGTATCCAAATGTTTATTGTGTATTGGGAATTTGGCACATTTGGAATTCCGGATGGATACATTCAGGAATTTTTGTGTTTCTCCAGTTAGTACAGTACAATATGCAGCAGTTTTTCAAACAGATGTAGATCGTCATTTATTGTAGTGTTTAAAGGATCTTGCAAACCTCCTGAAGCCTGTGTGGATCTTTATCCTTGGTAGATACCATAAGCTTTGCAGGACTGACTACTGTAGGGCAGATGACTGGTTATCAAGTTCGAAGCTGCTTTGGTGTTATCACAGATTCCTCTCAGGCTTTACGAGATTCAGATTTAGAATTAAACTAGATATTTGTGGGGAGGTATTATCTCCTTTCACTTATTGTCTTTATTGGTCTTTGTAAGACTGATTTCAGACCTGTTTATGATGTAAGGTAATAAGCTGGTGAAGTTTGGTCTTCACAATGTCTGGAAGGCTCTCTCCTGACCAAGGAAGCAAACTAATGCCATTCTACAAAAAAAAAAAATGGTAATGTTAAGTTTATATTTTTTAATTGATAATTTAATATATTATTAAATAGAGGTCACCTTCAACGGGGGAATTTGGACATAAACATATTTTGCAAATCTTGCAATAAATGCATTTTTCAAAGTACAGTAGCTGGATGTTGGGGTATATATCGTAGTTTGATATGTTTGCGATTGCAGGTCAGTGCCATCTAAAGAACTACATAAGAAATCTCATGTTTGAAAAAGCATTGCTAGAAATAACCTATTTTTACATAGTAGGGAAATAATAGTATGAAGTTGCCTTCATGTTGTTGGTTTTTGTGGCTTTTACCTTCTTTGGTAGTTCTTTTTTCTACTTTATTTTGAAGTATCAAGCTTTATTTTTTTTTTTACCTTCTTGTGTATATGTGCTTGCATTTATAACTTGGTTGTAATTATGTACCTATTTCTCAATGCTGCCTTCGTTGATTTTATCCATGGAAGTGAGGAGTGCAAACTACTCACTTGTTCTTACAATTATAACTTTTTTTTCAACAATCTTTCTTCTTGAATGTGTGCAGCCTTTTGTGAATAACAGTGTGGTTTCATAACGTTCAGCTGTCTCCCACATGCTTAAAAGAGAAGTCTTGAGGACCATAGTTATTAAACTTCTGAGTTAGGTGTCTCAGGAATGACCCAGTTACAGGTAACAGATTTTTGATACAGTGCATGTGCAGCTTCTTCTAAAGAGGAAACTAATACCCAAATAATATCATTTCCATGTAGAGTGACTTTGAAGTGCTTCTTATGGCGTTCCAAAGATATGGCGCTTTTTCAAATGTAGTCATCAAAAAATCGGTTCTGGGTTATGGCTGATGTTCCTGATTACGGCGCCGTAGCTAGGATTCTGAGCTGCGTATATAAGGAGGGGTGGAAAACCGGTTTCTTTCCCAAGGCTTACACAAGTCAGTCAGTCTCTCTCTCTCTCTCTCTCTCTCTCTCTCTCTCTCTCTCTCTCTCTCTCTCTCTCTCTCTCTCTCTCTCTCTCTCTCTCTCTCTCTCTCTCTCTCTCTCTCTCTCCTGGGTTACGGTGTTTTCCGACTTATAGCACGCCGCTGGAACAAAACCCCTGCTGTAACCTGGGGACTGCCTGTAATTTACAGCCCAGTTTAATGGAGAAGCATGCTGTTTTAGGGGCTGTCTTTGCTTGTAAAATATCTCAAAGTAATTGAATCCATCTGCAAGTTGTTCATGAGCACAATTTATGAAGAGTCGTAGAGAAAAGCTTTTCTTCAATTCTTTGGTCTGGGATTTGACCAGCTGAAAATTTTTAATAACAGTTTTTGTCTCGTAGATGTGCACCAATGCCATGCTACAGTCTGACTGACCTTTGTGCTGAAGTAGTAGGATTAAGTAAGATGTTTGTGGCAATACACAAGTTTATATCAAACAGAAGTCTGCCAAGTAAATGTTCAGGTATTGATTTGTAATAAGACTGCAATTTTTTCTTAAGACTGAGATATACATTAATGTATTTGCGAAGATTTCAGTCCAAGGCAGTAGTTTTGCTGTAAATAGAGGCTTTTACTATTAGTAGTAGAGAAGAATTTTTATATTTTGCTTTTCTTAGCTGTAAGCTTTGTTTTTTATGAAAGGTATCTTTTTTATGTTTTTTGCGGTTAATTTTTTTCGTATTGAAGAATGAAGAATAGTACTTATTTTCCAGATAGAATACCATATGATTTCTACAGAGAAATATGTCTTGCCATTCTCATCTCAGCCAAGAAGACAAATCTTTTATATCCCCAGTGCAGTGTTTATTAATTTTTCTATAGGACAGCAAAGGTAATAAACTTTATTCTGATAGTAGTACAGTATTAGTTGAGTTTAGGAGTAGTAAGAGATGCCATAGCATTGATAATAGCTCCAATAGTAG
Organism: Macrobrachium rosenbergii; assembly: GCF_040412425.1. Taxonomy (NCBI): domain Eukaryota; kingdom Metazoa; phylum Arthropoda; class Malacostraca; order Decapoda; family Palaemonidae; genus Macrobrachium; species Macrobrachium rosenbergii. The sequence continues at coordinate 35,330,875 of NC_089753.1, read as the reverse complement.
TAGTAGTAGTAGTATATATATGCATATATATATATATATATATATAGTAGTTAAAGTATTTTTAGCAGCCACAGCTGATCTTTGCGTTGCCTTGAGACTCGTCATTGTGTTTGTTTCGTTGCATTCCATGACCTAACCTTTCATTTTGTGAATTTATAATCTCAGTTTTATTGGTTTCATAATGTACAATATATCTGCGGATTAAAGTGTTCTATAAGGGAGATGTTATTGAAGATATTATGCCCATTGTAAGGTGTGGGTTTCCCTTGCCTTTTGTTGAACTGGGTTTGGAAGGTGCCCTCGTTTTTCTTCCATTTCAGTTGTTATGTCTTAATTACCCAAGCTGATCTCTTGATGCTGTTTCTTGTGTCCTTTCATGTCTTTCAAACATCTTGAGTGATGAATTCTTCCCAACGCACTTTTAACTGCAAGTAGAAATAAGAGGCATTTTGAATGTCGTACTGTTTGTGTAAACTTTTAGGATGACATTTATCAATTAACCCAACTGTAGTCTAAAATATTCACCATATGTTAGTGCTAACAACATGTAGATATTTTACACATGAATTGTAAATTTAAGTTTCACTTGGCTTAAGTGCATTGAAGAACAACAGTTTTTACAAAAGTATATTGAAATACTCCAGGACAAATTTTTCCAGAAAAATGAGGTCTGGGGTATTTGCAATGTTATTAGTTGTAAGGTGTAATATATATATAGTGCTGTATGTATTACAGTGTGTTCTCCGTGTCTGTTTCTCTTTTCTATGAAATCATTTTGTGACCATTTCATTATCCTGTTGTGTTCAGGAATTTGCAACTTTGTTAGTTCAAGGTAGTTGACTGTCCTATGCTTCAAATTTTCAATTGTCGCAGAATTGGTTGATGATTCTAGTATCAATCTCATGTTTTTTATATGAATGTCACGAATGTGTTTCATGTGGTTGCACCCAGAGAAGTGGAAAGCTGTTTGTATTAAGGCGACTGTCCAGGTGCTATTGGAGCTAATATTGCACTGAGTTTATATATAGCATTGTGAAAAAATGTTCTTTTTCCTCTTGGGGTATGGCTCTTTGAAGTGTTCCCCCCAGACTCATAGCTCCTTGCTGGTGGTGGTGGTCAGGGGCCTGTTTTGAGCTGACTCATTACTTGATCCTAAGTAGTTGCTCGTAAGTAGATTGATCAGGCTTTTTACCTTGTATCTGCTCCTTGCCCTGTCAGGATTTTCCTTTAGATGACAACCTGGTGTGACCTTGAATATGTTTCTGGACACTCATAGAACATGAGGGAGGGTGAGGTTGGATGGCATGCCTCTTCACCTGTAGAATTTTAGAAACTGATGTGGTCAAGTGAGGTGAAAGTCCGAAGTCATGCTCTGTGCTTAGTGCTGGGTCCAGTGTTGACAGACATGACAACCCTCAAGGAACTAGGAATATCTTTTATATCTAGGTATAAGCCATAGGGCAGCCTGATAAGAGGTGTTTTCATTGGTCCTTGAAATGTAGCTTTGTGGCAAGCATGGTCAATACCTAGATTAATTTAATTAACATACCCCACGACTAATTTCATACAAATAGTGCTGACAGTTGTATGGAAATGGAAAATTTTGAAGACTTCTCCTTCAAATAATTCTGTCACATATAAGACTGAAACCTTATGAAAGTAAAAAATAAGAAAAAATAAGATGCTTGACCCAAGCTTGGTTTATTTCGACTCCGTTTGCAAGAGTGTTACCACTAAAACTTAAACATTTCTTTTATTAAGAAAAGAAATCTTTCAGGCAAATTTATTAAAAACCAAGGTCAAATAGCAAAGTAGTTTAGGTGAGCTGCAGAGCATAATATTTAAATATAGTTTTGTGCATAGTTACCTAAAACGTTGGACCTTATGACAAACGTTGAGAGTTACCACTTAGTCGGTCAGCCCACAAAAATTGATTGTGAACTTGGAGCTGCAATTCAAGTTCACGAAATCACACATGAAATTGTAATAGAGTTCTTTACTTCAGTATTATTTCATGACAGTAAATGTTCCTAGTAATACGTAATCATATATTAGTTGACATTCAGTGCCCAGTTCCATGTTTAAACAAATTTGAATGGCATGTCTCAGGTGATTTATATTCTAGTGATCATTATCCAGTGATAATAATGTAATTGTGAACCCAATCAGGTAGGCCATCCCACACTACAGCACAAATAAAGCAGGCTGGGAAAAATACACATTATTCACTTGGGAAAATTCTACTTTGTAATCATTGAAGAGACCACCATGAAACCTCTGAATACATCACAAATTTCGTAACTGATGCTCAGGATAAGTGTGGATAAGCCAGTAACTGTAAAACTGTAAAAAGAAAGTCCCTGGTGATCTGAAGAATTAACAGAACTAATTTATTAACAACGCAGATTCTGTCATAAAGTGAATTGTTTAAGGAAAAGATTAAATAAAATTTTAAAATCTTGTCCACATAGATGACAAAATGATAAAGATTATAAATTTAATTATTTCTGTCAAAACCCTGAAACCTGTGTATAATTGGGTAACAGCAAAATTGAAGAAGGAATCATTTAAAGAAAAGTAGTTTCATGGAAAGTGTCTCATGCATAACACAGCACTGCAGTTAGATATATCAAAAATTCAAACAAATTAGTGGATCTAACATAAGACCACCAAGATATGTCAGTAAATGAATAACAGGTAAAGAGTTCATGATTGATTGATGTATCACAGGAACAAAAAGCAGAGGATGAGAATGTAAATTTTGTACAACAGAAGAGCTATAGCATTATAAATATGATTTACCCCTGAACTAGAATTTGTCCTTTCCTTTTGTAGTAGCACATCTCCAGGTCAAGACAACATCTAGTTTGATTTAATCAAATATTGAACTTTCCCAGAGTCAAAAGTTACTACAATTGTACAACCAGCTTTGGACTAAGAATTATTTTCCAAAAGGATGGTGACGTGCTGTTGTTACTGCAATAGCCAATTGAGGCAAAGATCCCAATAATCCATCAAATTATAGAACAATGTCTTTAACAAGACCTGTTTTCAGTGATGGAAAAATTGGTGAATTAAGGCTAACCCTTTGTGAGTGAGTGTCGTCAGTTGACGGCTCTTTATAACTTCAGGGTTTGTTTCCTGGTGACATCATGTTATTCCAATAGCCAATTGAGGCAAAGATCCCGGTAATCCATCAAATTGTAGACCAATGTCTTGAACAAGATCTGTTTTCAATGATGGAAAAATTGGTACCGTTCCCTGACGACCATTATTTCGCGCCATGCAGTTTGAACGAATTTTGCAGAAAAAATGTTCTAATCACTTCATTGGGCCATAAGTGACTCTGACAACTCTTAAGGCAACTCTAGAGTAGCGAGTCAGTTGTCAGTACTGAATACAGAGGGATCAGCCTGACTTGAGTTTTCATAGGGGAATGTACTGCAGCTCCCCATCCTAGGATGTCTTGTAAATATTTTGCCAGAAATATATTAAGAATTTGTTACTGATTTTAGTTCTTATCTGTTTTGAGATTGTGTGAGCTGTAATTATAATTTTACAAAATAAGAAAGTTATTAGGGAAATACATTTATAATCTGGTAAAATTAGCATATTTTTATGACTGTCGTTTGGAAAAGAGGCCCCTCACAGGGTTGGAAATATTCACTTTCAACTTCCCGTGGAAGGTACACAAAATTGTTTCGAATTTTTGTTCGTACACCATGTGCATGTCTTGCTCTTATCATTGATGTTTTTTATTTTTTTAAATTGGCCAACCTTAAATTTAGCCTGGTTTAGGGGTGTGCTTAATATAAATTTAGGCCGTCATCTAAGGGTTAGTATGTTACTTCAATACAAAAAATATAATCACTCCCCCCATTATGGATCACAGAAAATAGATCTGCACTTAAGACTCTGTATCACTTGAAAGAACATATTAAAACGGATTTGAATGGGAACAACTGTTTCCACTATTTTTTGATGGCCAGAGGGCTATGTTACTTGAAGACATGCTATACTGGAAACACTATAGCATAAAGCATTTTCACAGACCGATTGGAATTCAAAATGGCTTATATATTGAAGACTACAATATTTTAGTGCCTGAAACTTACATACCCACCTTGTTTTAAACAATGCCAAAATAAAAGTAAAAACCTTGGGCTTCTACTGTAGGCTTACAGTTTTCAGCTGAAAAACTAAGTGTAATTTCATAAAGATAGATGGCAAAAGATTTAAGACGGTGAGATAAGAAGCAATCTGATACCTACCTTACAAACTATAAAGTTTTTGGATTTAATCTTTGTTATACAATTGAACTGGAAAGCAAGCATTGTATACATAAAAGTCCAATGGAAAAGTGCATTAAACCTGATAAGGCAGCTATCACCTATAGATCAGTCCTGATGTTACTATGCAAAGTAATTGTCTTATTTATTTTAGAGTTTGGAAGCCAAATATTTGGCTCTGCATACTCAGCCTTGAAAAGCTTGAATCCCATTTCAGAGTAAAGGACTCATAATCTGCACCAGAACATTCAACCCCCCCTCCCTTCTACAAATCACAATGCCCATCTTGAATTGATCACACCCATCTGACCCATGGCTATTTGATGAATAACCCACTTGACCCAGTCCTGGAATGTAAGAGAATGCAGAACAACACTGAAAATCAAACATGCCTTTAATGATTGTAAGATTTTCAACCAGTAATGTATGTCCAGTATTGGAAACAAATCAGTGAATGAGGTTTAATTTTAAGAATCTTCATTTTTTTTCTGTTTGTCCTATCATTAGATTTTAAGGATTTGCAGTATATTAAGATCTGTTTCATCAATAACAAATCCTTTGGGCCAACCTTATGAGAGTTAAGAATGCCCCTTTGAGAGGTGACAATGCTAACTCAGTTGCCTGGTTAAACTATTTATTGATATTAATTTCCGAACTGCTAAAATGTTTAATAGCAAGACTCGCAGTCGGCTCACATGTATTGTGCATTTACACATGTATGAAATGTTTGGAGGGTTGAATTTTAGTAGATTCATATATTTTAACTTGCCACTTTTAGGTTCTGTCCAGAACATTGAGGGACTGCATGTGTAGAGTGTCATTATATGTAGCAGATTGGGAGCTTTACCTGTGATGGTCGCAAATCTTGTTACACTAAAGTGCAAAAATCTTTCTGTGGGTGTGCAATTTAAGAATTTAGCTAACTAATTAGTTTTGGGCATATACTTGTACAGTATATTATAAGATATTAATCATTTTATTAAAGATACTATAGATGATTTTTTTTTCTTGATTTTCCTTGTCTGTTTGTAGAGATGCTTCATTGCATTTATTTCGGTAATCAAAATGCATGCTGGAAAGTGTTCATATAGAAAGTTCATCTATCACAAAATCCTCTCTTAATTTCTATAAAAAACTGTTCAGTGTATGATCAGCTAGCTAAGCAATGATTATTGTAGCATTCTTATACTCATCTTTGAATGTTACTTAGCAACCTGTGTCCTCAAAATTTGTTTACATGCAACCTGTGGTACCTCCCAACACAGGTGTTGGGGCAACCAAGTAGCCCATCAGTTGCTAGTGTCTCCGATATGGGCAGGACAGACTTGGATATGGGTCAACAGCTAGGGGATTGCCAGAGAGGTAAACGTGTACAGGCAGTCCCTGGTTTATGACTGGTCCGGCTTACGACGTTCCGAGGTTACGACGCTTTTCAAATATATTTATCAGAAATTATTTTTTTACGACGCATGTTCTGGGGTTACAACGCGTCGTATGCCGATCCGGCGGAAGAAATATGGCTCCAAAACGGCAGAATAATCAAAATTTGGAGGCTTTTTTGATGAAAAACTCAATAAAAATGCATTTACATTGTTTTCAATACACCCAAAGCATTGAAAGTAAGGTTTTCTTAGGATTTTTGACGATTTTCGACGATTTTTCGGTTTATGACGATTTTCAATTTACGACGCGGCGTAAAAATGGAACCCCCATCGTAAACCGGGGACTGCCTTTACTGCTATGTAGCCTTTTATGACACCATCCAGACACTTTGGTGCACTCACCCTCTTTTTTGGTAGTACCACCCTCCTGATTAGTGAGTCTACATATGCGAAAGGTGATAGGTTTATGTTCCTGTAGGCGCAAATACCAGATTTTTATTTAAAGTAATTTGTATTTTTCCTAGGTATATAAACTTTAGCCTTTCATAATGGAGAAAACTCTCCTCTGCCTCCCCACTTTGTCTGCCAGTGTTGCATATCTTGCAACTGCAAGTGCGGCGGGGAAAGTCTGTGTGAAATGGCTTATCCTACCCACCTACCTCCGGGGGTATCTCTCTTGTTACTTTGTACACAGGCTGGGTCCATCGTATGGGCACGAAGGTACTCCATGTATGAAAGGCTACAGTTTGTATGCCTAGGAAAAATGCAAATTATTGTAAAAATTTGTTTAGCAATATAGCTGGAAATGAAATAGCTGTGCTTATCCATGATGTTTCTGTATGACCTTTTGAGACAGCAGTTCTGATGTTGATAATTACCTTTATATGAGTACAGGATGCAGACTTGAATAACTTTAGACAGGTATATGCAGGAGTATCATGAAAATTCACAGGTGTTAATCATTAGTAGTCTTACTATTTGTGAGAATCCTGATTTTGTATGATCATGACCAACATTTCAAATTCTAGGTGATTTTGTTTACAGATTATATTCTAGGTGAAAATTGTTTCAGTACTGTGTAATTGATAAAGAAGCTCATTAACATTGTGAATTTTTTTATGTCAGATGTACAGCAATTCTTCTATGCAAAAGTTATGTAAACAAGCAGTTGAATGCAGGATCTTGAATATTTCTTGCCATGATTTTACCTTCCGACTATTAATCATATACATATCATCAGCTAAGCGCTCAAGTTAAAAAGATTTAAGGCTGGATGAAATTACTGGAGATTAACAAAATATAGACAGCTTTGAAAATAATAATTCACAGCCCATTGGTTACTCAATCATGGAATTTGGCCATGTCCAAGAGGTTAATAACCAGTGACATAGACAATTACAGTACAGTACTGTGTTGTCATAGTCTTCATCCCCACTGCTGTCCCGAAGCAAGGTGGTCTGTTGCCTTGATCAATCTTCAGCAGTTTCTCCAAATACTTGCCTCACTTAATCATGCCATCTAATCTTTTGCTTTTCTCTCAGTGTTCTACCCCTAACATGTTCCATCCAAGCCCTTGTCCCTCCTTCCTCCTCGCTCATCTTTACCACATGCCCATAACATCTAAGTCTTTACACTTTTCAGTACTCTTTACCACTCAGGCAATTATCATAATTCCTCTATTTTCTTGTTATGGCCACAAGGATATGCGGCCACAAAAATTTTAGCCAAATCTTTGAACCATGCTGGATGTATCAAGGCAATCACTGTAATGCGGCAAATCGGGTCTGTAGCCATTGAAGTTATGTTATTCTTTTCTTGGTTGATGTCGTGGATGGTTAAAGTGAAGTTTTGAAAGACTAGTGCTAGAGCTCACTAATTTTTTGTAGGTCATTCATCTACAAGTTCTTTTGATAAAGTTCGTTACTTTTATATGTTGTATGTATTAAAACAGGAGTTATTGCTACTAATTATTTACACTATTGTTATTTGAGCAAAATTTACAAGAAGAGTTATATTATTTTATGGTATCTGCTCCTTACACATAGTTGCCTTGTAAGTTTATGTTGAATTGTTATTGTAAGTTAGCATAAGTGGATCACCTTACTAATATTTGAGACTTGTAATGTTAAACTAATGCTAGGGTGTTAATGTGATTTTGCCTTATTCTTGTGACGATTGGAATTAACTTGGCATAACACATTTGCTTTGACAGCAATTAATGTAATTTATTTTTGAATGCGGAAGACAGTTTGAAAAGCAAATCAGTACCCTTACTTCAAGGGTTGCACATTAAGCATTACTAAAGGGTATTTGCACTGTGCTAAAGGGTATTTGCACCGTGCTTTCAGCCCCCTAGCAGTTCTTCGTTGGAGGGGTGGATAGAGCTGTCGCCTGGCACACTGTTGGCCCAGCGTTCGACTCTCCTACCCGGCTAATGAAGAATTAGAGGAATTTATTTCTGGTGATAGAAATTCATTTCTCGTCATAATGTGGTTCGGATCCCACAATAAGCTGTAGGTCCCGTTGCTAGGTAACCAATTGGTTCTTAGCCACGTAAAATAAATCTAATCCTTCTGGCCAGCCCTAGGAGAGCTGTTAATCAGCTCATTGGTCTGGTTAAACTAAGATATACTTATTTTTTTCACCCCCTAGCAGCACCCACTTTTTATCCTTTTGCTGTATCTCCATTCATGCTTTCTTTCTCCTATTTTGCTTTCCAACCTCTCTATTATTACTTACAGCAGCTGTGAGGCTTTCTTCCAGTTTCACCTTTAGACCCTTGTACTTCATCTGATATATTTTTAAGGTCTCTTTATCATGCTATCCCACTACTCCAACTCCCTCTTTTCACTTTCTTTAGTACTGAATGACCTAAATTCCATGAATCCTATACCCTTATCTAGCCCAGCCTTAAAGAAAATGGCAACAAAGAGAATAGGGCTCTTGATGCAGTGGGGCTTGGTTGCATGAGCAGGATTGAATAACTTCCTTTGGCCCTCTACCAGTTCAGCAACCACCACTCGAGGCACATAGAGTAAGGCTAACATAAAATTTTAATAACTGCCAAAATAACTGTATATCCATTGTCTAAGTTTTCAGTGTTAGATGCTGAGGGTCCTAGTACCACATTGTTGGCTTTTAAGCATTTTATATTATGATTGATTATGAAGGGCTGGCTTAGAATATGCTGTGCATTATTTAGCTTTATTGTTAAAGTAATTTCTTTTTTTAATGCAGGTCACAGTTGGTGGGGTAGAATTTTCTGTCTCAGAAATTTATACCATACCCAGTGGACTCCTTAGAGTGGTAGTGCCACTGTAGGCATTGCTTAAGGTTCTTTGCAGTGTCCCTTCAGCCCCTAGCTGCAACCTCTTTCATTCCTTTTACTGTACCTCCATTCATATTCTCTTTCATCTTACTTTCCACCTTCTCCTAAGAGTTGTTTTATAGTGCAACTGCGAGGTTTTCCTCCTGTTTCACCTTTAAAACCTTTTAATCTCAGTTTCCTTTTCAGCGCTAAATGACCTCATAGGTGCCAATGCTTGGCCTTCTGTCTAAATTTTATACAGTATTTCATTTCATTCCTTACTCAAAGGCCAGTTCTGAGCACTTAATTTAAAGCCTTTTCCTTTCTCCCTATGAGAATGGACCATGTGTTTGGAACGTACCCTTAGTATTCAGCAAAGACCTTTCAGAACTTAGAGCGAATACATGAAAATTGGACATCTGCCCATCAGAGTTAAGAAAATCAAAGTAGACATGGTCATTGTTTAAAATAATGTAAATATAACTACACTGAATTAAAAGTGTCTGAGCAAACAGAATGCTATGTCTGCTCAAAAGACCATAATCTTGTGGGTTCTGTGTTTTGCTGATAGGTTTGGATTTCACTGTAAAGGTGGACATTCCCAAATTTAAACAATTGCCTTTATATAATTTGGAAGAGGATGTCCTGGAAATTGCAAACACAGGTTTTAAGTATAGGTAGTGATAAACAAAAGATGGTGGGTAATAAAAGTCCTGAAACCTAAGTTTCTGCTATTGAAAGCTTAAAAAAACCACTAGTTACTTCAAATTTGACTACACGGACTACTCAGAATGTAATGAGGAAGATCCCTTATCTTGACCTTCTACCTCTTTGGGAGTACAGTATAGAAAAACTCAACCTGTCCAAAGGACTCCTGTCTCTAAGCCTGATTATCCTGGTACATCTGAATTTCTTTCTAAGCCTTGTTTTCCTATTGCAACTGAATCCTCCCAGCAGTCTTGCTCATTACCGGATACTGACTTAGACAGGGAATGAGGATGCAGGTCATTATCCACTGGAATTAAGTTGAGCCAAGTTATTGTTGTTCTCAGTTAGTCTCTAGTCAGTATCACTTTTTATCATGAGACTTTTCCTTGTGTTCTCTCCTTTGTCCTCTATTATGTACCTTGCCATTCAGCCTAAAAGGTACTATTGTTGCAGGGTACACCTGGAACCCCTCTCCTGTTATTCCATCCAACTTGAAATCAGTGATTAATTTCTTAATCTACATCACCCACTGCCTCTATTATCAAGCCCAGATATTCAACACTCTTGATGTTGATTTTTCCCTGCTTAGTTGTGGCTTGCTGGTCACCATCCATTGTGGTTGTCATATATTCAGTCTCTTTTTGACTTATCTTCATCCTTCTAATCTCCTAACACATATCTCCACCTATATAGCTTATTCTCAAGCTCCTTTTTAGCTCCTGCAATCAAAATGATGTCATCAGTGTAGTTCATACACCAGGGTGCTCTCCCTAACGTCCTTTGTTACTACATCCAGCGATATTGAAGAAGGGGCTCAACGCTGATCCCTGTTGCAGTCCTACCTTGATCTGGAAGCTGCTAGTCATTCCTACAGTATTCTCATGGTGGTTGTCACATTTCTATATATTTCACTAATCTTCCTCATATTTTTCTGGTGCCTCTAATTCCCTCAAACTTCTCCACACTTCAAGTTAGGTGCTCATGTCATATCCCATTTCTAGGTTGATGAAGACCATATGAAGACCCTCCAGCTTCTCTCTATACTTCTCCATTACCTGGTTTAAGGAGAATATTCCATTGATTTTACCTATCCTTTTCATAAAGCCTAGGTGCTTTCTTCCAGTCTTGACTGTCTTAAGTCTTGGTCTATAATTCTTTCAAATATTCTCAGGTTGTGGGCCATTAATTTTATTCCTGTACAGTTGTCACAACTTTGCATGTCTTTTTTTTTTTTTAAATCAGTTTGTTCTGGTACGAATACTCCCTACACTTCATATTTAGGGGATTCCCATTGCACTTCACATGCCTCGGCTGAATGTAGACTCTTTCTACCGAAATCCACTAGCTTCCCGTTTGCCCTAGTCTGCCCTGGTCTGATCCCACCATGCGTGGTCAATTGCTTTCCAGCCGAGTGCGTGATAAGCCTTACCTAGACGCTTCTGCGTTTCATAGTCCCTCCTTAACTTAGCGAGTTTTTTACGGGGTTTGTTCTTTTCCCCTTACATACTAGTGAACTCATGTTTTGTCTATCTTGACAAATAGTCATTTCTAGCTTATAGAATTAGGTCTCTATCAGCAAGATAGAAAGATACCCACAAGTGACTTGATCACGTGATCAAGCATTGGTATTCAGTCTTGCCCATCATTTGACAAAGAGTTCTGTGTTTTTTATATGGAACACTGTGAAGTGTAGTGTTGAGAAGTTTCTAACTTTGTTGGCAATAGTGTGTAAGCTCAATGACCAGAGACCCCAAAACTCCCTTTGCTGCTCAATTACTTACCTGAAGTTAGATCAAATTTTATTCCCAACATGCTTCCTCTTCCAGAACTAGTATGTCTAGCAGAAAATCCAAGTAATGTAAATTCAAGTCAGATGTTTTGTTATGGAACTTCAAGAGTGTGAGAACTTCTGTATAAATAATCAAGGTCATGCTTCATGATGATAGTCCAAAGAATGTGTACTTACAAAAGACCATGGTAGGCAATTTTGTGTCCAATATTGGAGTGAATTTTGAAGTTTTTCACTTCACTCTTCCTATTGGTGGCTGTGCTTATGGTGATGGTTATAGTATTATAAATGATACTGTAGCATTCTTTCTTGAACATGAATACTTCTTTGCAGGCTATGGCTATCATCATCATTTTAGACAGTTAACCATTTGTTCCCCGTACCTTCCTCCTAGGTGTGGTTTCAGTGAAAATACTATTCAGAATTTAAAAGTCCAGCTTCCCTCTCTACTCCTACTTGGTGATTTCAGTGCTCATAATCCTCTTTGAAGTGGTCATGTATTGGGTTTGGAAAGGAGGATATTAGAAGAGATTATTAAAAAAAAAATCCAGTGACAATAGTAATGGCCCCATAATCACCTGCTAAGATTAACGTTTACACTCGTCAAGAATCAATTTAGGTTTTGTATTGTCAGTTTAATATTTGATTGAAAGTGACCGTATCCCATCTCACTTAAATGTTGAATTTCCTCTTGAATGGAAGGTTGAGGAGTAGACTGGAGCAAAATTGTTAGGATGTCCTGGATAGAGAATTTGAATCAGCTTACATGTTGAAGCATATGATTTTTTTTATATAGAAACAACCTTGAAAAGTTTTTGTGGTGATATACCAAAAACTTAAGGGAAATCTCACAGATGGGCAGTTTCATGGTGAAACAAGATGTAGAATGATGTATAAAAGTGCAATTGCCTGACAGCAAGGTTATTTTTAAACACTGAAGGTTCATTGCTCTACCACATTAATGGGATCAGCTCGTAAGACTCCAAGGATTAGAAAGCATACTGGCAAGTTTTTGTAAAATATGATCAGCGATCCTTCCTAAGTTTCCGAAAATCTAGGCAAACTTTTTATAAGGTATATCAAGAACAAAAATTATTAAGGTTGGATCTTTCTTAGCTCTAGCGGTAAGGATATTTTTATATATAATTCAACTGAGGCTACTGCCTCCAGGAAGGATGAAATATTGTGATGATGATAAAGCACCTGCCAAAAAATTCATATATTTTTTTTTATATTAAATAGGTTATGGGAGACTGGTATGTAAATTACCTAAGGGTGAGAAAACTTCCATTATCATTCCAGTTAAGATACCCAGTAAAAATTCCTTTTGAGTCCACTAGCTACTAACCAGTTGTGTTTAAAAGCTAATGGAAAAGTTGATTAACATAAGGTTAGTGTGGTATATGGAACGTGAAAGCTTACTTCTCCACCTGCCCTAGACCCACTTTAGATTATCCAACCAGATTCAAAAAGGTTTCTTTTAGCAGTGTCAGACCACTGGTTTTTTGTGATCTTGAGGAGGCCTATGATACCAGCTGGTGAGATGGTACAATCCAGCAACTATACATAATGGGGATTCACAGTAACATGAATAGATTCGCTGGTTCTTTTATATCAGACAGACTCATCAAAATGTAAGAGTGGCATATTCAACTGGGAAGTATCTTCACTGTTACATGTTTTGCTGTTGCTATTTGCATCATATATGTAGCCAGTCTCCTTTCCTGTAAAGAACTCTCTCTTTTTCAGTGACTGTAATATACTGCACTGTCTATGATGCTACATCAGCTTGCAAACAGTTGCAGAAGTCAGTCAATCCCATCAGTGAGTGGAGAGTTAAGAAATCCTTATATATTTTAGTTTTCTGGTCTTAATTGCAGAGCAGGTAAGTTACTGAGATTGGATGTCAAATACAGTACAGTATGTTCTAATTGAAAGAATTGGATGATTTACAAAGTATGGGCCTTAGAATATGGTGTAGTGCATATAGAACCTTTTCAATTGTATTTGTTTGGATACTAATGAATTACCACCAGAATTTGAAAGACGAGTTGGGGTATTGTTTTGAATGGAAGTTAGCTACCCCCATACTCGTACGCCACCGTGAATTATACCTGAAGTTTCCGTGACCAAAATCGTTTTTAAAGAGGAATGCTTACACAGAAGAGGTTAAATGCAAATTTCTTGAATATGATGTAAAAGTTACTGCTCCCAAGTTGGTTGCAAACTATTTAGCTGGTGTGGAAGTAAGCTTCGTAGGTTATCAGCACCGAGAGGACCTAAAATTGATATTACTTCATGTCGGGAAGAACAGTACAAAATGCCATTTAAGATGACATTTAGTGAGGCAATAGAATCAATATTATTTGTGTAGAATTGTGAATATTCAAGGGTACTCCCCTTATGTAAGACCAAATGTACAGTATATGAAATAAAGAAAGGTTTTGGCCTGACACCATGGTGAACACTAGCAAGAACACCTGAGGGCTGTTGGCCTAAATTCTATATTCAGTTCAATTCAGTGAAGACCAGGGTCTTTCAAGTCATGTCTGGAAGAGGGAAACGTTTCAAAGGAATGACTAAATGGAGTAAATGTCCCATTATGATAAAGGTGATTGTGTATGTGGGAAGGGTTTGATCGAGAGGGAGACAATGGAACTAATACTGGAAGAGAGGTTATTTTATAGACAAATACTTGAATTGAGGAGGGTTGAAAGGGTAAGGAATGGAGATTGATGATGAAAATACAAAGAAAAGTTAGTAAAAGTAAAAAAAAAAAAAATTAATTTTTTTGAGATAAGGAATCTGTTTTTGTGAGGAGAAGGGATGGTTAATTTAAGATAAGTTATTCATCGTATATGAACATTAGTTTTATATGGAAGACTGTAAACATACGAGACAGAATGTGGTTGCATTTGAGAACAATACTAGTAAGAATAGCATAACAAGCTTAGTATAGAATTAGAGTCCTGGGAAAGATGACTTCATTGCGACTTTATTAACAAACATTTCACGTTTTGTAAGATTAAAACTGCTTTGATGGGAGATGGCAGTGTATTGGGGGATAAAATACCACAGGTGTAATGTTGGACTGAGACCAGTGATCTGACTTACGATGATGACATGTCGTTTTGGAGAATTTACGTGCGTTACACGTTTGGGGTTCATGCGATGGACTTAGATGAAACAAAACAAAAGTGATCTGGAAGGTCTGGTGCCAGTGGCAATGGATCAAAGTGTGCTTATGTGAGATGCAATTTTTATGTAAAAGAGCAAACCTTGATAGGAAGTCGATTAAGTGATGAGAAATTTGGTTCGATAGCATACCAAAACCACCACCTAATTAGTCAGTTGACACTAGTTCAAGCAGCTCCTTGCCATGCATAATAGTATTCATTAAAAATCTCACGAAAGTTGCTCATATGACCAGTAACCACTTCCTCCCCACATCACCGTGCTTTTGATTCTAGTCATGTTTCCTTACATTCCTGTAGTGTAAACCATACGGAAAGATAAAACGCAGTGCCCCATTTGTTCATATACCTATATATATTCTCCCATACAGGCCTCTGTACCACTGAAGCTTTTTTGTCTGTGCCATTGTCCTCTGTAAGAAAGTAACTGTATTACAAGCGACTGAGACTAGTGTTCGTTATCTGGTACACTGTAACCTACACGATCTGTGTGTTGTCTCCATCTGCGCAACTTTTTTTTTTTTTTTTGTAAAGATACGTCATTGAGGAGGTATGTAAAATGAATATCCTTGCAGTCTCATTAAAGCATGTTACAATGAACAAATGTAAAAAAAAGTTATATCACAAGTTTTATCACGTTTTAGGTTTTATTAGCTGATTTTTTTCTAGTCTTCATGTAATTCACATCCTTAAATTCCATTTTGTTTTCCTTTCACATAAGGGTTGCAAGAATTGAGATTATACTGTGAGAGAACTAATAAAAATTGCCCTTTCATACCTTTTACTGTACCTCTGTTCGTATTCTCATTCTTCCATTTTACTTTCCACTCTTTCCTAACAACTGTTTCATAGTGCAACTGAAGGTTTTCCTCTTGTTACACCTTCAGAATCATTTTTACTCTGTTTCCATTTCAGCGCTCAGTGACCTTATAGGTCCCAGCGCTTGGCCTTTGGCCTAAATTTTATAGTCCATTCCATTCGTAATCAAAAATGTTGCAAATGAGAAAAGGTTCTCTCTAAAAAAGTAAGGAAATGAGATGTAAAGTGTAAAGGATTCTGTATATCTTTCCGAAGGTTTCAACGAGGTAGCTAATCTACAAGTAGACTACTACAATCTATAGACCTTGGTCTGCGTGTAGGAGTACCAGTAAGGAATGAAAATTCCGCCTTCTCTCTCTCTCTCGTTTGGTGCATTTTATGTCGGTAAGTTTCCATGCAAACTGGTTTTAACATGTTAAGCATCGAGTTTGCGGCTGCTGTTTGATATTTAATATTATTATTATTATTGTTGTTCGAAAAATGAATTTATTTGTTCACCTTTTGTAAGCTGTAGTTTTTATTTGTTCGGCCAGATTTCTTTTAGTATTATGTGGTCCATTCAAGGTTTTCGTTCATTGTTGAATGGGACCAAAAAATGCTTTTATTTTAAAAAAAGGTGAGTATTCATTCCTAATTCCTGAACACGTCACCTTGTTATGTTTTTGCTTGTAAATAAAATTGATTTGGCGGAGGACTTTGTCCGCAGTGACAAAAAATCGTATCAGTAGTTCTTCAATTCTCGTAAATATCTGTAATTCCTGAAGTTGTAATTGTTGGTGTATTTATGAACGAAGGTGTGGAAATTTCCTACATGAGGTCCGTTCTTGAGTCAGCAGTTGAAGCAGTGACTTCTTTTTATTTTTATTTTTTTCTCAGCCTCGTCCCGGAAAGGGGGAACGAATCGATGGCGGGAAGAGAACAATACATTATATAAGCACGTTCTACCCGTTTTTGGGCCCCGTAGGCGGGTAGGCATTACTTGAGGGTTTTTGCAGCGTCCCTTCGGCCCCTAGCTGCAACTACTTTCATTCGTTTTACCGTACCTCCGTTCCAGTTCTCTTTCTTCCATCTGACTTTCCACCCTCTCCAACGATTGTTTCTTAGTTCAACTCCGAGGTGTTCCTTCTGTTACGCTTTTAAAATCTTTCTGCTCTCAATTTCCTTTTCAGCGTTGATTGACCTCAGGCCTTTAGCCTAAATCTTGTATTCTGGTCTATTCTACCTGGTTTTGGTAGCTTACTTGTGTGTGTTTATGTTTATATTATATATATATATATATATATATATATATATATATATATATATATATATATATATATATATATATAATTTGCGTATGTAACTTTTAAACTTAGTATTTGAAAGATTAAAGAAATAATATTATGTTCTATCACCGTTGGCTTAAAGGCCTGTCTTTCTTCCCCATTTTTTCTGTTTCCTGCAACCTTGGAATAAATTGCTCCAGAGCTTTCTGCCCCTTCTTTGGCCTCTTTTTCTCGCGTAGGGGGCCAGCGCCGGCAGTGCACCTCATGTTATTCACTGTATGCATTACTACAGATGAATTTTGGTGAATGTCTACAAGTTTATCCTAAGGTGAACAGTATTGCGCATTTCACAGCTCACTTGTTTAATATCTCTTCGTATAACCGTTCCATCAAACCACCATGAGTGAAGAGCGAGTGATTGAAGCAGAAATAGCGCCAACTAGAAACTAGGGTACAGCATTTCCGTTGACATTATCAAAAGACATTCTCCATGATGTCTTTCTCCTTCTCCTTCTTCCCACAATTGGTCTCACGTCCGACCAAGATGGTGATGTCATGGACGTAGAGGCGTCGTTCAGTCCCGTTCTACGGTTATTACCTCCGTCGGTGGTTTTAGACGGTAGTTATATATTCACTTTTTTTATTTTGTTTTCCAAAAAGTGATTTGCCTGAGTGCTAGGACTTTCACTTTTACGGCAATCTCGAGAAACACGGTATTACAGAAGTAGGCCTATTCCATCTCTTAACAAAATCCCCCGCAGGGGGTTAGTGCCGTCGGCGCACCTCACTTTAAAGATTCCATGGGCAACAGTGAATTACTTTATAGTTTTTTATCATCAAGATTTAGGGCTTATATCTCTGTTATTCTGTGTTTTATTGTATTGTTCATGTGGCTTTGATTTCTGTGCTGTTGTTGTAATAGCTGAATGATTATACGAAATCATGCATTGATTGCTACTCTATCTGCACCTGTTTAAATCTTTCCCCACAGTTACCTGGCGCCTGCTCGAATAGATGGTGAAAGATACAGGCCAAAAATAGTGAATATTTGTGAAATCGAGGAACGACCAACGGAGGAAGAAGGGCCATACACGTACAGCCATAAAATGACGATAGATAGAGAATTGAAAGGCTCCTGAACCCCGAACGTGATCGCTTCGGTCTAGGGCAAGTGGGCGGTTAGTGAGAGAAACCAGACAGCAGCAGACATCGTCGTCTTTTACGACCTTCGACGAAACCGGCAATGGCTGCGCTCTTGCGCGCGTGTCTGTCTATCCATGTCTGTACATATGTATCCTACAGTCCTCCCCTCTCACGCCGAGGTCCCTGTATAGGAGTGCAGGCGGGGGAGGATGATACACGGGTATCCTAAGTGCACGATCTACACAAACGCCTCGGCCACTTTGCCGCCGTCCAGGTCACCGGTAACATCCTCCAAGCGTGAGTCTCCCATCTAGATCTCCTGACAGCTCAGTGGGCGTGGTCTACGAACTCCCGTAAGGTAAGTTTTTGAAGCCTCTTATTTCGTATCGTTTCGGAAATGTTTTTTTCTTTTTACCCTGTCGTTTTTACATTATATAGATATAAATGTATTTTACACAAACCGACCGGGAAATTACACCGAAAATTGTGGGAAACGGAGCAGACTTAAAATTATTAGCCTAATCTCGCAAATATGGAAACGTCTCGCCAGGCAACAAATAACTGTTATTTCAGATGCCACTTAACGAAGCGATTCACAGGGACGCTTTCATGCTAAAAGATAAGTGATTTCCAGGAACGCACGTAAAGATAGGTGTAAAATTAACGATTACTTGAAGTGGGGAATCATTTGTGTGCAAGTCTATGACTATACGTATATTTACTGCTTATATGATTTTTACATTTTTATAACATTTTAAGTATACTGTGGCTTAGTTTTCTTCAAGGAAACTTCTATAAATTTTTTTAATTATAAGTGATGTCTATACTGTAATTTTTATGATTCAGTACCCGTTCAAACGCAGTATATGTTGTTTGATTGTTACATCAAGCGCTTTAAATATGTCTGTCTGTGTTGATTTCAATGTAAGCTTACGTCTACATACCAAAGTTTAAGGAACGGGAAATTTTCCTATTAAAAAAGTGCTCTTGAAAAATCTCTTCAACGGCAGAACGAGGAAATTAGGACGAGCAAATTTCCTGAATTGGTAGATGGTGGTTGTCAATAGAGAGAACTGTTTTTGGTATTTATTAAATTAATGAGATAACCGGTTCTCAGCAGAAACGAGTTACAGTAGAATCACGGAAACTGATTTCCTTATATTTATTTTTTAATTTAATAGTTTGTTTTCAGGTGGGGATGAATATTTATGCATTTCCCAAAAGAGCGTCAGACGGTCTAATAGCATGTGGGTATTTCAGTTTTAGAATAATATGAGAGGTTTGGAATACTGGTGTATATACGAAAAATGTGCTCTTAATTTTGGATGAGTTTAAAGAAAACGGTATGATTTTGAGTTGTTATGGAAATATGTAATGGGGTTAAAAGGCACCGTTTTTAGCTCTCTCTCTCTCTCTCTCTCTGAGTTGTTATGGAAATATGAAATGGGGTTAAAAGACACCATTTCTCTCTCTCTCTCTCTCTCTCTCTCTCTCTCTCTCTCTCTCTCTGTGTGTGTGATATGAACATTATGAATTAAGGTTAAACGTAGAAAAAAGAGAAAACGTAAAAAAAAGTCATAATTTTTCATGTGTGTTGGCATCAACAAATCGACTGCCTACTTGTACAATGAAAAATTGTGCCCATGATGCCCCGTTTTGTGTCTGTGTCTGTAACGCCTACAGGTTCGTGTTTTATTGTTCATTCTTCTTGGGATGTTTTTGTTTTCTCCTTGCCAATGGCCCTTTAATTGCATATATAACTTGTTTCCGCTGCGTGAAAAAAATAATTGTGTAATTTGTAGCTTTCAGATTGCGCTTCTTAATTCATAGGCCTATGGAACTGGGTTTTATATATATATATATATATGTATATATATATATATATATATATATATATATATATATGTATATATATATAGTTACAACATACATACATACATACACACACACACACATATATATATATATATATATATATATATATATATATATATATATATATATATATATGTATGTGTGTGTGTAAAGGTTTTGTTTAAAATTTGAATCGTAATTATTAGAGTGGTATTTGCCTTCTTGTGTGAAATATGTTACGATTATTATTATTATTATTATTATTATTATTATTATTATTATTATTATTATTATTATTATTATTATTATTATTATTATTATTATTGTGCAAGTTGGTACATATACACACACACACTCAAACAAATCAATCTAAGGCACCTCCCAAGACGCTCCGAGTATAAACAAACCATTAGGAAACAGGATATCTCGGAAATGATTTGCCTATGAATAAAACATCTCATGACCGAACGAAGATGGAAGAAATCCAGCACTCTGGGAGCAATCAGATGAGAACTTATTTGTTTGTCTTTTCTGTTCGTGTTTTTACTTATTTATTTATCTTGTTTTTACTTATTTATTTATCTTGTTTTTACTTATTTATTTATCTTGTTATTCCGGTTTGTGGAAAATGAAAATGATGTTTTTGGATGTTCTGGTCGAGTTACATCATCGCGAGCGGATGTTTTTTTTAGTTTTCTGTAAAAAGAAAACTACTGAGATGGCTTTGTCTGTCCGTCCGCACTTTTTCTGTCCTCCATCAGATCTTGAAAACTGCCGGGGTTAGAGGGCTGCAAATTGGTATGTTGATCATCCGTCCTCCAATCATCAAAGATACCAAATTGCAGCCCTCTAGCCTCCTTAGTAGTTTTTATTTTATTTAAGGTTAAAGTTAGCCACGATCGTGCTTCTGGCAAAGATATAGGATATGCCACCACCGGGCCTCGGCTGAAAGTTTCACGGGCCTCGGCTCATACAGCATTACACGCTGTACAGAAAACTCGATTGCGCATTTTTTACTTGTTTTATCCATTTTGGACACGTTTCAACTTGAGTCATTCCAGGATACTGTTCATTTTGGATAAATTATAGAATGTGTTCATTTCTGAACTAAATGTTTTCCCATAATAAGGTAACTGGTTGCTGTATTATTTTTATATTCATTTTTGCCAGAGTTACTTTTATTAATATTATTTTGAAAGAAAAACCTTGGAGAAAGTAACTGCCGTGTAAATGCACTAGAGCAGTGGTTCTCAACCTGGGGGCGTCAGCAATTTCCAAGGGGGGCGCGAGCCCTAGGAAAAAATAAAAAATTTTCCAATTATATTCGTTATTATCTTAGCAAGAGTCGCTAAGAAGCAGTGTCAAGTATCTCATTAAGAATAAAAACATCCCATCTCTATCTTTTTTTTTCATTTTTCTTTAAATCTAGGGGGGAATTTTTCTCATAGATGCAAGGGGGCCGTGGAGGGAAGGACCAAATCTCAGGGGGGGGGGGGCGTGGTAATAAAAAGGTTAAGAACCGCCGTACTAAAGCAAAATGCATTTACATGATGATTCACCCTCGGGCAAATGTCAGACGAAATCTACACACAAAGAAACGAGCTCATGAAACCATAATTAAGCAAGGATGATGTCATTGGTATCCTGAGAGAGAGAGAGAGAGAGAGAGAGAGAGAGAGAGAGAGAGAGAGAGAGAGAGAGAGAGATGTATATGATTAGACGAGTGTGATGAAATCTGCCCGTTAGAATTCGTTCGTTCGGTCTACACGAAGCCGCACTGTATTAAATTCTTAGCTCTCGTTTCAGTTATTTGGGAGCCCAAGTCATGAAAGTGACTATCCGAATATAACTGTTTATTTTATCTCTTGTTTTACCTCTTTATTATATTCTCATAATATGTTTCAACTCTCGGTGTAATGATACGAAGCCAAAGCCAGGGACGACCAGGAGATTCGGACCAGGGTAATGTTAGGGATGCCGATGTTATCGGAATCGTGTAATCATTCATATGACGTCTGCCTGAGTCAGTCGCTTGACAAGCAAGCCTCCACAGAATTATCCATATATTAAAAAAAACTAACATTAAAGAAAAGAATGACATCAACTAAAGAGAGAGAGAGAAGCCGACAAACGTAAATATTCACATTCGTAAAAAGCGGCTGGTTTCTCTGCCATTGTGCCGCGACATGTTCACGTGATGTCAAAACTCGCGATTGTGTTCAGCAGACCACAGAGGTTCGTGTCGATGGAAGACGCCCAGTCGAAAAGAAAACGCCTGGTTCATGTTTGTGTATGTATGCATGTGTGTTTGTTTTTTTGTCCGAGTTCGTTGATTTATGCGTTACAAAAACAGTATGGGGTTAAGATACGATTAGGATGTTTTTGTATTTTCTTTTCATGAGTGTAAGATTAGAAACGCCCAGTCCGAGAAGAACACGCTCCGTTTGCTTGTTATCTTTGTTTTGAAACTTTGACGATTTATAGAAGGGTAAAAACTGATGACGTTAGTTCTAAGGGTATGCCTTTGTTGATAGTTTGACGCTCTCCACCACACGTTTTAGTAATTCGAGCATGTTTAGTTCTGAAAATGTATTCAGCGCACGCATTAATAAAAATGACGAATGCATTTAAAAATTATATATTCTCAGGTTTACCATTCTGATAAATGTGGTCTCACGAAGAAAGGGATTTGCATTTTTTAAACTCCCATTAATACTTGTTTGCGTGTCTACCCGTACGTGATGGTTTTAAATGTCACCTAATTTTATGCTTACATTAAAAAATGTGTTTCCTGTTCTCAGGCAACATATTCCCCGATTCATTTAATCAATTCATATGCCCGCCCATCTCCGTAGGGGGGTAGTGCTATCAGTGCACCTCACGAGGTGCACTGTAGGCATTACTTAAGGTTCTTTACAGCGTCCCCTCGGCCCCTAGCTGCAACCCTTTTCATTCCTTTTACTGTACCTCCGCTCATATGCTCATATCCTCATTCTTCCATCTTACTTTCCACCCTCTCCTAACAGTTTCTTCATTGTGCAACTGCGAGGTTTTCCTCCAGTTACACCATTCAGACCTCCTTTACTCTCAATTTTCCTCTCAGCGCTGAATGACCTCATAGGTCCCAGCGCTTGGCATCCTGCCCAAATCTCATATTCCTTATGCCCGCTCATGCCACCTGCGTTTTGTTTTTTTGGCAAGTTCCCATCTTCGCAAAGGCATCAGCGCTGCCTCGTCTGCTGCTGTTCAAAACATTTACATAACCACATATGCACAGCCCCTCACATATGTGTCTGCATCCTCGCGGTCTCTGTCCTATGCATCAGCAGCGCATGCATTCCTGAGTATAATTCGTGTGAGATTCCGCGGAATTTCAAGGGCAGTATGAATAGGCTTGAAGTTGTTTACCTTGAATTCTCGAGTCTTCTCCTCTTCCTTCCACGTCTTGCTCTTCGTCCTTTACCTCCTCCTCCTCCTCCTCCTCCTGTTCCTCCTCCTCCTCCTGTTCCTCTTCCTCCTCCTCCTGTTCCTCTTCCTCCTCCTCCTCCTCCTCCTCCTCCTCCTCCTCCTCCTCCTCCCATTATGGTGCAAGATACTTTTAGTGCATTTTTGCAGGATATGATCTTATGTGTTTGTTGAGTAGCTTATCGGGTCCTGAAGTCTGACTGCTCGGTTGTTGAT
Source organism: Macrobrachium rosenbergii (assembly GCF_040412425.1). Lineage (NCBI taxonomy): Eukaryota > Metazoa > Arthropoda > Malacostraca > Decapoda > Palaemonidae > Macrobrachium > Macrobrachium rosenbergii. Next base: position 35,307,444 of record NC_089753.1, on the reverse strand, counting down.
AGTTGTGCTCGTGTTTCTGTTGATGATTCCGAGTTCTGTATTTCAAGAATAAGTAGATGCACACACGTGTGGGTGCATATATATATATATAATTATATATATAATAATTATATGTGTGTATGTGCGTGAGTGTGTGGTTGTGTGTGTGTGTGTGTGTGTGTGTGTTTGAAGCAAGAAAGGTAGTAGAATCTCAGCAGACGGTTTGGAAGAGAGGAGGAGTGTTTGTAAAAAAAAAAAAAGTGGAATATCTAAGGGATTTTTGAGCCAAACCTCCTAAGCCGAAGTTCCCAGTGGGTGTCGATGCAAACGGGAAAAGAGAGGTGAAAGCTGCTGAAATGGATGTTTGGCCACCATATGACAGAAAGGGTGTGAAATTTAGGGCCAAGCCGATGTTCTAAGAAGGCCAACGTAAGTGAAAAGGTAGCTCAGGGTATTCAGAGATGGTTTGGTCCCATGGAGAGAATTCAGGGCCACCACTAGCTGGTGAACTGAGGTACAACACGAAAGTGTTGTGAGGAAGGAGAGAGGAAAACTGAGAAAATGTTGGGTAAATGGTGTGGAAGATGTGTTGGAATGAAAAGGCCTTAATTTCAAGAAAGTGAGAACATGTGCAAGATGGGGTTGAGGCAGAATATAGTTCTTCATTAGGGTGGGTGGGTAGAGCTCTCTGCTAGCACGCTGTTGGCCCAGCATTCGACTCTCCGACCGGCCAATGAAGAATTAGAGAAATGATAGAAATTCATTTCTCGTCATAATGTGGTTCGGATTCCACAATAAGCTGTAGGTCCCGTTGCTAGGTAACCAATTGGTTCTTAGCCACGTAAAATAAATCTAATCCTTCGGGCCATCCCTGGGAGAGCTGTTAATCAGCTCAGTGGTCTGGTTAAACTAAGATATACTTAACTTGAGGCAGAATATGTATAAGGGGGTTGATGCGTTGCTGATGAGCCTTCTGGGTAGGCACAGTATATAAGTTTTTCTCTATGGGTTGTTTGTTAAAAGGGATAAGGCTAATTTATGAAAAAGGAAGAATTTAGCAAAACCACAGCCTGCTGAAAAGCACATTACAGTGAAACCACAGAGGCTTATGTATAGCCTAAATTTTATGCTTCGTTCAAATTGTTTAGTGACGTAGGGGTTCTGCGAAAGAATAAAGATATTCAATTATGAACTAAAGACTTGAAGAGAGTCTGACACAGAATCAGCAATTAGCCCAAACTCAACAACTAGAACATGAACAGCAGCAGTGACATTTACGATAAAAAAAAAGGTTAACTTAGTAAAGTGAACTCTTTGACATATTGCCTAATATTATACAGTCATTTTTTCTTGGACCTTTGCTGAGAAATCTTGCGTCATTGTCCTTGGCATTTCCCAGTATTTTGGAAGGTTGTTGATTTAAGATAGTCTTTGACACACACACACACACACACACACACACACACACACACACACACACACACACACACACCCTCCTGAGACTACTCTTCTCTTTGTAAACTGATTTCGTGTCTTGGAATTTCCTTGTTCCACTCAGTTAAATGCAGATGATTATACTCTTTGTAAATTGTCTTCTGGGATTCAGGGTCCAAGTATCTATTAGATTCTCATTCTGTAGGCTCAACAGTCATCATTGTGAAGTACTGCGGCTCAAAACAGACGCCTAAGATCTGTTGCAAAAATATCGAGCAATGTTTGAAGGAGGGGTTCATGTGCCACTCTGTTACTAACTTGAAATAGTGTTGTTTAACTTCATTGATCCAGAAACAAGAATTATTGGTGACCTTTGATGTTAAGATGCTAGATAATAATAATAATAATAATAATAATAATAATAATAATAATAATAATAGTTTTGATGTTAAGATGCTAGATAATAATAATAATAATAATAATAATAATAATAATAATAATAATAATAATAATAAAATCCTAGTGGATCTTGTTTGTCCTCCCCAGGTGGGGGCGGGGTAGGTAGGGGAATGGTCGGGTAGGGGATACATCCACCCTCCTCCTGCAAACCTGTTTGTCCGACCCGGTTGGGGGCGGGGTAGGTAGGGGATCGGGAGGTTAGGAGAGACAGCAGCGCCGGGTTCCAGCGCGTGCTAACAAGAATGTTAACTCAGTGGTCTGCTTAAACTACTTCTTAATATAAATATCTCCTGAATGTTTCCACTTCAACTGGAAGACAGAAGCTGGGACAAAGAGAAGTGAGTCACTTATGGAAGGAGAGTCATCCTTGCTGATGATCTGCCGAGATTTGGAATTCATTCCTTGCTCATGTTTTCCCGGCTTTCAATAGTCTCCCGTATTTAAGAGGTGGATCTATAGCTATGTTGGGAAGTGACGCTCATTGTGTCGGCTCTTAAACCTCGTTGTGACTCTTGGCCACAAGCTCCAGAATCCTCCATTCCCCTCAGACTCTCCCGTAGGGTGGGGGCTGTCGTTCCGTCAGTGCACCTCATGCGGTGCACTGTAGGCATTACTTAAGGTTCTCTGCAGCGTGCCTTCGGCCCCTAGCTGCAACCCCTTTCGTTCCTTTTACTGTACCTCCTTTCATATTCCCTTTCTTCCACCTTACTCTCCACCCTCCCCTAACAATTGATTCTTAGTGCAACTGCTTTGAGGTTTTCCTCCTGTTACACCTTTCAGACCTTTTTACTGTCAATTTCCATTTCAGCGCTGAATGACTTCATAGGTCCCAGTGCTTGGCCTTTGGCCTGAATTCTGAATTCAATTCAATTCCCTTCAGATTCGTGCTTTCGTGCTCAGCTGTCGTGTGGAATTTCGCCAAGTAAAGACAGTATTGAGGAAGACCTTGAGCGCATTCCAGCTATTAAGATCAGTAGTCACAGTCGGTCTTGCGAGCTCCTTTGATTGACAATACAACACTGGTAAATATTTTTGTATAAATGTTTTTTTTTTTAATAACGATTACCCAGCTGTGTAAGACCGTATAGCTTCTATATAAATGCTAAAATCTAAAATGTCATTTCATTATAGCCTTCGAAGAAGCCGGAAAAGAGGTATCATTGAGTGTTTTCTCGAATATAGTTTTAAATACGTAGAGGATTTTACAGCGTGGCCGTTTTGTTGAGCAATATGCGCACGTCTGTTGAACAGATGGCAGAAGGTTTGTGCGCGCGCGCATTTGCATGCTTGTGTTTCTTGGCTGCGACCGAATTTCTGGCCTAAATATGGGCGGTCATCTTCTGTCCCAGATTAAACCAGCGCAAAGAAGAAGGAACTTCTATTAGCAGCCATTTTTTTCTATTTTTTCTGTTTTTTTTTTTTTTTTTTTTTTGCAGGCAACTGCCTCTCACAACCTTGTACCTTGTTAAACGCTCTCTCTCTCTCTCTCTCTCTCTCTCTCTCTCTCTCTCTCTCTCATACACACACACATTATTTATGTAAGTATACACACACATGTATGTATGTATATACACATACACATATATACTGTATATATATACATATATATTAATACGTGTAAAGGAAATTTCGGAAACCTAGCAACCAATGAAACTTATAA